>NC_138779.1:52694282-53219282 GCF_965119305.1 Pelophylax lessonae | reverse complement strand
TAAAATCAAACTTACAGCTGAAGCCAAGCCAGAGATCAGTACACTCACCCCACCCCAATGTCCCAAACTTTATCTCCCCTCAAGCGAATTATCTCAGTAAATTGAAAAAAAACAATAAGCTACAGTAGATAGCCCAATATGTTAATCACTGTAAGGTTGCTTTATAAATAATAAATTGTTGATTTTCAGATTGCCTGCACCTCTGTTCTATGGTCTTCCATCTGTACGGTTTCTTTTCAACTATGATGTGGGCAAGTTTAGGGGATTTATAAAACGTTTGTCATTGTATTGTATTGTAAAACTCGGTAAAGCTTAGCTTTAAAAAAGATAAATACGTGGCCCAAATACTCACCTTAGCCCCTGGTCATATGCCAGGTCCCAAGGCTTCTTGTTCTGGACGGCAAGGGGGGAAAAATACTTCATGTGCCTGGTAATGTGGGCCTTTCCCATTGGCTGTTCATTAATGGGGTCCTCACAGGGTACTAAAGACTCCAGCTGGAATGTGATGATGTGAACTCAGGGCAGGAACAATATTGGTCAGTGGTGGATCACAGACCTTCACTCCAAGAGGCACCACAAAGGGTCACATGACAGCAAGTTCCGGTGAGTAAAAAAGACTTTCGGGGGTTCTTTACTTCTAAAATTTGTTAAGGGGTAAGTTCACTTTTTTATGCAAAATGAAAAAGGTAAATTAAGTCCAAATTCCCCTGGCAGCCCCTTGCAGACCACACTGCACATAGTGCCAGTGCTGCAGGTGTAGCAGTTCTTTCACCACAATACACAGCCCTGCAGTGAGCATCCATCATAATGCTCATTGGCAAGTGCTCATTGGTCAGAGCAACTATGTAACCACGTTGACCAATGCAAAAACCTCTTCTTTTTGGAATGCATTACCGAAAAAGGCAGCCTCAGATGCCTCATTGGTCAGCAAAGCCACATAGCCATACTGACCACTTGCCATTGCAAGCATTAAGATGAATATTTAACCCGAGGCTGTGTACTGTGGTGTACAGACCGCTACACTGCTAGCATGGGGTATCACAATTGTTAAATGCAATGGGGTCCAGGATTTTTGGAGATCACCTTTTCATTTTTTGTGAACTTATCCTTTAATTGGAGTGGGGTGGGTTTAAAACGTGTCCTTAATAAATCCATTAATAGGGCAAATACATGCATGAAAACTGAACACACACAGAGAAGAGCTGCTTTTGCAGAGACAATATAATAATACAGAAATCATTTCACTCTCGTTACTCACTCTCCTTCCTTGAAGCCTTGTTTTTCTTGTTGTTCTCCTTGGTCTTGTCTCCTGGCTTCTCAATCATGGATTTTACTGTTTTCTTTGACTTCTCTGACTGTTCGAATGTCTTCATGGCGGGAGGAGGCCGAACTTTGCTGCTTCCCTCTGCTGCCCTGTGGAGAAAACAATTATTATACATTTGTCAAATTTATCATCACTGATCAGACACTGATAAAACCCATGCATGCCATTCCTCTGCAGTGTATGCTGTATTGTGTCACGGGAAACAATCATCCCAGTTTGGCTTTCTACTTCTTTAGCTAACTGCAGTGAACTTGCATGGAGATTTTCTTCATCCCTTCTCATCAGAAGAAACTCCTGTCGAGGTGTTAACGGCCTGGACATGTCTGAGATGGTTGCAGTTCCACTTTTTGTTACATTTTTGTATCACTTTTGCTACAGTATTGATGAGTAAGACCCCATTCACACTAGCACGACTTGTCAGGCGACTTGTGTGCCCTCAAGTCACCCCAAGTCACTTGTCATAACAAAAGCAATGTTAATCAATCAGTGCTGTCTTAATTGGCACTACTGAAGTCACTCCGACTTCAGAAAAGGTTCCTGTACTACTTTGAGACGACTTGTATCCGACTTGTGTCAATAGACTTCAATGGGAGTCGCCTCCAAGTCGGATCCTTATCTTATTTGAAGCGACTTGTTATCAGACTTTCCAGGAAGAAGAAAGATTAGCCAGGCATTCCCCAAATTGCAGCCATACCTATATGGTATATATGTAATGGTATATATATTCCATTATCTCTGCTTGGTCTGTGTGAGTGGCACTGGTGGACACCGATTCGTGGCACTGATAAGTGGCACTGGTGGACACTGATTCGTGGCACTGATACGTGCCACTGGTGGACACTGATTCGTGGCACTGATACATGGCACTGGTGGACACTGATACGTGGCACTGGTGGACACTGATTTGTGGCACTGATACGTGGCACTGGTGGACACTGATTCATGGCACTGATATGTGGTACTGGTAGACACTGATTCGTGGCACTGGTGGACACTGATTCGTGGCACTGGTGGACACTGATTCGTGGCACTGGTGGACACTGATACGTGGCACTGGTGGACACTGATACGTGGCACTGGTGGGCAGTGGCACTGGTGGACACATACGTGGCACTGGTGGACACATACGTGGCACTGGTGGACAGTGAGGAAATTAGTAAAAAAAAAAAAAAAACAGAAAAGGGGAATTCGGTCACAACACATCATATTCTGATTGGCCAAATACAAAGTCGTCTGTCATATAAGTCGCGCAAAATAATTCACAAGTCACGGTAAAATCGCGGTTAAAAAGACGCTCTGACATGGGGCGACTTCTGGTTCGCGGCAGTGTGAACCGGCTCTTAAGCTTTGCTGATCTTCTTGTAGCCTTCACCTTTCTTGTGTAAAGAAATTATTTTCTCTTTCTCAGGCCTTGTGACCTCTCTCTTCCATGTGGTGCCATTGCTGACAGCATGAAATGGAAAGGGGTTTTCTTTGTTAGGAAACACCCTTTTATTACCAACTGTCTGCTGGACACCTGTTTAACCACTTCTGGACCGGAAGGTTTTCCCCCTTAATGACTAGGCCATTTTTTTGCTATACGGCACTGCGTTACTTTAACTGACAACAGCGCGGTCGTGCGACGCTGTACCCAAATAAAATTGATATCCTTTTTTCCCACACAAATAGAGCTTACTTTTGGAGGTATGCGATTACCTCTGCGATTTTTATTTTTTGCACTAGAAACAAAAAAAGACCAACAATTTTGAAAAAAAAAAAACAATATATAAATTTTTTTTACTTTCTGCTATAAAACATCCCAAAAAAAAAATACATAATTTTTTCATCAATTTAGGCCAATATGTATTCTGCCACATATTTTTGGTAAAAGAAAATCCAAATAAGTGTATATTGATTGGTTTGTGCAAAAGTTATCGAGTCTACAAACTAGGGGATAGATTTATGGCTTTTTTATTTATATTTTTTAAACTATTAATGGCGGCGATCAGCAATTTTTAGCAGGACTGCTACATTGCGACAGACAGATCTGACACTTTTGGAGGGAACCAGTCACATTACTACAGTAACCAGTGCTAAAAAATTATGCACTGTTACTGTACAAATGACATTGACAGGGAAGGGGTTAACATCAGGGGCGATCAAAGTGTTAAGTGTGTCCCTAGGGGATGCTTTCTAACTGTGTGGGGGATGGACTCACTAGATGAACACAGAGATTGGTGTTCCTAAATAGCAGGAACACAAAATCACTCTGTTAATCTCTGACAGAATAGTGGTCTGCCTTTTTTACGTCGCCATTTTGTCTCTCTAGGGAGCGATCACAGGTGGTCGGCAGACATCGCGTCCATCGGACCGGCTGATTGACTCCCCCTCTGGTCAATCAACACGCGCGTGCCCCCGCTGCTTATTGCATGAGACGATGTACAGGTACGTTGTTTCGCACAATAGAGCTGACTTACCGCAGTATATGTACCGCTGGTGGTCGGCAAGTGGTTAATGCCTATTTACACTCACCTGTAGTTAAATTCTTGGTAATTAGGATTTTGTTGTCTAAAATTTAGCTTTGCTCCTAAAACTTTTATTGGGGTGGATTCATTTTTGCAACATGGTCTTGAATGAATTTGTTAGAAAAAATACTTTTTTGTATGTGAAAATTAACAAATCTTGGTTGCAATCAATGGCTCTTGGTCCACTGGCGCCCTGTGCTTTTCACAGATGAGAGCAGGTTCACCCTGAGAACATGTGACAAACATGAAAGGGTTTGGAGAAGCCTTGGAGAACGTTATGCTGCCTGTAACATCGTTCAGCATGACTGGTTTGGTAGTTGGTCAGTGATGGTCTGGGGAGCCATATCCATGGAAGGATGCACACACCTCTACAGGCTAGACAATGGCACCCAATCCTTAGACCCATTGTCAGACCCTACGCTGGTGCAGTGGGTCCTGGGTTCCTCCTGGTGCATAACAATGCCCGGCTTCATGTGGGGAGAGTATGCAGCCAGTTCCTGGAGGATGAAGGAATTTATACCATTGAATGGCCCCATGCCCGCCTGGCCTAAATCCAATAGCATACCTCTGGGACATTATGTTTCGGTCCATCCGACGCCGCCAGGTTGCACCTCAGTCTGTTCAAGAGCTCAGTGATGTCCTGGGCCATATCAGAGAGGAACTACCCCAGGACACCATCCGTTGTCTCACTGAGAGCATGCCATGACGTTGTCAGGCATGCACGCAAGAACGTGGGGGCCATACAAACTACTGAGTACCATTTTGATTTGCTGCAATGAAATTTCAGCAAAATGGACTAACCTGCTGCATCATTTTTTTCACTTTGATATTCGGGGTGTCTGTGAATTCGGCCCTCTGTAGGTTGATAATTTTAATGTCCTTTAAATGATGTGGCATGCTTTCGTTCCTAACACATTACCCAGTCTATATTAGTATAGATATCCAGCATTATATTTTTCCCCATTTAGATCTGATGTGTTTTCAAAGTGTTCTTTAATTTTTTTGAGCAGTGTGTATAACTGCACTTTAGGAGTTATTTGTAAAATGTAGAAAACTGTTCTTAGAAGGGATTTCCCTACTTTGTAGAGATATCCTCTCACTTCCTATTACAGCTCCAGGACAGGAAATGCATAAGATTTCCCCAA
Organism: Pelophylax lessonae; assembly: GCF_965119305.1. Lineage (NCBI taxonomy): Eukaryota > Metazoa > Chordata > Amphibia > Anura > Ranidae > Pelophylax > Pelophylax lessonae. The sequence goes on along the minus strand of NC_138779.1, from coordinate 53,214,309 downwards.
TGGGACAAGAAAATAAAAATGTGACCGGTGTGTTATTTCTTCTCTACTATACCCCAAAAAATATATTTTGGCTACAGATACATTTGAAAGTTTCACACATAAATCAAAGACAAAAAGAGAGATTTACACATTAACTTCTTGGAGATCGCCCGCCGCAGTTGTACGGCGGCAGTCTGGCGCTCGCAAGCAAAGTGTCGTACATGTACGGCGCTCGCCTGGGAGGAGCTAGGGGGCGATCGCACGCCGCCGGAGTCGCGCTCCTGCCCCCGTTTGTCAGCTGGGGAGTCAGCACGTGTGACCAGCGGCTCCGATGGCTGCCAGCCACTCGCGATCTTCCGCTGCAGTGAGAGAAGGACAGACGGCTGATGTAAACACAACCGTCTGTCATTCTCACTAAAGTAATCACAGAGGCTATGCGATCCTGCTATGTAGGATCACATGTCTCTGTGATTACTTCACAGGCCACGCCCCGACAGTTAGAATCAAGCCCCTAGGCTTGGGCCTAGGGTCACACCAGTAAAGTTAACCCCTTCCCTGCCAGTGTCTTTTTTACAGTAACAGTGCATATTTATAGCACTGATTACTGTAGTAATGTCACCGGTCCCCCCAAAAGTGTCAAAAATGTCAGACAGGGGTCCGATCTGTCCGCTGCAATGTCGCAGTCCCGCAAAAAAAAAAAAGAATTGTAGTTCGCCACCATTACTAAAAAAAAAAAAAAAAAACAATATAAAATGACATAAATCTTTGCCGTGATTTTTACAGGTTTTTTTTTGAGAATTTCATATAAATAAAATTTTTTCAAAATTGTCCCTCTTTTTTTGTTTATAGCGGACAAAAAAAAAAAAAAAAATCGCACAGGTGATCAAATACCACCAAGAGAAAGCTCTATTTGTGGGAAAAAAAGGACGCCAATTTCGTTTAGGAACAGCGTCGCAATTTTTCCGTTAAAGTCACGCAGTGCCGAATCGCAAAATAGGGCCTGGTCTTTGAGCAGCCAAATCTTCCGGGGCTAAAGTGGTTAAACAGGGTGACTAACAAGAGTTTTCTTAAAATAAGTATACAGAAAATAAAACAGTGATTTACTATAAACACACACACACAGCCAACTAAAATTATACCCAATGGTGGAGGCAAGTGCTTGGGAATAAAGGTTTTTATAAATGCAATCAGTGAATCAATTATAATTGTACTCACTTGAGAAGGAAGCCGAAATCATCTTCAAAATCAAAGGAGCCATTTAGCAACCCTAGAGCCCCGTTCTGCTGTATCTGATTACGATATTTATCCCGAAACTCTTTATGGACGTCATCTATTAACTTATCCACATAGGTCAGGGTTAAAATCTTCTGGTACCCCACCTGCAGGGACATGAACAATACAAAATGGTCTAGTTACAAATCGGTGAATGGGACTAACCAAAAAAAAAAAGTAATTTCTGTAATATATATATCACCAAAGAATCCCTGGCTGTCCAAAGAACTAGCATCATAGTTACATCGTTTGTGAGGTTGAAAAAAGACATCAGTCCATCCAGTTCAACCTATGATATGTGTGTGTGTGTTTGCTGTTAACCGTACATTGTATACCCCTTTATGTTGTGGTCTATAAGGTGCCCATCTAATAGTTTTTTGAAACTATCGATGCCCCCTGCTTATACAACTGCTTGTAGAAGAGAATTCCACATCCTTACTGCTCTGACAGTGAAGAACCCCCTGCGTATTTTAAGGTTAAACCGCCTTTCCTCTAGTTTTAGTGAGTGGCCACGTGTCTTATTGTATTCCCTTTCTCTGAATAGGTTTTTCCATATGCTAGGGTCATCACCAGTACGGTATTTGTACATTGATATCATATCCCCTCTCAATCGTCTCTTCTCCAGAGAGAATAGGTTCAGTGCTTGTAGTCTTTCCTCATAGCTGATGTCCTCCATTCCCCTAATTATTTTTGGTGCCCTTCTCTGGACTCTCTCCAATTCCAGCACATCCTTCCCCATCCCCATTAGAAGATTTCCCGTCTAATGCTATTCTGCTGACAAACCAAAATTTGGGATTTATTTTCACTTTCGAAGGCAAACAGGAGAAACAGAGGGTGAAGCTCCCCAACTGGTACAAAGACTGCAATAAAAAAACAGACAGCTGTTTCAAAGTGGTTCTAAAGACAGAAGGCTTTTACCTTGCATTCTCTGCATTAAGGGAAAAACTTTCCATGGTCAGCTTCCCCCAGCCATCCCTAAACCACCTCCAGTCCGGGCCAATCCTGACATTTCTGTCATACATGTAAAAATCTGCATTTACTTTCTAGAAAATTACTTAGAACCCCCCAAACTTTATAAAGCAAAGACCCTGGCGAATAAAACGGTTGTTGTTGCAATTTATGGTGCACGATATTTTGTGCAGTGGTTTATGAAATGCAAATTTTTAGGAAGAAATACACTTGAATGAGTTTTGTAAATACAAAACACAGTATAATACCCATTTTTTGGGAAATCATAAAAGATGAGGTTATGTTGAGTAAATGGATGCCTTACATGTCATGATTTACATTGCATACACTTGTGGAACTACACCAAACTACGGTACCTAAAAATCTCCATATGCAACGCTTTAAAAGCCTTTACAGGTTACCATTTTGGAGCTACACAGGAGGAATTATTGCTCCTGCTTTGACATTCAAAGCGATATCCCACGTGTGGTAAGATCAGCGTTTACATATTCATGCTGGACCTACACGCACGTTCGCATTTGTGAGTGAGCACAGGGGGACAGGGCACTTTATAAAATATACATATTTTTTTACTTGCCTCTACAGTGGACAGACTTCCTTCCATATCTGGGCATAAATATTTCACCTTTAGTTACTGATTTCCCCAAACTGAATTTATATCCCCTGTTGGCCACTACTAAACAAAAACGAAAGGCCTGGGACAACTTACCCTTGTCCCTTATAGGGAAAATCAATCATGTTAAAATGAAGATCCCCTCCGTCTTCCTCTGTTTTAAGACATTCCTCTCTCTGCGTCCCCATAAAGTTTTAAAACACTTAGATTCACTCCTTTTGGTTTAAGTCTGGTCCACCTTGCTTCAGTAAAAAGACAATGTGTAGACCCTGGACGCAAGGTGGTCTAGCCTGCCCTGACCTACAGAAATATTTCCTTGCTGCACTTCTCACCCACACCCACAACTGGGTCATTTCTGATGACACCAATTCCTCAGTTGTGTTAGAAGCAGCGTACTTAGGTTCCTATGAAACCCTAGGTCTTCTACCATATAGAGGCCCTCGAGCCCTTTTTCATCTTACATTAGCTATGAAGGCGGTGCTCAAGGTTTGGCGCTCCATTGAACCAGCGGGCACCTCAGTCGTTCCTCAATGGTCACCCCATACACCACTATGGTTTAACCCAGGTCTTCTGGAATTTCAGTCTATTCCCGATCCAATAATTTAAACATCCAAGGGCATTAAGACTAGGGATAGACCGATATGGTTTTTTCAGAGCCGATACCGATATTTTGGTCACAACATATCAGTATCGGCCGATATTTTGTACATTTAAAGTTTTGGAAAATAAAGAAAATTTTTGACACAAATCTGGTACTGAACATGTTCATTTTTGTTTAATGCTTAATGGCTGGCTTGCTGGCACCCTGTGGTGGGTGGCTGGCTGGCTAGCACCCTGTGGTGGGTGGCTGGCACAGGGGCTGTGGGTGGCTGGCTGGTACAGGGCCTATGGGTGGCTGTCTGTCACCCTGTCTGTGGGTGGCTGTCTGGCACCCTGTCTGTGGGTGGCTGTCTGGCACCCTGTCTGTGGGTGGCTGTCTGGCACCCTGTCTGTGGGTGGCTGTCTGTCTGGCACAGGGGCTGTGGGTGGCTGGCTGGCACAGGGGCTGTGGGTGGCTGGCTGGCACAGGGGCTGTGGGTGGCTGGCTGGTACAATGCCTGTGGGTGGCTGGCTGGTACAGGGCCTGTGGCTGGCTGGCTGGTACAGTGCCTGTGGCTGGCTGGCTGGTACAGTGCCTGTGGCTGGCTGGCTGGTACAGGGCCTGTGGATGTGGGTGGCTGGCTCGCACCGGGCTGCTGTGGGTGGGTGTATGGCTGTGATACACTCCCCGAGACTAGTCCTGACTCCAGACGAGGCTGTCCAAGGCGAGGGAGGCGGCCTAAGAAGGCAGAATGACGTCACAAAAATATCGGCAATATCAGCCAGTTCCAGGGCCGATACAGATATATCGGGTAAAATGCATATCGGCCTTGCCGATAATCCGTCTATCCATAATTAAGACACCTGCACATATTTGTACAGATGGAATTCTGACCACATTTGACAATCTAAAAAACGCTGCAATCTGTCTAACTCCTATTTTTTCAGATGCATACCATTCTAAATTCAGAGCAACTGCGATTGTGGTGGAGACCACAGACCTTGAATGTATATACTTAGAGATGACTCCTTGTCCAAGCCATTGTCTGTCTTGTACAGGGCTCTCCAGCCCTCTGTACATGTTGGCATGGAACGTCTCCGCGCTGCATGGCAGTCAGTTGCTCCTGACTTTGACATTGAGGATTGGAAAGATTTGTGGAACTACCCCTTTTCTCAACTGGTGGCCTGTTGAAATAAACTAATACAATTCAAAATAGTGCATAAAATATATCTAACACCGTATAAATTGCATAGAATATGCCGGGGGCCTTCACCCTATGCCACAATATGTTCCCATTAGGGGTGCCGTGGGGTGTTCGGTAATGCTCCAACCTCCATTCCTCATTTCTCGATCAGTTGCTCTAATCCTATATGCGTGTTACAATTGTTCTGGTCTACACACCTTCTCAGACATTGCCTGTTTTTTTCGACCATATGTGCAAGACTGTTCCATTATAATACAGCATGGGTCTGTCAGTTTATCTCCTACTGTTTTGTTAATACTTGTGAACCTCTTTTTGTTTCTTTTACGATTGAATGCACTTTCAGCGCTATGGTTATGTATGCTCTGTAAACTTTTCAATAAAATATTGAAGAAGAATATGCCTGGGGGTCTCTTCCCAGTGTTGGAGATGTGTGGGTGACCCTGCGGAATCTGACCACATATTCAGGACATACCCAAACATTAAAACCTTTTGGTCTGACTTTGCTGGTTTTATCAGGCAGCTCACCACTGCTGAGATTCCCCTGAGCATTGAAGTACGTTTGCTTGGGCTGGTGGGCGCATTGCTCTCCCGCCGGGCACTTAGGACCCTTGTTAGTCTGCTGCTTTTTTATGCCCATAAGGCTATTATGTTGAAGTGGAAGTCTAAGGGAGCCCCTACCTTCCAATTTAGTAAAATCCAGGTAAATAAGGTGATCCCCCTTTATAAAATGACTTATGAATCTCGTGGGTGTTCTCGAAAGCTCAACAAGGTGTGGGACCTATGGCTTGATTCTCCATCCACAGCCACGTAGTATCTGATATTATGGTTGTTGGGTAATTGCCTTTTCTACGATTTCAGAACAAAGGTGATCGGAGACATCTCAGTGGTTTTTGGGGAGATAAACGTGACATAGTTATTAATGTTTGTACTGTGCTACACCATGGGGGGATAATGCAGAGGACCTTCCATTTTTCCTCATTTTAAATCCTGTTTCTTAAGTGTGTACACCTTCTAATGGAGCTGAGTAGAGTTAATTAGGGAAGTTATGTTTTGTTGTTACTTCGAGCCGGGGTACGCCCAGAGGCTCCGTTTTGTGCCAATTCTTTAAAACCAATAAAAAATAATTTTCAAAATAAATAAATAATATATATATATTTATATTAGGGGCGGCACAGTGGTGTAGTGGTTAGCACTTTCACCTAGCAGCAAAAGGGTCGCTGGTTCGAATCCCAACCACGACACTACCTGCCTGGAGTTTGCATGTTCTCCCTGTGCCTGCGTGGGTTTCCTCCGGGTACTCTGGTTTCCTCTCACCCTCCAAAGACATGCTGGTAGGTTAATTGGAGCCTTTATAAAATTGGCCCTACTGTGTATGTATGAATGTGAGTTAGGGACCTTAGATTGTAAGCTCCTTGAGGGCAGGGACTGATGGAATGTGCAATGTATATGTAAAGCGATGCGTAAATTGACAGCGCTATATAAGAACCTGAAATAAATATAATATATATAAATATAATATAATATAAAATAAAAATATTATTTTCCCTCTTTTTTACATTGTACATTATAATTTTTTTTTTTTTTTAATCAACTTTATTGCCATCACAAAGGCTGAGCAACATCCCTTGTGATAGCATAGCCTGTGACAGGTTCTTTTGGTGGTATTTAATCACCACTGGGTTTTTTATTTTTTACTAAGCAAACAAAATAGACAGAAAATTTTGAAGAAAAATGTTTTTTTATAGTTTGTTATAAAGTTTTGCAAACAGGTGATTTTTCTCCTTGATTGATGTGCGCTGATGAGGCTGCACTGATGGGCAGCATTGGTAGGTGGCACTAATAGGTGACACCGATGAAGCACTGATTAGCAGTATTGATGGGTACTGGTGGGCAAATGTTGGGCGCGATGTCCCTTTTACAGAAGCTGGTTATCGGCTTTATTCTTTCCTCCTCGTGCTGTCAGTGTGAGGGAGAAAACCGCTGATCAATGGCTTCTGTTTACATCATGTGATCAGCTGTCATTGGCTGACAGCTGATCACGTGGTAAAAGGCCGTGACTGGCCCTTTACCCAGATCTGTTATCAGCTCTCCTGGCATTTCAAGCCCGCTCTCTATCGGTCTTTCAGGTATAGCACGGACGTAAAGTGGTTAACAAGGCGATAACGGCTTGTGTACATGAGATTGAAACCAGACGTGACAAAATCCTCAACAACATCAGTTCCTCTCACTGTGTCCCAGGAAGCAGATGCCACTGGGCTGCCCAATCAGATGGAAGAGCCTGATAGCAGTGGTGGCGGGAGGGGTAGAACCCCCTTCTGCTGCCAGTAAAAGTGACCCAGCAGCTCTATAGCCACTCAGATCACTTTTACATTGTAGGGAATTGTTCGCTGGAAAAAAAAACTGTATCTGGATCACGGCTGTAGCCTCAAACATGATGTATAACCATTTCAGCTTTAGGCTGTTGGCAGCAGAGCGGCTGTCTCTTGCTGCATTCACAGGACACAGGAGGAAGCAGTAGCGGGAGCCATTGGCTCTTGCTGCTGTCAATCAAATCCTATGAGGAGGGAGTGGTGGGTCTATTAATGCACACAGCCTGGATTGGGAGCACGCCTGCATGAGTGCCCCCCTAGTAACACAGCTTGCTATGGGGGCACCCTGAGAAGAGGAGCGGACAGCGACAGACCCCAGAAGAGGAGGTAAAGGGCTGCTCTGTGCAATATCCTTGCACAGAGCATGCAAGTAGAACATGTATATTATTTAAAAATAAAAAGTCAGCTTTTGCAATAGCTTCAATCTTACTACACTTTATCCCAGAAGTCTTCAAACTATGGCCCTCCAGTTGTTCAGGAACTACAATTCCCACCATGCCTAGTCATGTCTGGGCATGTCAGAGTCTTACAATGCCTCATGGGATGTGTAGTTCCACCACATTTGGAGGGCCGTAGTTTGAGGATCCCTGCTCTATCCAAATCTAAAAAAATTAGTTATATTTGAATACAGCGATTTCCTAGGACTTTTAATGTCATCTAGTGGCCATATTGCAGTATTTTTCTGAAATGCTTTAATCAGAAGAAAATTCTACATTCCAGCCACTAGAAGGAGCTGTACGGGCAGAATTTACCCAGCAAATGCTTGTCACATTTGTTTATTTATTATATATATATATATATATATATATATATATATATATATATATATATATATATATATATATATATATATATATATATATATATATATATATATCTCCTCTTTGTAGCAAGGTCTGATGACACAGAAGTGTGCTTAGTGCTTTAAACCCCAATCTCTGTGCAGCCATCCATCTCTTCGGTAGAATTTGATAGAAAATAATCCTGTATTTCAGGTATGTTGGGCTTTCAGCATATGAAGAAAGAGGCAGTGATTGGAGGGGAGAGGCTCACATACAGTAACATTGCTGTGCCTCTTATTCAAATGACATTTTGAAATCCAGGCGACTATAAACAGCTGGTCATTAGAAATACATTGTCTCTGTTTTGTGTTCTAGGAGAGCTCCTCTGATCTGGCAGACAATACGGAATACCATCCCCCCCCCTCCAGTGATGTGACAGGCAGGATCTTACCACAAACACCAACTCAAACTGATTATCCAGCTTGTACTTGAGGCTGAGGGAGTCATGGGTGAAGGAGGTGTTCCCGCCTCGCTCCTGAAATACAAAGAATGACACAGGTGAGTGATGTCACACCCCGGGGAGGCATCAGCCCACAGCAAATTCATCAAATGTCACCCCAACCCGGATCCGTCCCTTCCATAGAGCTCTACTGGCTGAGAAATCCTCTGTGCTGACACATAGTAATGACACCTTCTACAGACCGGACACAACTTTACACTAGGGGGAGAGGGGGGGGATGTTCCTTTAATTCTCACCATCTACCAATCACCTTCCACATACCCCCTACATGACTGTCAGAGCACTGCCCACCCCTCCCCCCAGTGCTGGCACAGCTCTCCACTCCCCCATCTGGTGGCACAGCTCCCCCCCCCAAAGGTGGCACAGCCCCCCCCCATCTGGTGGCACAGCTCTCCCCCCCCCATCTGGTGGCACAGCTCCCCCCCATGGTGGCACAGCTCTCCCCCCCCATCTGGTGGCACAGTTCTCCCCCCCCCCAGTGGTGGCATAGCTCCCCCCCCCCATCTGGTGGCACAGCTCCCCCCCCCAGTGGTGGCACAGCTTCCCCCCATCTGGTGGCACAACCCACCCCCCCAATCTGGTGGCACAGCTCTCCCCTTCCCCCCAGTGGTGTAACAGTTCTCACTCCCCCCCCCATCTGGTGGCACAGCTCTGCCCTGCCATCTGGAGGCAGAGTTCTTCCCTCCCCCCCCCCCCAGTGGTGGCACAGTTCTCCCCTCCCCCCATATGGTGGCACAGTTTCCCCCCCTCCCCCCATGGTGGCACGGTTCTACCCTCCCCCCAGTGATGGCACAGCTCTCCCCTCCCCCCATATGGTGGCACAGTTCTCCCCTCCCCCCATATGGTGGCACAGTTCCCCCCCTCCCCCCATGGTGGCACGGTTCTACCCTCCCCCCCAGTGATGGCACAGCTCTCCCCTCCCCCCAGTGGTGGCACAGCTCTCCCCATATGGTGACACAGTTCCCCCCCCCGTGGTGGCACGGTTCTACCCTCCCCCCAGTGATGGCACAGCTCTCCCCTCCCCCCAGTGGTGGCACAGTTCTCCCCTCCCCCCATATGGTGACACAGTCCCCCCCCCCAGTGATGGCACAGTTCTCTCCTCCCCCCAGTGGTGGCACAGCTCTCCCCTCCCCCATATGGTGGCACAGCTCTCCCCTCCCCCCAGTGGTGGCACAGCTCTCCCCTCCCCCATATGGTGGCACAGCTACCTGTAGGATGACAGAGCGGATGAGAGCATTGACAGGCCCGGTGAAGGATCCTTTCACCCCCTGGAAGCACCAGAGCACGATGCCCCCTTTGCTGAAGATCGTGAAGAAGTCCAACATGTTGTCCCCACAGAACACACCGACACCAGCCGAGACACGTCAGAGAAACACTATCTGTCGTCACTTCCGTCTGTGCCAGAGAGGGGGGGCATAGTAACTTCCGGTCCCGGCCATCTTGGTACACCAATCACCGAGCTGCTCAGCCTTGCTCCGCCTCCGCTCGTAGAACTGTCTCCGCTTCTCCGGCCATTTTTCCTGAGACCACCTCCTACTGCTGTCATTATCCATGGTCTTCACAACAATGGCTGCCCCAGGAGAACATCGGAGACACTTCTATCAGCCTGGGCGGGGACATGTCACTGAGCGATCATGGCATGTGAAAGTCCTCTATTCCCATGTACAGAGCTCAGACAGATGACTGGGGAGAGCTATGAGTGTGTGGAGGAGAGCCTGGCCCCTGTGCAAGAGGAGTCCTCACCATGGGGCCCCTGTATGGACACAAAGGGGGCTGAGGACATGTGCTTCCCTGCTGAGGGATCAGGGGGACCCCCCCAACTGTAAGTAACACATTCTATTATTATTAGTGTAGCGCTATTTTAATCACTCTTGGCGGCTACTGGGGTATGATGACGCCACCTGTGTAGTATTTAGGAGCAGAGTATATAATCTGTGTGATCAGGACAGGATTTATAGTAAGTGCCAGTGCCTCCACTCAATCAGGGCTTGTGATTAGCAAGTGAAATCCCAATTGAGAAAACATATCCATATAGACAGTAATCCACACAGCAGAGTGTTTAAATGTCCATGTATTGAAGAAATAACATTCAGTGAACCATACAGCATAAGATACTTTCCTCAGGAACATGAAATCATCAGCAGTGTCTCTGTGTGTCTCAGTGAGGGGATGTTACAGCACTTACAAGTCTGTTCTCCAGCAGGAACATGTCTGTCTCCTCATGTCTCTTTTCTTCACAGTCTTACCCATCATTCCTTGCTCTGCCCTTTTTGATGACCTCATCCTTCTTGCAGAGAGATAAAGAGCACACCGTTGCCATATTGAAAAAGGGCAAAACAAACACTGCATAACAGGAACACACACTTGAAAGATGGGCAAAGAAATTATCACATCACTACATTCTCCTCCTGCTGAAAATCCTTCCGACCCGGCAAGGATATACACATAAAATAACAACAAAAATTAACATCGTTGTCGCCTTCTGCAGACCACTTCTCCAGAAGCAATCTATTACAGAGCTAGCTGCAAAGAAAGTATGGTTAAAAACAAATAGGCATCATGCTAACCAGTCTAGAATGAGCTGCAATCATGTCCGTCAGAACATGAGGTTGTACATAGTTCTGCACAGCATAGCAGGGTCTTCCCAAAGTGTCATAAGTAAACACCGGTGGAGGACGTCGAACACGATCTCCTCTCCTCAACCCCTCAGGCATAAATCCAGAAAACTCTGGGACAGCATTAGTGGGAAAACTTGGTGCTCCAACTATGCCTGGAACTGTAGGCATAAAATTTTGGGCTGTTGGTTCAAAAGCCGGAGTAGCTGGGTTCAAACCTCCCCTCTGAGGAAGGCCCCCATCAATGCTAGGTGAAGGAACCTGTGCAGGAGACTCTGGTGGAGGTGTAAACCAGTCACTGTCATCACTCTGGTCTCCGCTGTTGCCACAAGGCACATCATTAGAATCTGTAGCAATGTCAGATTGTGGCTCCTCATCAACAGTTGCACTTTGTGGTACCGGAAGCAAATGATTCCTATGCCAGGCTTTGATCCGACCCTCAGGTCCTCGAATCCTGTATACTGGAATCCTAGGCAGTTTTTCCACAACTTCAAACAACTCATTTCTCCAGCGATCAGCTAACTTATGTTTGGCTGAGGGTCCCAAATTGCGGAGAAACACTTTATCACCAGGTTGTAAGTCTTTGTAACGAACTTTGGAATCAAAACGCCTTTTATTGGCAGCATTTAATTTCGCAGCATTTTCCTCAGCCATCTGATAGGCCTCTTTCAAACTCTGTTTAAGTCGTGCCACATACTGATAGTGATTTCTCTGTTCCACTCCATCAGTAGACACGCCCAACTGAATGTCAATAGGGAGACGGGCTTCTCTCCCAAACATAAGAAAATAAGGAGAAAAGCCAGTGGATTCATGTCTGGTGCAATTGTAGGCATGTACCATAGCTCCAACATGTCGGCTCCAGGTCTGCTTAGCACCATTAGGGAGAGTACCCAACATGTTCAACAAGGTACGATTGAAACGTTCAGGGAGAGCATCACCCTCTGGATGATAAGGGGTGGTGCGGCTCTTGTTGATGTTAAGCAATGTTAACAGCTCTTTAATTAGGCGACTTTCAAAGTCCCGCCCCTGGTCAGAGTGAAGTCGATTTGGCAATCCATAGTGAACAAAAAACTTCTCCCACAGCACTTTGGCTACAGTTACTGCTTTCTGATCTTTGGTGGGATAGGCTTGAGCATAGCGAGTATAGTGATCAGTCACAATCAAAATATTTCCCACACCACTGCTGTCATTGTCAATACACAAAAAGTCCATGCACACTAAATCCATGGGACCAGAACTTTTCAAGTGTTCCATAGGAGCAGCTCGAGTAGGCAGAGTTTTCCGTTGCAGACATCTCACACAACGGCGGCAATAGTCCACAACAGCTTCCCTCATTCGTGGCCAAAAGAATCGGTCTTGGATTAATCCATAGGTTTTTTCAACCCCTAGATGCCCATGTTGATCATGCAAACTTCTCATAACAGAGTTTCTATAGACTTGAGGCAGCACTAGCTGTCTCCTTCCAGGATGATCATGAAACAAATGTACCCTGTATAAAAGTCCATCAATTATTTTGAGCTTCTCCCATTCCTTAAAATAGTAGGTACTCTGCTCAGGTAGGTATTTTCTCATGTAGTTAGGATCTTTGCGGAAAACAGACTCTCTGACATGTCTGATTATTGGATCTCTTTTTTGTAGAAGGATCATGTCTTTCTTTTGCAGCTGGATGTTTTCTGGCACCCCTAAAGCAGTGGGGCAGCAATACATGTTTGGAATACACTCTTCACCAGCTCCCAGGGAATCAATAGCTCGTAGGTCAGAGAAAACAATATTGTCTCCTTGTACAGCAGCTGTAGCACAATAGGCAGCCACAATAGGCCCAGGTACTTCCTCCCAGTCACTTTCTTCCAAGTTCATGGGTAATCCAGGGCGCCTAGAAAGAGCATCAGCCCCAATATTCTTGGGACCAGGCTTGTACTTGAGAGTGAACTGATAATTAGACAAGGCAGCAAGCCACCTATGACCAGTGGCATCTAGCTTTGCTGTAGTCAAAACATAAGTCAGGGGGTTGTTGTCGGTTCTCACCTCAAACTGAGTTCCATACAAGTAATCATGCAGCTTTTCAACAATAGCCCACTTCAGGGCAAGAAATTCCAGTTTATGAACAGGATAATTCTTTTCTACTGGGCTTAGACTGCGACTTATATAAGCAACAGGCCTAAGTCCTCCTGGGTACTCTTGATGTAAGACTCCTCCCAATCCATCATAGCTGGCATCCACATGCAGAATGTATGGCTTTTGTGGGTCTGCATAAGCCAACACTGGTGCTTCTGTAAGACTTTTCTTAAGCTGTAGAAAAGCTTCCTCACAAGCAGAAGTCCATCTCTCACTGAAATGAGTTTTGCGGTTTGTGTCCATGCCAGGGGTTTCTTTGAGCAAGTCATTAAGAGGCCGAGCAGTCTTGGAATAGCCTCTAATGAATCGACGATAATAGCCACAAAATCCCAAGAAGGACCTCAGTTCTGTCAGATTTGTGGGACGGGGCCAGGTTACCACAGCCTCCACCTTAGCAGGATCAGTTGCTACCCCTTCTGCAGATACGATGTGACCCACAAAGTTTACTGAAGAACGAGCAAACTTACATTTGTCCAGTGAAAGTTTCAGACCTTCCTTCCTCAAACGATCTAGCACTTTAAACAGTCTTTGGTCATGCTCCTCCAGAGTGGAGCCAAAGACAATTATGTCATCAAGGTAGACGATACATTGAGTGGGACAAAGGTCTCCCAGGGTCCGATCCATTAGACGTTGAAAGGTTGCAGGTGCACCACTAATGCCCTGAGGCATGCGAACAAACTGGAAAAATCCCAGGGGGCAAATAAAAGCCGTCTTTTCTTGATCTTCCTCACTCATTGGTACCTGGTAATAACCAGATCTTAAGTCCATTACTGTGAACCATTTACTGCCTTGCAGGGCATCAAGAGCTTCCTCAATGCGAGGTAGCGTGTATTGATCTGGGACTGTTCGCCGATTTAGAGTCCTGTAGTCAACACATATTCGCACTCCACCATTTTTCTTTCTGACTACCACTATTGGGGATGCATACGGGCTTTTAGACTCAGCAATGATGTTTTCATCTTTCATTTTGTGCAAGCACTCTCGAACATCATCCAGATCTTTAAGAGGTATGCGCCTGGATCTTTCTCTAAATGGGGTGCTATCTGTTAGGCGAATACTGTGCTGAATACTCTTTGCACACCCAACATCCATGTCATCGGTAGAGAAAACATCATTGTATTCCATTAGCTGCTCTCCTAGTGCTTGTTGGTGCTCTGCAGGACTATCAGCATCATTCAAGTGAAAGTCTAATTTGGTTTCTTTCTCCTTGACTTTAGCAGTGTAGGAGCTAATGGTTTCCACTGGGTAACAATAGGCTACCTCTTTCCAGGCTGGTATTATAACTGGGTGTGTGGTAATGTTCCGAACAGTAACAACATCCATTCTTGGACATTTTACACGATAGTCTTTCCTTTCTGGTACTATCTCCCAGCCATTCTTTGCAGCCTCTTTTGTATCAGTCTCTAGCAAAAAGAAACTACCATTTGCACTTGGTGAGATTTCCACATAAACCCGCAACACTCTCACTCCCCCTGCTGGAAGCTCTATGGGACGCCATGGATTTCCCACACACCCTCCAGGAAGATCAGGAGCAAAAGTTTGGCAGATATTTTGAAGTTCTGGAGCAACAGGCAGTGAAGGTAGGGGAGTTCCCTGTTGAGGCTGAAGAAACCGTATGAAAGCAGCCTCAACAGCTTCAACATTGGAACCCACAATCATAGGAGCATACTCATTACCCCCAGGTGGAGGGCTCACATAAGCAATAACTTTAAGTGGGGGATCCTCCTCAGCTATCACGCCAGGAATGCGAAGCTCGACTTCTAGGCAACCATCCATAAAAACAGGATTTTCTCCCACACCATAAACAGGCAAAGTGTCCACAGGTTGCAAAGGGAGGTGGTTTAAGTGTTGCTGATAGAAGGGCCTGTATATGATTGTCAGCTGAGAACCAGTATCAAACAGAGCAGTAGTGGGTATATCATTAACAAACAAATTGAAAGTACATCTGCGGCCTACCCCAGGTAGCTTGGTAAACGTTTGTTTTCTTGATCTTCCATGTTTTCTTTGGTACATATGTCCAGCTTTACTGTGAATTTCAGAACTGTCAGTAAGCAGTGGACACTGACGAACTGTATGGCCTGCTTGTCCACAGCGGAAACATTTAATGTGGAAGAGAGGCTTATCACTGGAGGTTTTATCAGCAGATAGAGCTCTAGGCTGTGGGAGTCTACCCACTTCTTTGTTCTTAGCAACAGTCTCATTTGTGGGCTCCACCCCAGAATTCTGTTTAACTTTGCTCTTGGAAGGGGTACTAAAAATAATATAAGACTCCTGTCTCTTTACTTCAGTCATAATTTCAGTGAAAGTAAAGTTCCTCTCCCTCAAAACCACTCTTAGAACTGGTGATATTGGGTGATGCGGCAGTAGCCCCTTTATTATTTGAGCAGTCCTTAATCTGTCAACATCTGTAGGAGAGATGACCTTGTCAGTGAGCAACCTCCCCAGTAGTACTTCTAGTCTCCTCACAAACACAGAAACATCCTCTCCCTCTTTATGCTTTGTCTGTTTAAAATCAGCAAGCATCTGATCAGGGTCACGGTGCAGTCCATAAGCATCTGTCAAAATATCAATATATTCTTGAGCACTGGTACTCACATGAGTCTCCTTGTAAGCTCTGATGATAATGGATGCTGGTGGTCTTAAACTTTCCATGATGCGCTGTTTTTTCTTTTCCTCTGAGCAGGTCCATTCCTCTATCACTTGCTGTGCAAAATCTCTCCACACCTCAAAGCTTTCTTCTCCAACAGGGACAGGTAGCACTCCTGAAAAAGCCTTTAATTTGCGATAAGAATCAGCATGTAAATTCTGGGCAATGACTTCAGTGACTTTTAGCAACAGATGCTCAATATTTGTTTCCTGCTTAACAGCCGCAGCAGTCAGCTTTACAGTTTCTCCTGATGCAGCAGTTGTATTCAATGGTTCACACTTATCAGGCAGGGCTGGTAACTTCCGCCTTACTGGAGGTGAACTTACTGGAAATACTACAGCACAACCAATTTCTTCAGCCCCTTTCGGATATATACAAAAGGGCCCTTTAACTGGATTTAAATCCACCTCACTGAGACAGAGATAATGGGTATACAGTTCATAACTCTCATCTTCCTCTCTTTTATCCACAGGAGCGGCATACCGCAAGGTTTCATTTGCTTTTAGCGCCTCCTGCAGTTTGTGGATGCTCACACGGATAGGTACATATGAAATAGCAAATGTCCTTTTAGGTGGCAGTCCCTCTTCCAGGGCCCACTGCCTCACAGCTTCTGTAGATAACAATGACATGGTCGTTCCTTAATGTCCTGATCCAAGATTTGTATCTCAGCAGTGCCTCCAAATGTAGCGCTATTTTAATCACTCTTGGCGGCTACTGGGGTATGATGACGCCACCTGTGTAGTATTTAGGAGCAGAGTATATAATCTGTGTGATCAGGACAGGATTTATAGTAAGTGCCAGTGCCTCCACTCAATCAGGGCTTGTGATTAGCAAGTGAAATCCCAATTGAGAAAACATATCCATATAGACAGTAATCCACACAGCAGAGTGTTTAAATGTCCATGTATTGAAGAAATAACATTCAGTGAACCATACAGCATAAGATACTTTCCTCAGGAACATGAAATCATCAGCAGTGTCTCTGTGTGTCTCAGTGAGGGGATGTTACAGCACTTACAAGTCTGTTCTCCAGCAGGAACATGTCTGTCTCCTCATGTCTCTTTTCTTCACAGTCTTACCCATCATTCCTTGCTCTGCCCTTTTTGATGACCTCATCCTTCTTGCAGAGAGATAAAGAGCACACCGTTGCCATATTGAAAAAGGGCAAAACAAACACTGCATAACAGGAACACACACTTGAAAGATGGGCAAAGAAATTATCACATCACTACATTAGATCAGATTACTGAGAATAATATTACTGCTTCTCCCCTTATATTACTAACACTTCCATTACTAGAGTTTCCATTACAAATCCTAACAACTCTGACCTGTGCTAGGAAATCTGTCATTACCACCACTAAAGCAGGTCACACATTATACAATTTTATATTTACCTAAACCATACAATATGAGGTCAGACCTAAACCCTTCCAATGTGTATGCAATCAGACAGGACCTTACACTGCATAGATTGGATGAAAAAATGCAGCGCTAAACCAGGAGGATAAATATGTTAATATATGTAAATAAGTAAACATTCATAAAGTGATCGGATGTATATCATCTGTAACAAGCGTGACTAATAGTCATCAAATGTGCTGCCACATATAAATGCAAAGGATAAAAAGTTCATAAAATAAGTCCCAAGTGAAAACAGAAAAAAATGTGCATCCAAATTCATAGGTGACGGTGAATTGTGACCGGGATCCCACCCCAAAGATCAATCAATGCGTCTCAAATGGAAGCCGTGGATCTCTCACCGTCATACATGGAGGAACAAGCCAGACAAAACCAACATAATGTAAAACTGCTAAAAACTTATAGTTTAAAAAGCCAAAGAGACACTTAGAAGCGTCCAGTGGACATAGGCATGTAATACAGAAACTGATGGCATAAATGACGGTCTGACGCGTTTCCTCTAAACAGAAATAATCATAGGAAGCCGCCAGCTTTTTTTATCCAATCTATTTACAACTCATGTCAGTTGATGATGTGCTAGCAGCTTTTTTTATTTTCATTTTGGTTAGCGCAGTTTGATATACTATATATTTTGCCTTGCACTGCATAGTTGAAGATACATCTAAGAGAAATTGAACAAGAAAATTGTATAATGTATGGCCAGCTTTAGTGTGTCCATGTGAATAAGTCCTTGTTTCTTTTTGGGGTTTTTCAAGACAAATTGGGCTTTGGTGATAAATGACAATGAATATCTTCTGATTTTATTTAACCATTTAAAGACCAGGCCAATTGCTGACATTTGTTGCTTACAAGTTAAAATCAGTATTTTTTTGCTAGAAAATTACTTAGGACCCCCAAACATATATACATTTAGCAGAGACTCTGGAGAATAAAATGGCGGTCGTTGCAATATTTTATGTCACACAGTATTTGCACAGCGGTCTTTCAAACACTATTTTTAAAAAAAAAAAATACACTTCACTGAACCGTAAAAAAAAAAAAACGAAATGGAAAAGTTAGCCCAATTTTTTTATCTATTGAGAAAGATGATGTTACGCCAAGTTAATCGATACCTAATGTGTCACGCTTTAAAATTGCGCACGCTCGTTAAATGGCAACAAACTATGGTACCTAAAAATCTCCATAGGCGACACTTTAAACATTTTTTACAGTTACCAGTTTAGAGTTACAGAGGAAGTCTTGGGCTAGAATTATTGCTCGCGCTCTAATGATTGCGGCGATACCTCACACGTAATTTAAACACTGTTTACCTTTGCTGGCGCGACTTACGTGTGCGTTTTCTTTGGCGCACTGGGATGGGGGCACTTTAAAAAAAAAAAAAATTCTTATTTATTTTATTTATATACACTGTCCTTTTTTTTAAAAATAAATAAATAAATCTGATCACTTTTATTGCTGTCACAAGGAATGTAAACATCCCTTGTGACAGTAATGGGCAGTGACAGGTACTCTTTATGGAGGGATCGGGGGTCTAAAGACTCCAAAATCCACCTCAGCACTTCAAAGTATTCAAAACGCCAGAATTGTCATTTTTAATACTTTTGATTTTTTATTTTTTTTTAATTGGCACCATTGGTTGCCAAGTAAACCAGAAGTGACGTTGTGATGTCGACTCTGGGTTTTTACATCGGAGACCGATCATAGCCGATGCAGGCTTCATTCGGGTCTCTGGCCAGCCGGTGGGCATGCCAGCTGGTCGCTCCAGTATCCCGGTGGGACAGGAGACCTGTCGCTCTGGTATCCCGGTGGGACAGGAGACCTGTCGCTCTGGTATCCCGGTGGGACAGGAGACCTGTCGTTCTGGTATAAAAAAAAAACCTTACTGGGGTGATGCCTCTGGCTGCAGGCATCACTCCGGTACAACCACTTAAGCAAAGTGGTGTACAGGTATGTGAGTTTGCGGGAAGATTAATTAACAAAGGAAATCTGGCACAAAATTATTAAAAAAATAAAATAAATTTTGAGATGTAGCGGTATATTTCTTGCCATGGCGGTGACCTTCCACCAAAGAACATCCCAAAGTAAATTCTGCTCCTGACGATCGCAGCGATACCTCATATATGAATGTTATTATTTGTTTATACCCCTAGTACAGCCCGGAGACCATAGAGCCCATTACACTTACTTTTTTATCCTACCGAAAACACACTGACACTAAATAAAAAGATTTTGACCATGACCTTTAACCCTAACACTGACACTGAACTGGATTAAAGGGGTTGTAAACCGAAAAAAAAACATTTTTTTTTCCATCCTGAAAGAGAAAGACATAATGAGCTACTATGCATCGCATACTAGCTCATTATGCAATACTTACCTTAGAACGAGCCCCCGCCACGCCGCTCGCTTACCTCTATGACGATCTTCTGGGATCGCAGCATCCGGCCATCTGATTGGCCGGAGCCGCGGTGACGTCGCGCACTCGCGTGGGAGCCGACGGTCACGGCACGGTGCTCTGAAGAAACGGCACGAGCGGCCGTTCCTTCAGAGCGCATGCACCAGTGATGTCACTGGCTGCATGTAAGGTAAATATCTCCTAAACGGTACATGTTTAGGAGATATTTACAGTACCTATAGGTAAGCATTAATATAGGCTTACCTATAGGTACAAGTGTCAGAGGAGGGTTTACTTCCTCTTTAAAGCCCGATCTAGTTATTTTATTATTATTTTATTTATTTACTATTACACTACTTTTTTGTTTACAATCCTCTCCGATACAATGTTTCTTTTTCTCCATTCAAAAGTAAGATTATAGGGGCGTGGTGTACAGTGACTGATCGCTGGGATAGCCAATCACATGATCCTGCGATCAAGAGTCAGTCCTTCCAGCTTTTGATCCTTAGTAGGAGATCCGGATTTGTTGGTGACCGCGCGGTTTCTGTGTTGGGAGAACGCCGGGTGGCGCACTTCCAGCACAAACATTGGAACAGGGACGCACATGTGGCCCTAAGGAAGAAGATCCACTTCTGTAAGTCCACTTGTGCATACCCTCTGCGAGAAGGGGTTCGTTTTTTATATTATTATTATGTTTTATTAGGTTTCTTTTGTTCAGTGTGGTGGTAGCACCAATCCTAATATAATATTATTAATTATTATTTAATTAGCCCCTTGGGTCTGACGTAACATAAATATGCGGGCTCACTGGACTGGGCCTTTTTATTTTTTTTTTTCTCGAAGGGCCGCATATTTGTGTATCCCCCGAGAGCCCTGGGCCTCTTGCTTGTCTGTAACTATCACGGGCTGATAATTTGTCGTGTTGTGTTGACTTTAAGTGTAAGGCCTCTTTCACACGGTCCGCATTCCGTTGCGGACCGTGCTCTGCTCAGCGGGGATCGATCCGCCGATCCCCGCTGAGCCGGCGGATGACACCTCCGTCTCCCCTCTGTGTGCGGAGAGGGAGGTGTCAGAGCCCCGCTGCTCTCTATGGGGAATCGATCCCCTGGACAGATGGAAAATAGGGTTTCCATCCGTCCGGATTTCACGGACAGGATCGGATGGCAGCGGGTGTCAGCGGACATGTCACCGCTGACATTCGCTGCCCCATAGGGCTGAATGGGGCATCCGATCAGATCCGCCTAAAAAACTGACAGGCGGATCTGATCGGAACGCCCGTGTGAAAGAGCCCTAAACCAGGCAAATTACTTGATATGGACATTGTCAGTGTTTCCATACTGTGTTTCAACATCAATTGTCCTAAGTTTTTAATAGGAGTTCTGTCATTTTTCAGGTTGTCAGTAAAAAAATGTGCTCTGCCAGTAAATTTTTTTTTAAATGTTTTGTCAGTAAAAAAAATGCTGCGGGAGGTTGGCAACACTGCTTTATACACTGCTCAAAAAAATGAAAGGAACACTTTGAAAACACATCAGATCTTAATGGGGATAATTATCATGCTGGATATCTATACTGGTATGGACTGGGTAATGTGTTAGGATCTATACTGGTATGGACTGGGTGATGTGTTAGGATCTATACTGGTATGGACTGGGTAATGTGTTAGGATCTATACTGGTATGGACTGGGTAATGTGTTAGGATCTATACTGGTATGGACTGGGTAATGTGTTAGGACCTATACTGGGATGGACTGGGTCATGTGTTAGGACCTATACTGGGATGGACTGGGTCATGTGTTAGGACCTATACTGGGATGGACTGGGTCATGTGTTAGGACCTATACTGGTATGGACTTGGTAATGTGTTAGGATCTATACTGGTATGGACTGGGTCATGTGTTAGGACCTATACTGGGATGGACTGGGTAATGTTTTCGGATCTATACTGGGATGGACTGGGTCATGTGTTAGGATATATACTGATATGGACTGGGTAATGTTTTAGGACCTATACTGGTATGGACTGGGTAATGTGTTAGGATCTATACTGGTATGGACTGGGTAATGTGTTAGGAATGAAAGGATCTCACATCGTTTGATGAAGATGATCACCCTACAGAGGGCTGAATTCAAAGACACCCCGAAAATCAAAGTGAAAAAATGATGCAGCTGGCTCATCCATTTTTGCTGAAATTTCATTTCCTTGCTCTATCCAAAATGGAAAAAAAAAGTTTTGCCTATAGTTCTACTTTAATAATAATAATATATCCGGTTACTGCTGTTCAGTCTGGTGGCAGCACTGATCATATTATTATTACTGTTATCGTTACATCTGCCTGTTTTATTATTGTTTGCTTATGTGCACCAACATGGTCTGCAGAGCCGTACAAAGTGAGCAGACACATGAGAGGGGCTCTAACCCTGACATCAATTAGTTTTTGCTTATATTTGTTCTGTCTGTACCATTGGGGAGATTTCTCTTCACTTCCTGTCCCAGAGATAAAACCCACTAGTAATAAAAAGTGCCGCACGCCATGTTACAGCTTATGTCCGATTTCAGTGATTGGGGTTCCATCCACTTTAATTTACGTTTTACTTTTTGCAAACTCATTGGATGTTTTATAACACAGTGACAAGGTCTAAGGTGAAAATCCACCTGGCAATGTACAATCTCCTGTGCTCCATTAATAATCAAAACCCAGTATAAAAATAGATTCAGATGATTTGTAAGTATTTAATGATTACCATTGAGTGTCTCAGAGAAAAGCAAAGTTTGCATTTGTTCAGCCTTGTTAATTAGTCAATAAGTTATAACAGGTTAATGTCCTATTAAATCTGCAGCTTTCATTAACCACTTACCGCTTATCAACGTACCGATACGTCGGTACACTTTGCGGGTTTATACCGGGATGATGCCTCTAGCTAGAGGCATCATCCCGGTACCGTGGTTTGAAGCCGATGGTCGGCTTTCCGTCGGTAACGACCGATGCGGCTCGGGAGCCGCTCGATCGTTACCGGGGGGGCGGGAGGGGACGTCCCCCCCCCCCCTCCCGCCGCCTTTCGTGGCTTTGCCCGGGGCTCCCGTCCCACCGGGAGCCCCGAGCACCCAGCCGGCTGGATGGAGTCCCGATGAATGCCGGAAACGGCATCGATCGGGTCTCCGATGACGTAACCCGGAGGCGGCGTCCATGCCGTCACTTCCGGGTTACTGTGCTGCAAAAGGCGGCAAATTTAAAAAACGGCTGTATGCAAAAATGCCGTTTTCGGCGTTTTACATACAGGGAAGTGTAGTGGAGGGGTCTGGGGTCTTTTAGACCCTCGATCCCTCCATAAAGTGTACCTGTCACACATATTGGTGTCACAAGGGATGTTTACATTGCTTGTGACAGCAATAAAAGTGATCAGATTTTTTTTTTTTTTTTAAAAACCTGTAATAAAGTTTAAAAAAAATAAATAGGAAAAAAAAAAAAATTTCGCCGTCACCGTTAGCTCGCGCACAAAAAAAAACGTATACGCAAGTCGAGCCGCGAATGAAATCGTGTGTTCAAACCCCACATGTGAGGTATCGCCGCGATTGCCAGAGCGTGCGCAATAATTTAAAAAAAAGAGCTACACTCTACCTCTAAACTGGTAACCGTTAAATAAATTTAAAGCGTCGCAGATTGAGATCTCTATTGACCGTAGTTTGTCGCCATCCCACGGGGGGGCGCAATTTTAAACCGTAACATGTTGGGTATCTATTTACTCGGCGTGACATCATCTTTCACAATATACAAAAAAAATGGGCTAACTTTACTGTTTGGTATTTTTTAAATGCAGTGAAATGTGATTTTTCAATTTTTTTCCAAAAAAATGGCGTTTTAAAGACCGCTGCGCAAATACCGCTTGACAAAAAGTTTTGCAATGACCGACATATTATTCTCCAGAGTCTTTGCTAAAAAAAATATACATAATGTTTGGGGATTCTAAGTAGTTTTCTAGGAAAAAATACTGCTTTTAACTTGTAAACAAAAAGTGTCCGAAATGGGGCTGGGGCTTAAGTGGTTAAAAATACCCCCGTGGTGATCCTGCCACAAAGTCTTCATGCACTTCCTGTTGATAGAGTGGCTGCATTCTGTCCCTATCTTTTAACCAATTGCCGACCGCTCACATTGAGGGTACTGCGGCAAAGTGGCTCGTTATCGCCCAGCGACGTAGACCTACGTCGCTTGGTCCCGCCCCCACTCTCGGCGGCACGCTCCTGCTGTATTCAGACACAGCGGGAGTCGGGCCAGGGGAGGAGAGGCGGTGATCATGTGTAAACAAAGCGGGCGGATCTCCTCTGTGACAGGCAGGGACAGATTACAGGATTCAGCATAGCTGAACCTGTGATCTGTGTCTGTGTCACACAGTCCCCTCCCCCCACACACGTCAGTAAGCACCAGGCATACATTAACCCCTTGAGCACCAATAAAGTTAACCCCTTCCCTGCCAGTGTCATTATTACATAGTGCATATTTATAGCACTGATTACTGTAGTAATGTCACTGGTAACCCCAAAAGTGTCAAAAATGTCAGTTAGGGGTCCGATCTGTCCGCCACAATGTCGCAGTCCCGCAAAAAAAATTGCAGATCGCCGCCATTACTAGTAAAAAAAAATAAACAATAAAAATGACAAATCTTTCCCGTAGTTAGTAAATGCGATAACTTTTGCGCAAACCAATCAAAATACGCTTATTGTGATTTTTTTTTTTTTTTTTTACCAAAAATATGTAGCAGAAAACAAATTGGCCTACAATGTTAAATTTAGATTGTTAATTTTTTTTTGGGAATGTTATATATCAGAATGTAAAAGTATTGTTTTATTTTTTTTTCAAAATTGTCGCCCTTTTTCAAAAATTAAAAATCGCACAGGTGATCAAATACCACCAAAAGAAAGCTCTATTTGTGGGGAAAAAAGGACATCAATTTTAATTTGGGTACAGCGTCGCACGACCGCGCAATTGTCCGTTAAATTAACGCAGTGCCGAATCGCAAAATATAGCCTGGTCAGGAATGGGGTAAAATCTTCCAGTCTTAAAGCGGTTAAAAATAGGCTCATTGAGATTTTTTTGTCAAAGGCATGTAGCTAAATACATTTTGGCCTAAATATATGACAAAAATTGAATATATTGGATATTTTTTAACTGTCAAAGTAGAAAATGGCAATTTTTTCGCAAAATTTTCGCTTTTTTTTTATTAATATTGCAAAAAAATGAAAAGCGCAGAGGTGATCAAATACCACCAAAAGGAAGCTCTGTTTGTGGGTAATAAAAGGACGTAAATTTCGTTTGGGTACGGTGTTGCATGACCGCGCAATTGTCAAAGTCGTGCAGTGCCAAGTTGCAAAATGTGGCCTGGACGTAAAGCAGGAAAATCCTCCGGTGATTAAGTGGGCTTCTGCATTGTCACACTGTTAGATGGGCTTTTTGATGGCGATCGCAAGTGGCCATTTTAGCACCCATTGCACAGGCATTCTCTACTCTTGAGACCATCAGAAGCCATTGCTAAGCCACTGCTCTGTGTGTCTATTCACACACGTAGTGTGACTCTGCCCCACCCCCGCTCTCTCCTCATTGGCTCACTGGGTGTGATTGACAGTAACAGGACAAATGGCTACTGATGCTGTCTCAACCAATGAGGAGGTAGAGATCCCGAAAAACAGAGGCTCTCCTGCACATTGCTAGATCAGGCTGAGGTAAGGGGGAGCGCTGAACACGGAAAGATTTTACCTTCATGCATTTCTAAATACCTTGAGCCTTTACAACCATTTTAATGGTACACAAGACAAATGTAATGTCATTGCAAATCTTTACATCTACTTTAATAGCTCTCTGATTAAAGCGGTTGTAAACCCAAAGACCAAAAAAAAAAAAACCTGCAAGACAAAGGCATAATGAGCTAGTATGCATCGCATACTAGCTCATTATGTGTAACTTGCCTTAGAACGAAGCCCCGACACGGACCCCCGGACATCGCTGCGGGCGCTGCCATGATCCCTCGCCGTCTCTTCCGGGTTCGTCGGCTCCGGCGCGGTGATTGGCTGGAAGAGACGGCTCCGGCGCGATGATTGGCCGGAGCCGAGATGACGTCACTCCTGCGCATGCGCGCGGGAGTGATTTTTTCGGCAAGCTCCCGGCAAATAGATTGAAGGTCCCCCCGGACCTTCAGAGCGCATGCGCCGCTCGCGCGAGCGGCTGCATGCACTGTAAATATCTCCTAAACCATGCCGGTTTAGGAGATATTATTTGTACCTACAGGTAAGCCTTATTATAGGCTTACCTGTAGGTAAAAGTGTCAAAAAGCGGGATACTACCGCTTTAATCTCACTTTTTGCCTGAAAAAAGCTCTGTAAACTGAAGGCAACATTTTTTTTTCCCCCATTTTGGGTATGATATGGAAGGGTTATAATTAGGGATCAACCGATATATATCGAGGGCCGGAGATTACCGATATTTCGGAAAGTGCTTGTCCGGGGTGATGCCTGCAGCTAGAGGAATCACCCCGGTACCGGCGTCCATAGCCAACAGTCGGCTGTCTTGTAATGACAACCGATGCGGCTGCCCCCCTCCCGCCACCTTCTGCGGCTCGCCCGGGTCTCCCGTCCCACCGGGAGACCCGGGCATCCTACCTGCACGGCCGCCGAAGACCCGATCAAAGCCTGATCGGATTTCCATGCAAAGACCCGGAAGTAATGTCATGACATTACTTCCGGGTACTCGGGACCAGATTCAAAAAAATGACAGCATTCAAAACAGCCAAACTTGGCATTTTTAATTCTTTTAACCACTTAAGCCCCGGAAGATTTTACCCCCTTCCTGACCAGGGGGTATTTTGTGATTCGGCACTGCGTGACTTTAACGGACAATTGCGCGGTCGTGCGACGCTGTACCTAAACGAATTGGACGTCCTTTTTTTCCCACAAACAGAGCTTTCTTTTGGTGGTATTTGATCACCTGTGCGATTTTTTTGATCACGCGCTATAAACAAAAAAAGAGCGTAAATTTTGCAAAAATAACAATATTTTTCACATTTTTTTATATGAAATTACCCAAAAAAAAAAAGTAAAAATCAAAATTTTGTAACATTTTCGGCCAATTTGTTTTATGCTACCTATGTTTGGTAAAAAAAAATCGCAAAAAGCGTATTTTGATTGGTTTGCGCAAAAGTTATCGCGTTTACTAACAAAGGGAAAGATTTTTGTCATTTTTGTTGTTGTTTTTTTTTTAACGCTAATGGCGGCGATCTGCAATTTTTTTTTTTTGCGGTACTGCGACATTGTGGTGGACAGATCGGACCCTTGACTGACATTTTTGACACTTTTTGGGGTTACCAGTGACATTTCTACAGTAATCAGTGCTATATATATATGCACTGTTACTGTAAAAATACACTGGCAGTGAAGGGGTTAACTTTATTTGAGAGGGAGGGGCTGTGTGTGTCCCTAGGGGCGTGATTCTAACTGTGATTGGCTGTCTGTTGAGCTGTAGTAACACTGATCAACGGTCCTACATAGTAGAACTGTATGATCTGTGTCTCTACACAGGGGAG
Source organism: Pelophylax lessonae (assembly GCF_965119305.1). Taxonomy (NCBI): domain Eukaryota; kingdom Metazoa; phylum Chordata; class Amphibia; order Anura; family Ranidae; genus Pelophylax; species Pelophylax lessonae. Next base: position 53,187,260 of record NC_138779.1, on the reverse strand, counting down.
AATGACAGGCGGCTTGTTTACACAAGCCGCCTGACTTTCTCCCTCTCCCCCGCTGATCGCAGAGTGAACGGCGGACATCGGGTCCGCCGGTCACACGCGCGGGGGGGTCCGTGACCGCGCTGGAGCGCGCCGCCGGCGGCGCGCGCTCGCTCCCCAGAGCCTCACAGGCTAGTGACGTATATTTACGTCACTTTGCCTGTGAGGGGCTGACCGCCGCAGTAAATCTACTTGCGGCGGTCGGCAAGCGGTTAAGTGCAGAGGAGGGGTTTGGGGTCTTTTTAAACCCCCAGATCCCTCCACAACAGTACCTGTCAAGTTAAAAAAATATCGGCCGATACACGATGGCCAAAATATCGGTATCGCCAATGAAAAAACAATATCGGTCGATCACTAGTTATAACTCTTGTCAAGTTTGATGGGTAGCTCTGACATGAGGAAGCAAAGCCCTGCTTTTCTACCAAGATGGCCATGGAAACTTGGAAAGGCAGAAAACGTGGCTAGTTATTTAACCTTTGCCTGCTTTTTTTAACACAGCTTCCATAGTAAATTCCTCTTTATTGTTAATCTATGCATTTTATGTCCTCACATTGTGCAGCACACGATATGAACATTGTGAGAATCAATAATAATAAAATTGATAGATGTCATTCATGAAATATTTTCAGTACATCAAATGGCTGACTCGTTGTTATTTTGCTTCCTTCTCTTAGATCCAACCCTGACGAAGGAACTTGACAAATTCCAGAAAAAGTTTATGGACTCTTTGCCCAACAGCAAATGGAGTCCTTTAAGGTCAACAGCACACCTTCCCCCGGAACATTCAGACCTGGTCATCGTTGGGGGTGGAGTGATGGCCTGGTCAATTGCCGTCTGGCTAAAGCTGAAGCAGGAAAAACGGAGCGCCTACAGTATCTTGGTGGTAGAGAGGGACCCTACGGTACAACGAAACATCTCTCTATATGTTTAAATAAATATAAAATATGAAAATACACTATATTGTCAAAAGTATTGGGACGCCTGCCTTTACACGCGCCGGAACTTTAATGCCATCCCAGTCTTAATCCATAGGGTTCAGTATTGAGTTGGCCCACTCTTTGCAGCTATAACAGATTTAGCTCTTCTGGGAAGGCTGTCCACAAGGTTTAGGAGTGTGTCTATGGGAATGTTTTACCCTTCTCCCAGAAGCGCATTTGTGAGGTCAGGCACTGATGTTGGACGAGAAGGCCTGGCCCACAGTCTGCACTCTAATTCATTCCAAAGGTGTTCTATCGGGTTGGGGTCAGGACTCTGTGCACGCCAGAGCTGAAGCTGTTATAGCTGCAAAGGGTGGGCCAAATCAATATTGAACCCTACGGACTAAGACTGGAATGCCATTAAAGTTCATGTGCGTGTAAAGGCAGACACACATACAAGCTTTTCCAAGCTTTAGCCCTGCTGCAAGCAGACTGTCAAAGTCTATAGCAGGTTGAGGTTTAATAGGGCTGAATAGCCATAGACTTCGACAGGCTGCTTGCAGCAGGGCTGGATGGTGGATCTGTCCCTCCTAGGTGCACTAAAAGTTCAAAAACGAAGGTATTTCCAGTCACTACTTACCAACCAGCCAGCAACCAGCCAAATTAACCTGTCTAACAGTGCACTAAAACACTGGGGAGGATGCACTGCTCCTAGACAGCACTCTCCCCTGACGATGTCATTTGACGAAACTCATAGGGACGGAGCTTTTGGCAAGTGGCGTCATTACCCACGGCCACTGTTTGAGCAGCGTGAGAGTACTGTGTGTTTAGCTCATTGCTGTTTCACTGGAGTTTTATGTGAGTACATGTATTTAAATAAAGTGGCTTTTTGATCTGGATAATGCACTGTAGCATGCTTTTATTTTCTTTACCTTGCGGTTAAACATTGATATTGGTTCCGGTGGAGGCGATGAACGGCCATCATACTGGGAAGGATGTCATATACAGAAGTTAGCATTTCTGATGCCCTTGGGAATTGATTACTTGTCTGGTTTAAGCACACATGACCTCTGTTTCCTAGAGGTCTAATGTCCTGGTAAGCAGATACTGTGTGACTCTCCTTGGTGAAGGTGCACTAAAATGTAACCATGTCTGCAGTAGATCCGCACTCTTCTATGTTACATAGTTACATAGTAGGTGAGGTTGAATAAAGACAATAGTCCATCCAGTTCAACCTGTGTAGATGTGTGTGGCCGTAATCATCTCACATACCCCTGATGTTGGCACAGTTTCCAATGGACTTTTTATAGGTTTGGTGTTTTTTTTTTATTTTATTTCTGCACTAGAACTTTATATAATATGAATTTTATGTTTATTTCACATCACATTGGAAATATATGACTTTGTCATTTATGAATTCTGATTTGCATTTTTGCACTTCACTGGTTGCACTTTAGATAATTACGAGTGTCTTTGCAATTTTTGCACATAATGTTGCACTTTAGTTAACCACTTCTGGACCGGAAGGTTTTCCCCCTTAACCACTTGCCGACTGCCGCACAAATATTTACATCGGCAGTCAGCCCCTCACAGGCAGAGCGACGTAGGACTACGTCACTAGCCTGTAAGGGTTTTGGGAGCAAGCGAGCGCGCGCCGCCGGATGCGCGCTCCCACTCGGTCACGGACCCCCCCGCGTGTGTGCCCGGCGGACCCGATGTCCGCCGGGCACTCGCAATCGTCCGTGACAGCGGGAGAAAGGCAGGCGGCTAATGTAAACAAGCCGCCTGTCATTCTTCCCTGTGTATGAATGGTGATCAAACGGTTCTAAAGTTCTAAAGTTAACCCCTTCACTGCCAGTGTATTTTTTACAGTAACAGTGCATATGTATAGCACTGATTACTGTAGAAATGTCACTGGTAACCCCAAATGTGTCAAAAATGTCAGTCAAGGGTCCGATCTGTCCGCCGCAATGTTGCAGTCCCGCAAAAAGAATTGCAGATCGCCGCCATTACTCGTTAAAAAAAAAAAAACAACAAAAATGACAAAAATCTTTCCCTTTGTTAGTAAACGCAATAACTTTTGTGCAAACAAATCAAAATACGCTTTTTTTTTTTTTTTTTTTTTTTTTTTTTTTTTACCAAACATATGGTAAAAAAAAAAATTGGCCTAAAATGTTAAAAAAAATTAGATTTTTTGGGGGGGAATTTCATATTGAAAAATTTGAAAAATATTGTTATTTTTGCAAAATTGACGCTCTTTCTTTGTTTATAGCGCATGATCAAAAAATCGCACAGGTGATCAAATACCACCAAAAGAAAGCTCTGTTTGTGGGAAAAAAAGGACGCCAAATTCATTTAGGTACAGTGTTGCACGAACGCGCAATTGTCCGTTAAATCACACAGTGCTGAATCGCAAAATAGGCACTGGTCAGGAAGGGGGTAAAATCTTCCGGGGCTTAAGTGGTTAATGACCAGGCCATTTATTTTGTGATTCGGCACTGCATTATTTTTAACGGAGAATTGAGCAGTCATGCGACTCAGTACCCAAATAAAATCAATGTCCCTTTGTTCCCCACAAATAGAGCTTTCTTTTGGCGGTATTTGATCACCTGTGCGATTTTTTATTTTTTTTTTTTCCGCTATAAACAAAAAAAGCAACAATTCTGAAAAAAAAAAAAACAATATTTTTCACTTTCTTCTACAGGTCCCTCTAAAAAAATTAGCATATTGTGATAAAGTTCATTATTTTCTGTAATGTGCTGATAAACATTAGACTTTCATATATTTTAGATTCATTGCACACAACTGAAGTAGTGCAAGCCTTTTATTGTTTTAATATTGATGATTTTGGCATACAGCTCATGAAAACCCCAAATTCCTATCTCAAAAAATTAGCATATTTCATCCGACCAATAAAAGAAAAGTGTTTTTAATACAAAAAAAGTCAACCTTCAAAAAATTTTGTTCAGTTATGCACTCAATACTTGGTTGGGAATCCTTTTGCAGAAATGACTGCTTCAATGCGGCGTGGCATGGAGGCAATCAGCCTGTGGCACTGCTGAGGTGTTATGGAGGCCCAGGATGCTTCCATAGCGGCCTTGAGCTCATCCAGAGTGTTTGGTCTTGCGTCTCTCAACTTTCTCTTCACAACATCCCACAGATTCTCTATGGGGTTCAGGTCAGGAGAGTTGGCAGGCCAATTGAGCACAGTAATACCATGGTCAGTAAACCATTTACCAGTGGTTTTGGCACTGTGAGCAGGTGCCAGGTCGTGCTGAAAAAGGAAATCTTCATCTCCATAAAGCTTTTCAGCAGATGGAAGCATGAAGTGCTCCAAAATCTCCTGATAGCTAGCTGCATTGACCCTGCCCTTGATAAAACACAGTGGACCAACACCAGCACTTGACACTGGACTTCAGGCATTTTGGCATTTCCCTCTCCCCAGTCTTCCTCCAGACTCAGTCCACTGCTTCCGCAGGTCCCCCAAGGTCTGGAATCGGTCCTTCTCCACAATCTTCCTCAGGGTCCGGTCACCTCTTCTCGTTGTGCAGCGTTTTCTGCCACACTTTTTCCTTCCCACAGACTTCCCACTGAGGTGCCTTGATACAGCACTCTGGGAACAGCCTATTCGTTCAGAAATTTCTTTCTGTGTCTTACCCTCTTGCTTGAGGGTGTCAATGATGGCCTTCTGGACAGCAGTCAGGTCGGCAGTCTTACCCATGATTGCGGTTTTGAGTAATGAACCAGGCTGGGAGTTTTTAAAAGCCTCAGGAATCTTTTGCAGGTGTTTAGAGTTAATTAGTTGATTCAGATGATTAGGTTAATAGCTCGTTTAGAGAACCTTTTCATGATATGCTAATTTTTTTTAGATAGAAATTTTGTTTTTTCATGAGCTGTATGCCAAAATCATCAATATTAAAACAATAAAAGGCTTGCACTACTTCAGTTGTGTGTAATGAATCTAAAATATATGAAAGTCTAATGTTTATCAGTACATTACAGAAAATAATGAACTTTATCACAATATGCTAATTTTTTGAGAGGGACCTGTATATAACCTTCCCAATAAAAAAAAATGTAATGGTTCACGAAATATTGGCTTTTTTGTGGGTGAAATTGGTCCCATAGGAATGAATGGCAGAATGTTCAAAACTAGAGTGGGAGCTGAAAAATCAGGACATGATTTCTAAACTGCCACCCCTCCCTCATTTTCACCTACACGAATCTTATATCAAAACGTTCAGCTATCCCTGCTGCCACTAAAAATGTCCACGGCTAAGCCTCAGTCCTGATAGTTTTCACAATTTCTTAACTGCGGCTGCACACCACACACCCCACACACACCACACACACCACACACACCACATACACCCCCCCCCCCCCACACACACACACACACACACACACACCACCACCCCCCTCACACACACACCACATACACACACACCCCACACACACCACACCACACACACACACCACATACACACACACACCCCCCCACACACACCACATACACACACACCACACACACACACACCCCCACACACACCACATACACACACACCACACACACACACCACATACACACACACCACACACACCCCCCCCCCCCACACACACCACATACACACACACACCCCACACCACACCACACACACACACCACATACACACACACCACCCCCCCCCCCCCACACACACCACATACACACACCACACCCCCCCCACACACACACACCACACACCCCCCCCCCACACACACACCACATACACACACCACCCCCCCACACACACACACACACACCACATACACACACACCACATACACATACACACACACCACACACACACACACACACACTGCAAGAACACTTTACACAATTTCCCCAGAAATTGTAAGTTTTCTAGTTCAAATTGTGACAGCACTGAAAGCTGAAAATTGGTCTGGGCATGAAGGGGGTAAAAGTGCCCGGTCTTGTAGTGGTTAAAACTGTTTAGTGTGCAGCTATTCCTGGGTTTACGTGTAAACACACACTAAGTGCAGAGGTTTACAGGCGGTCCCCGGGTTACTAACAAGATAGGGACTGTGGGTTTGTTCTTAAGTCGAATTTCTCTATAAGTCAGAACAGGTAAATTTTTAAGTTTAGCTCCAGCCAAAAGAATACTTTTTTACGTTTTTTGGATAGCATAGGGAAGGGGTAACGCCCTGTAAAATTTGTTTTGCTGTCTGTACCCCCATACAGAAGATTTCGCCTCACTTTCTGTCCCTATGACAACGGGATTTTGAAAATGTTGGGTTGTTGTGGAAACGAGGATTGGTGATAAAGCCTCAGTGGAGAAACCTTTTTCCTATGAGAACTCTTACAGGAGGGAATTTCCCTTCCTAGGGGGAGATTTCTCCTCTCTCCCTTTGTAAGTCAGAGGTTTGTAACCCGGGGACCGCCTGTACACTAATAAGAACTGTAAAAACATAATAAAGTTCTCATCCTTCCTAACGCTATCTAAGGCCCATTTCACCCATGCAATCCTGCCAGTGGTGAGAGCTCATCACCATGGCTGAGTGAGGTAGGCCTTAAGCGTAAAAAAGAAAAAATGTTTTGGTTTGACATATGCTTTATTCATTCTTTTTTATTTTATATTATTCTTTAGTACTCTCAGGCATCCACAGTCCTGTCAGCGGGTGGCATTCGACAGCAGTTCTCTCGGCCGGAAAACATCCAGATGTCCCTCTTTGGTGCTCATTTTCTGCGCAACATTAATGTAAGTCTTTCTTTCTTTTAAGTGGAGTCCCCTCCAAAAATTAAAAGTCAGCAGCTACACATGCTGTAGCTGCTGACTTTTAATATTAGGACACTTACCTGTCCTGGAGTCCAGCGATGTCGGTTTCCATCGACTGCAGATGCTGCCGCCGCCATTGCCGGTGAGGGAACCCGGCAGTGAAGCCTTGATCTTGTATAATTTCCTTACTCTGTGCCGAGCTACCTTTGTGTGTTCCTGTTCTTTTACATTCTCATTACTATAAAAAGAACCTCAGCAGGGATGATGGGAACCCCTATTATTAGGAAGAGCAGATGTGACGATCCGGGAACTCAGTGCAGGGATGGTGGGAATCCCTTATAATGGTCACAGAAGGTGTGCAGATCCAGGAACACGGCTCCATTTTTGAAAAAGAAACACTGGCTTTTAGATATACTTTAAAACATAGTATGTTACTGAATCATTTAGGTCTAACGTTTCTATGTTTTTCATTTTACAACTGTTGTTGGGTAAGAAATGGATTTGATGATAGAGATTTTGATGCTGAAATGCCGTTGACATCTATGGTTTCATGCCTGGTATTTGGAATGGTGCGGCCATGACTGGCGAGGTTGCAATTTGACTTTTTCAATGCTGTTTACACTGCACATGAACAGACAAGCAATGCATGCGCAGTACGATAAATCTGACCTATTTATGTTTTAGGAATATCTGGGTGTGATCAATGAAGACCCCATTGACATTCAGTTCAACCCATCTGGATACCTGTTCCTGTCCAGCGAGAAAGGCGCAGAAATCTTAGAGGAAAATTACAAAACTCAGCGGTATGGTGTAAAAGGATGATACTATATGCTATATTATTTTTGTATTGTAAAAAAATTGACAATTAAAATGACTTGATTTAGAAAAAAAAGGATGATACTGGCTATCGTTCACAGCGATTTGGGCACAGTAACTTCATTTGAAGCCCTGGGTCGCTGATAGGGGGGGGACCACTATTCCTCCTGTAGGGGGCCCGTGCACACAGGGGGGCCCCAACAGCACGGGGAATTGGTGCAGAGGGGCAATTACAGAAAGAAGCCCTGTGCAGCTCTCTGCAGCAGCTGAAAGCCAGTTTCTCCCCCTCCTGCCAGATTTCACCTGCTGCAGGGAGAGACACAGATAGAGGGCATCATTCCTGAAATTGCTTCTCTGATACCAATCTCCCTCCCTGTTCTGCCTGCTTTTGACCCCTCTCCTTCCTGTGTGTCCCCCTTTCACTGTGCCCCCCCCACCCCCCTTTCCCACGGTGCTGCAGGCTTCCCTGTCCTGTAAAAAAAAATAACAAATTGTAAAAAAAAATAATAATAATTAAACATTCCAATAAATAATTAAGAAAAGAAAAATGTAAGTCCCTGTTCACACTGGGGCGACCTGTGAGGCGACCTGGTCGCCTCACAGGTCGCCGTAGGTCGCCTTCCATAGGGAAGCTGTGGACCCGTTCTAATAGGAGCGACACAAGTCGCTCCGACTTAGAAAAAGTGTCCGGAGCTTCTTTGGGGCGACCCGGAGCGACCGTCATAGACTTCAATGTTATGAAGACCGTGCCGGCCGCTCCAAGGTCGCGGGGCAAGCAGGAGGTCGCCCCGGGAAGTAGCGTTGCTGCTATGTGAACGGGGCCTAAAATAAAATAATTGTAAATGTTTTTAACATAAAGTTGTACATTTTATTTATTTTTGTAATATTAAAAAGGGCTAATTCACACGGGTTCTCTGTTATGTTTGTGTCTGCTAATAATGATTTTAGTGTATTTTTAGTGAAAATATTGTCTTGATAAATTTGGGGGGGGGGGGGCTGTCAGGTAGGCTGTACGGGGCCCCATGATTTCTAACCGCAGCCCTTTTGATGTGTTTAGTCCTTTTATCAGTAAGGCCTTGTTCACCTGTGCGTACTTCAGCCTTCACCCGAGCGAGGGCATTGTTTGCCTGCATGGAGATATACAAGTGCTCCATGCATCCTCGTATTCCATTCATGCCAATTGGGACACATCGAGTGCACGGACACAGCCGCGGCTTCTAATTTGACAACCATGCAGATGCACGGCCCCAAACGCAGGCAATGTGTGTTTGAGGCTGTGCACCCACACGGCTGTCTGATTGGGAGCAGTGGCTGGGTTGCAACTGATATGAATGGGAATGCACTGGACACCTGTGCATCCCTGTGTGGGCAAACGCAGCCCTTGTATGGGTGTATGCCTAACTCACTTTCATTGATCCAACAGAACTTATATAGGTTCTCAACTATATGTAGAAATGCTGTACTTGATATTTGGGGGACACAGAGGACAGTCCTAAGGCTGGCCATACATGTTCAATTTTCTTGTACAATTTTCTGTTAGATTTACCAAAAACCACATATGAGGTCAAAACTAAACCACACTTTCAATTGTATCCAATTAGGCAGCCCTTTGTACTACATAGTTGAAAGTAAAGCCCCGTACACACGCACTGATTGTCGGCCGAACGATCGGCCGTCTTTTGTCCGGTGCTGTCCTGTCGGTTGAAAAGTGCTAAAGACTGCACATGAATTTTGTCAGACAACAACAGCTGACTGCAGAAGTGATGTCATGTGATGGTTAACTTTCCCTGTGTTTTTTCTTCTCTGAGCATGCCCAGCCTTGCTAATCTGCTGTTTGTCTGCCGAATTCTGTACTGACTGGCAAACAATCGGCCGTTCTGGTGACGGCCAACAAAAATTTTAAAGGCTGCACACCAGATTTTGTTCGGCCGAAAAGTCGCAGTCGGTTGTCGGAAGCATCATACTAACAAGCCGACAATCGGCCGATCGGACGTTGGCCGAATATTTACAGCCGACAATCGCTACGTGTGTACGGGCCTTAACTCTACAGAAAATTGTATAATGTATGGCCAGTCTAAGACAACTCCTCAAGTCACCAGAGTTTAAATCCACAACTGTCAGTGTTTATTTCATCCTTATTCTTCATTAAGCATACACTTACCCTCAATAATACTCTCCTCATTGGTAGCTTCATGGATTTGTATTAGAAGAAATAAAATGATGTCCAGATGCTTAAGTGAATTGAATTATGGAAGGCTTTACTGGTAAATATTAGTCAATTTAAAGACCCAGCACTTTGCAGTATAAACCATTAGTTGCTCAAAACTCTATTAGATGTCATTCAGCCATTACATCCAGTCTCAAATCCAGGATATCCATTACAAACCATTTCTCTCTCTCTCTAATATGTTCTATTAACAATCCAGCATTATAGAATGCCTCCTTTTCTGTCCTTCAGTGAGAATACTACAATGCCCAGGGGAACACAACCAGTACTGTGCCCCCGGGGGCAGGCGACGTCATGAACTCTTCTGTACTTGTGCAGTTGTGGTTCCTCTCTTGCCGCAGCACAGTGGCTAAGTGGTCCGCCTAGCAGCACTAGGGTTGTTGGTTTGAACCCCAACCACCGTACTACCTGCCTGGAGTTTGAATATTCTCCTGTGCCTGCGTGGGTTTTCTCCAGGTTTCCTTGAATTCCTCCCACACTCCAAAGACATGCTGGTAGGATAATTGACTCCTGTATAAATTGGTCCTAGCATGTGGATGTATAAATGTGAGTTGAGAACCTTAGATTGTAAGCTCCTTGAGGGCAGGGACTGGCCAAGCCAGGATGCACCGAATTCTATTTTCTCTAAACACAGCTAAACTGACTGCATATAAATGCAGGTAAGTGCTCACTATGAATGGCACCATTGAAACATCATCACATGCCTATATAAACATTTAGAAATGTCCTCTAAATGCATATGAGTGCAGGTTTGACAGTGCCACTGTGAATGAGGCACACACACGCACACAAAAAAAAAAAAAAAAATTATACTGTCTCAACTACTCAGGTTAAACTAAAACTTTTGTTGCATGTATTTGCAAATACACGTAGAAAGCGACACCAGTGCACCTCTGTAGAGTGTGGTCCCTGACTCAAACAAAACAATTCCCAAATATGGGGCACGTATAGGCAATGCACAAACTAAGCAGGATCACCTAGAGGCAGCCCTTCCCTCCTTAAAGCTGATATCCTGGTATGGCAGTTTTTCCATAGTTAAACTGGTCCAGGTGCCCTGCTTCATTGTGAACACAGTTACTCACTTGGCACGGGCGCCATCCAGGGAATACTTTGCATTTTCACAATGAATACAAAGCATTCTCTGATTGGATGAAGTGGTCGAGATCATGATGCACTTCATCCCATCCAATCAGAGAGAAAATGCAACATTTTCTGTGAGTAGCCCCATCCCCAGTGACCTCCTGTGTTCAGTAAATAGAGGTGCAGCTACTGTAGCACAGGACCCAGAAGCTAGTCGCAATCACTGTAGTAGCATTGCCTATTACAGTGATTTCCATCTTCTAGGGGCTCCCACAGGTATGGCCACTACATACTTACATTAGTTCAAGCTGGACGTAAAAATGGCAATGGCTGGAATGCAGCTTTAAAGGTACAGCAGCACAACAGAAGCCGAGACAAGAGATCCCCTTTACAAGGCAGCTAAATACTTCCAATATGCGTCTGTTTGTTTTTTTTTATTTGCAATGTAGAGTGTGGTCCCTAAGAGCCGGTCCACACTAGCACGACTTGTCAGCCTGACAAGTCGCGGTCCATTGACCGCTACAGGACCCGTTCTAATAGGAGCGACACAAGTCGCTCCGACTTAGAAAAAGGGTCCTGTACTACTTTGGGGCGTCCTTGGAGCGACTTGCATAGACTTCCATTATGTGAAGTCCATGCAAGTCGCTCCGAAGTCGTGGTACATGGGAATGCACAAGTCACCCCCGAAGTAGTACAGAGTCGTGTCGCCCCAGTGTGAACCGACTCTTACTCAAAACTATCCAAGTTTTTATACTTGTTGGGCACTCATATTGTTTTCAGTTAGGGACCACACACTGCATTGGCACGGCACAACTGTGAGATAGTTTAGTTAGTTAGGGCTTTTTTTTGTTTTTTGAAAGCTTGTTTTGGGGACCTGCTATGTATTGTGTCCTGCCTGTGCATTATAACCTCTACATTGCTTTACTGAGTACACTGTGCTGTATACTTAACACCTCTAATCGCCACAGTATTCTAATATTAATAACTTTAGTATAGTCATACTAGGAGTTTCACTGCTTTGAACAAATTGATAAAGTCATAAATTGGTCTGATTCTGAACAGTATGGCCTTTTTTTATTTTGTCACCACAGAGAACTAGGAGCCAAAGTCATCCTGTATTCTCCAGAGCAGCTGAAGAAGAAGTTTCCATGGATTAATACTCAGGATGTGGCTCTGGCTTCCTATGGTGAGATTTATGTTGGGTCATACACCATTACATGCAGTTTCCTTCTCTTCTTAATTGAATACAAAGATCTTATAGCTTGCTGGTGATGTATGAAGTTGATTCATCATGCATTTGAGTACTTCATATCTCTTCTTTCCTAAATATTATGCTACCTATTTATTAGTAGTGATGCCCAGATCAGTAAAACTCCAATATGAAATGGGTTGTATATGGCTGAGTTTTCAGATTTTCCTCAATCATCCGATATGTCAGAGGTATATACAGTGAAAATAGAATAATGCAAATAATATTGTGACTGCCGTGGAGACATTCGATTGTAAGCTCCTCTAGTACAAAGACTGATGTGATTATCTCAGAGTTCTCTGAACAGCACTGCAGAATATGTCAGCGTTCTATAAAACCCCCATTAGACTTACCTGTAACAGTATTTCCATGAATCTTCCAGGACAGCTACTTGAGAGATGATTGGCTCCGCCCTCCACAGGAAACACAAAACAGACATAATTTAAAAGCCCTCCCCTTTCCTCTGACCCTCAGTAGTTATTAAGATCAAGAAAACCTCCACCAATGTGTACCAGGCAGAGAAATAATAGAACCACTCTCAAAACACCACCAACAAGGTAAATAAGGGGAAAAAAAGGGTGGGAATCTAGACGCTGTCCTGGAAGATTCATGGAAATACCGTTACCGGTAAGTCTAACAGGGGTTTTCCCCCTTCATCTTTCAGGACAGCTACTTGAGAGTATAAGCAAGATTCTATACCTTAGGGAGGGACGACAGCCTGCAAAACTTTCCTTCCAAAGGAGAGGTCCTAGCTGGAGAGCATCTGGACTCGGCAATGCTTGATAAATGCATGAGAACCAGACAGCAGCCTTGGATATTTCTTCCCACGATGCTCCTGCTCTTTCTGCCCATGATGTGGCCAAAGGTCTCGTAGAATGAGCCCAAACCCTAGCAGAAGGTGCCTGAACTGATGATTTGTAAGCTGTGAAAATAGCTTCCTTGATCCATCTGGAAATTAAATCTCTAGAGGCTTGGTCCCTTTTTTAGGACCACTAAAGGAAATCAACAGCTGAGATGACTGCCTAAAACTACTAGAAACCTGTAAATAATGCAGAAGACATCTTCTTGCATCCAAAAGGTTAAACCTTTCCTCCTCGTAATTCTTGGGGGAGGAACAAAAACTAGGCAGGATAACCTCCTGAGATCTATAAAACCCGGAAGAGACCTTGAGTAAATACAAAGGGTCAGGTTTATTCACTACCCTAACTTCTAGAACTCTTAAGAAGGGGTCTTTACAAGAGAGGGATTCCAAATCAGAGATTCTCTTCCCTGAAGTAATGGCTAAAAGAAAGGCAGTCTTAAAGGTAACCAAACTCAAGGAAGCCTCAAAGGTTCAAAGGGAGCTCTAGTAAGAGCGTTCAATACCAAGGACAAGTCCCAAGGAGGGACCTGCTTAATTAATCTGGGAGCCCGCCTAGCTCTAGCTAAGAGGAGTCTTGTAATCGACAGATCCTCAGCTAGCCTGACGTCCCAGAAAAGTGACAGGGTGGCAACCTGAACTTTAGGCGTACTAACAGACCTTTTTCCATTCCCTCCTGTAAAAAATCCAGCACACAAGGGATAGAAAAGGAATCGGCCCCAATTTTCTTTTGCCAGGAAACAAAAATTTTCCAAACTGTACTGTAAATCTTTCTCATAACCAACTTACGGCTGTCCAGAATAGTACAAATTACTTTTTCTGAACACCCTTTTAACTGTAAAAGGCACCGCTCAGCCTCCAGGCCGTCAAATGGTAAATCTGAGGGTTTGGATGGAATAATGGCCCCTGTCGGAGCAGGTCCCGTTATTCCTGCAGGGGCCAGGGGGGAGCTGTTGAGAGTCTCAAGAGAGCGGAGAACCTAATCCTCCTGGGCCACCAAGGAGCAATTAGGATTCCCTCCGTTTGATCCTTGACAATTTTCCAGACCACTAGAGGTAACAGAGGGAAGGGAGGGAAGGCATTAGCTAGACTGAACTTCCACGGGTAAGTCAGAGCATCTGTCCCCAACACTCCCGTCTCCCTCTCCAGTAAGAAGAAGGCTGGAAGCTTCCTGTTCCGACTGGCTGCAAAAAGATCCACTGCAGGAAACCCCCATCTTAGAGAGATCTCTTGGAAGATCTCTTGGTTCAGCTCCCAGTTGCCATCGCTGATACTCACTTGGCTTAAATAGTCCGCTAGAGTATTTTCTGTGCCACTGATGTGAACTGCCCTGATGGACGAAACCTAGTTCTCTGCCCATCTCAGAATCTGCTGACTTAAGGATAGACGACTGTGCGAGCGGGGTACCTCCCTGCTTGTTAAGGTAAGCAACAGCCGTGGCATTGTCCGAAAGGACCAACCGCTCTCTTGCCTGGATCCTTGAGTCCAGAGCAACTAAGACTCTTCCTACAGCCAGAAGCTCTCTAAAATTGGAAGACTGGACTGCCTCTTCCAGAAGCCAAGCCCCCTGAGCCTGCCAGCCCTCTGAGTGAGCACCCCAACCCCACCTGCTGGCGTCGGTGGTTACCTTTATTGGGATTGAGAGAATCCCCACTTGGAAGAGGAACGAGTTGATCTAAAGAACTCTTCCTGCGATCCCAATGAGAGAGAAGGAAAAACTGAAGGGCCCTGGAATGTAACTGGGCCCATGGCACTCCCAGGATTGCTGCAGTCATTAAGCCCAATAACTGCATTATTTGATGGAGGGAGGCCTGTGGGAGCAACCTGAAATTCTTCTTTTTCTTTTTGGTCTGTTGGAAACCTGATTTAAAATTAGATTTCCTCTGGAAGCCACGAAAAGGCTTTTCGCCTTGGTCTATCCTTCAGTGAAGACGGGAAGCGTTTACTCTTTTCAGAGGAACAGGCTTGTACTTCCTCTAGGGTAGAACCAAACAATAACTTGCCCTCAAAGGGAATACCACATAATTTATTCTTGGAGGTAAGGTCCCCTTCCCAAAATTTTACCCAGATTGCTTGTCTAGAGCAATTGATAAGAGCAAATGTTCTGGCCACCGACTTAACTGTCTCTGCTGCCGCATCGTCCAAAAATGCTACAGACAGGGGGAGGGATTCCCTGATGTCCTCCACAGGAGTATCAGGGGAAAGTAAACCATCTAGTTTCTGGACCCAAACATCCAGATTCCTAGCGACACACGTGGAATCCAGGGCTGGGCCCAGAGAAACGGTAGAGGCATCCCAGGCCTTACGAAGCAGAGCATCTGCTTTTCTATCCATCTGATCTTTCAGTACACCAGAATCCATAAACCAGAGATCAGATATTTTAGATACCTGAGACATAGGGGCATCTAATCTAGGACATTTGAAAAAAAACATCCTCAATCTCAGATTGAAAAGGGAACCGTCTCTTGTGTTCTCTGGACTGAAACAACCTTTTTTCAAGCTCTTTCCACTCGGAAACGTTCATGTCTTTAAGAGAATGGTGGACAGGAAAGGTCCTAGTCTTACGTTCCTGTAGTCCTCTGTACATCCTATCCTGAACAGATTGAGTCTGCTGTGGAACCTCAATCTGTTCAGAGGTATAGACTGCTTTCAATAGTTAATCAATTTCCTCAACTGGAAAAAGATATTATGTAGAGCTAACAGTTTCCTCAACCCCCAAAGCAGAATCTTTGTCAGATGTAGAAACTGAATTCTCCCCCTCCTCTAAATCAGAAACAGCCAGTGAACTAATGGTCTCCAGTTCTAAGGGGGGAAGAGGCCTAGCAGGGACTGAAGGCTCCTGAACCACAGTGGCCGGTTTTGAAGTGGAAGGCCTTAGGCCTTCAAATCTGTCGCCAAAGGACTGAAAGGAGGAAACCACCTCTTTCATAGATGCCTTTAATTCCTTAAAAGAGGCTGCAGATTCAGAACCTGCCACTGACGAGATACAATTCTCACATAGTAACTTTTTACAGCTATCTGACAACCTAGACCTACAGTTCCCACATATTTTTTTTTTTTTAAGAGGTTTGTCAGCTATGGAAAAAAACAAACTTTTTACTGAATGCATCCATAAACCATAACCCCCAGGCTACTGGTTCTTAAAGCGGAGTTCCGGGCACAAAAAAGATTTTTTTTTTTTGTGCCCCTCCGCTAGGTATGCCGCACCTGAAAAGGAATTGGATAGTTATTTTTTTTTTTTTTGTTTACTCACCTTTTTATTGACGATCGTAAATACTCACCTATGACAGCTTCCTCCTCCAGCGCCGCGGCTCACCCCGTCACTTCCTGCCTCGCGATGATTCCTGGGAGCTAAACGTCATAGCTCCCAGGAATCAATGCGCCGCACCGGCCCCACTCGTCATTTCCGGGCGACGCCGCATTCCCCTGCTAAACAGCTTCTGGGCATGCCCAGAAGCTGTTTAGGAATGCGGCGCCGCGCCGGAAGTGACGAGAGGGGCCGGTGCAGTGCATTCTGGGACACGAAGACGCGGAAGAAGAAAGAGAAGAGGACCGCGCCGGCTTCAGCTGCCCACAACCGAGATGGAAACGCTGTGGAAGAAAATTTCTAAGTAAGTATTTCTTCTAAAAGGTAAGTGCGAACCGGGACAGATCAGAGGCTAGCCATTGTGGAATGTGCTAGCCCTGACTGTCCCGGGGGTATGTTCAACAAAAAAACGTTTCTCTGCCCGGAACTCCGCTTTAAGTATATTTTAAAAACCACATACCTTGAGGGCAGTATTGGCACTGAAGCAGCCGCTGGATCAATCTGAGTGGGTGCTCCATCCATGGGGATGTCTTCCGCATTCATTGTGCAGACTCCCAAACAAAATGGTGAGGAACTCACAATGAGCACCGACACCACTGCAGTGCTGCTAGGCCAAGGGAAAAAACTCCCCCTCTATAGGCAGATTGCTTCCGAATCCGAAGTTCATCTTCTTTAGCCTGAGAAAAGCAGCAGCCTCTCAGTCCCACCGAAAATGGCGTCCTCTTCCGGTTCCAGCGATATCTTACAGCGTCACTGAAAGTGTGTCATTCGACGCCATCTTAGTACACCCAAAGTGTAGAGGAACACCCATGAAAGTTCTCCCGCCTCAGCACACCAGCAGGCCTGGCAGACGCACTCTGGACAGGGACGCTGGGATGTGGAAGTTACCCTGTAACAGATAAGGTAAGTAGCCACAAGAGGAAAAAAAGGGGAACCCTTTCTAGCATAAAAAGCAATATAGTAATGCCAGCCACAGCTAGTCAGAATATGCCAAAAAGGGGGGTCTGCCAACCACAATTACCAGACCAAGGAAAAAAAACAAACATTAAGGTGTGTACTCCTGGAGGGTCTAAAACACAAAACAAGCTGAGGGTCAGAGGAAGGGGGGGGGGGGGCTTTTAAATTATGTCTGATTTGTGTTTCCTGTAGAGGGCGGAGCTAATCATCTCTCAAGTAGCTGTCCTGGAGGATGAAGGGGGAAACATATAATAATAGTGTGTGACTGTGGTGGGACATTCGAGTGTAAGCTTTGGTGCAGAGACTGATGTGACTTAGAGCCGGTTCACACTGCCGCAACCACTAAAGTCGCCTCATAAGGGGCGACTTCTAGCGCGACTTCGGCCCGACTTTGCGCGACTTCGGCGCGACTTGACGCGAGACGACTTTGTAGGACTTTGTATTTGGCCAATCAGAATATGATGTGTTGTGACCTAATTTCCCTTTCCTTTTTTTTTTTTTGCTGGCATTTATCGGGCATTTTTTGGGCGTCTTTGGAGGCAGGCATGTCTTTAGTGTCTGTGGGGTCTAAAAAGTGTACCTGTCAAGTTTCATCTCTGTAGCATGTCCAGAACCAGAAAAAAAAGAGCATTTTTCTTATAATTTTTATGAGCACATGAATATGGCTTCTCTCCACCTGGGCGTTTTTCTTGCAGGCATTTATCGGGCATTTTTGGAGGCAGGCATGACTTTTTTTGGATTTAGTGTCTGGGGGGTCCAAAAAGTGGTCCCTGTGAAGTTTCAGCTCTGTAGCATGTCCAGAACCAGAAAAAAAAAGCATGTTTCTTATAATTATTAATACAGCAGTGTGGCGGCTTCTCTACACCTTGCATTTTTTATTTCTGGCATTTATCGGGCATTTTTTTGGCGTCTCTGGAGGCAGGCATGACTTTTTTGGATTTAGTGTCTGGGGTGTCAAAAAAGTGTCCTTGTGAAGTTTCATCTCTATAGCATGTCCAGAACCAGAAAAAAAAGCATTTTTCTTATAATTATTAATACAGCAGTGTGGGTTCAGTGTGGGTTCTGGACATGCTACAGAGCTGAAACTTCACAGGGACACTTTTTTGACCCCCCAGACACTAAATCCAAAAAAAGTAATGCCTGCCTTTAAAAATGCCCGATAAATGCCTGCAAGAAAAAAAGCCAGGTGGAGAGAAGCCGTATTCATGTTCTAATAAAAATTATAAGAAAAATTATAATTTTTTTTGGGTTCTGGACATGCTACAGAGCTGAAACTTCACATGTACACTTTTTAGACCCCCCAGACACTAAATCCAAAAAAAAAGTCATGCCTGCCTCCAAAAATGCCCGATAAATGCCTGCAAGAAAAAATGCAAGGTGTAGAGAAGCCGCCACACTGCTGTATTAATAATTATAAGAAAAATTATATTTTTTTGGGGTTCTGGACATGCTACAGAGCTGAAACTTCACAGGTACACTTTTTAGACCCCCCAGACACTAATCCAAAAAAAGCCATGCCTGCCTCCAAAAATTGCCTGATAAATGCCTGCAAGAAAAATGCCCAGGTGGAGAGAAGACATATATTCATGTTTTAAGAAAAAAGGTCTTTTTTTTTTTTTTTCTTGTTCAATACCATTTTTATGGAAAGTCGGATCACAAGTCGCTTCAATTAAGATAAGGAGGCGACTCCCATTGAAGTATATGGGACAAGTCGGATCACAAGTCGCCTCAAAGTAGTACAGGACCCTTTTCTGAAGTCGGAGCGACTTCAGTAGTGCCAATTAAGACGGCACTCCATTGATTAACATTGCTTTTGTTATGTCAAGCGACCTGGGGCGACACAAGTCGCATCATAAGTCGCGCTAGTGTGAATGGGCTCTTAGTGTTCACTGTACAGCACTGAGGAATATGTCTGGGCTATATAAATGTGTGATAGCGCTGGACCAATAGAAGTGAAGCTTGGTTCTATACATTGAAATTAGTCTTCTTTCAAAGGGGCTGATCCATAAAGGAGATATAGTAAAAATGGACCTTATTATGGTCCTAGGATGCTACCTCTCTGATTGCAACAAAAAGAGCCCTCAGCAGATGATAAACTCTGGGGTGGGCATTGAGGAGTGCCTAGCACACAAGTTCACTCAGTGTTTTATTTTTTTAATGAGCATCCATTGCTTAAGTCCTGAGCAAGGGAGAGGCTTTCCCCTGTAACGCGTAGGCTGTTTTTGAAGCTCTTAACCAATAAACGTTTCAGAAGTACTTTCCAGTGATATGAACTTTTGTACTATACGCTTCTCAATACCCACCCCAGAGCTTTATAAGTTTATGATAATAATTATGTTGCATATATATTTCTGTGCTACTGTTCTTTATGCTGTGGAAAATTATACCATGTCATGGTGAACTTGGATTTATTGGAGTGTAAGCTCCTCTGTTGACTGGCTCAATGTTTTATGTATAGTACTGTAGAATATGTTAGAGCTAATGTATATAAATGTATAATAAAACTAACTAAAGTGTTTGACTGTGGTGAGAACAATAGAATGTCGTGGACAATCATGAGGGTGGGTCGGATCTGAAGGGGTGAACCTGAAGTTGGGCTTTAAATTTCAGCTTCACTTTAATTGGATTCCTTTTGCATTCTATCAGGTCTGGAGAATGAGGGCTGGTTTGACCCCTGGACATTGCTCCATGCTCTCAAAAGAAAGGCGATTTCTTTGGGGGTGGAATTTTGCCAGGGAGAGGTGACAGGTAAGTGACACACGTGAGTCCAGAATCTGTACAGAATATGGCCATTGTCGGGAGAGACCAGTGACAATTCTTCTTGGCAGGTTTTGACACCGTGGCACAGGAAATGGTGACATCACACGGAGACGCAGTAACCATCACCACCATCAAAAATGCCATTGTAAGTCTGAAAGTCTTTGTCGTCACAGCTCAGAAGTGATGGAAAATGTCTATTAAGCCACCATCTTTACCTGAAGAATTATTTTTAAGTGTGCGAAGTCCAAACTTTTTTCCTAGCTTTAAATGAGCGCGGAAGGGTTAAGCCCCTTGTAAGGTTATTATTGCTCAAAAGGTAAAGGATATAATGAGAGCACCATGCTATGATCAAAAAGTTTAACAAATATTTTAATTAGTAAATATTTAGATCAACTTAAATAGGCAATTAGTTTTGTTGGCTTTGACACTTCCCCATTATCAGGGCCAAGGGAAAGTAATTGTACCTGTGGTTGTTGGGTGGGGATTACAAACCTGGTATCTGATAGATTTGTTAAATATTGTATAGCTGATGTTTAATCTGCAAATATTTTACGTTTTTTAATAAAACCAATCCCATTTTTTAATTGCATATCTCTTGAGTGATGTGATTTGCTGGATCTCCATGCTTCCCTATGCAATGCAGGCAGATCATGGCTGGTGGGAGGGGGCAGCAGGGTGCTGTAGATAACCTGAAAACATCACAGCATCCTGCCTCTGAAGTCCTGATGTAAGCAGTGGGCTGGCTCTTTGGAGGAGTTTTGCAAATATCAAAATGCTTTGATATTTGGATATTAGTCTGAAGAAGTGGGACTACATTTGCATGCAGACCACCCTAGGTAATGCCCACATGTGATGCTGAGCTTCCAAGGTGAAAGCCAATAAATGAAAGGGGCAGGACAGGGACAGTCGGGCTGGGGAGGAAAGAGCTAGATGATGCTGAACATCTTCCAACCAGGAAGTGAGACGGGCTCTATCTGACTTGCTGCAGATTCTAATGCACACTGTGAGAAACTCACAATATTCAGTGAAATCAAAGTAGACAATTTCAAGCCCTGGAGAGGAGCCTGTACAACTGTGCAAGACTGAAGGGAAGGCTGGAGTTCAGATTTAAAGGTAAAGTTACCATGTCTGGAAAGATTAGGATATCAATGCTATCTTTGTATGAGGAGCGACCTCCTGTGACCTCTGTACTACAGCTGCAACTACAAGTCTCAGCGCTGGATGTTTCGCACCAGCAGGGCTGTTCTGGTTTAATGAAAGCAGCCAAAGATGAGACTCACTCCATTTGTGTGTTTTTTTTGTTTGCTGGCTACATTTGCAAAAATAGATTTTCTCTATCGCTCATTGACAGACGTAGTCCTCGGTGATACAGCACCTTCGGGTTATGTTGCCTCCACAGGAGCAGGACTAGACAGGAAATTAAAATGCTCTGGCCACACCCTAGGGGCAGTCCCAGAGGGTATATCCTCTCTCTCTCTGCCTCAGCAAATCAGTTATTTTCTGTCTAGTTAGGAGTAAGGACCTAGATACCTTGCTGGGATCTTCGGTCCTGGCAAGATTTTTTTCTTAAAAAGATTTTTTAGACAGCTTTTTTCTCCAGTGTTCCTGTGAGATCTTCAAGCAAGAAAGCTGAACTGGGCGACGGGCTGGATGTTGAGATCCGGTGGTCACCCCAGTTCAGCCTACGAGCGCGTGCAGGCCATAGCTCCGCGCTGGGTCGGCCGCGACAAAGTCCCATTAAGGGACTGACCCCGCGAGTTAAACGTCTCGCTGAAACGCCAAAGACCATGATTCACGGCGTCCGTATTGGTCGACAGCCCTCCCGCCCCGGTGGAGAGGGGTACTGTCAGGAGTTGGTGCCCGCCTGGTTCCGGTATGGTGAGTAGTATGTTCCCCCTTTTCCCCCTGACGGGTCTTGTGGTGAACGCGGGCCCCTCTCTGTATGGTAAGATAGAGTCCCCCTCTATCCTATAACATGGCACAGATCCCCCTACTTTGAGTGTGATTTTATGTGCAAAAAGCCAGGAGGCTTGGTTTGGGAGCTAACAATCTAATTGTATACATGTTTAAAAGATTGTAATCAGTGGCAGTCTGGGAATCTTACTGTGATAAGAATAAGGTACCTACCAGTCAGAAGCCACGGACATGTAGACTGCCTTCCTAGTCAAATCTCCAGCTATAGCAGGCCTTCCGAACGGCCATGAGGTCCGCCAGGGCCGGTACCGCCAACCACGCCAAAAATCCCCATGCAGAGATAGTGTTGTGTGCCCTGCAGCACACCGCTATTCGGTACAGGCCGCCGCCATTTTTTTTGCTGGATTGCACGAGCCGCCATTTTGGCGTAGCCTCGTGTCTCCAGCATGGGGGCGGCCATGTTTGAGGTGATCCAAACACCTCGTGGAGCTAGGGGAGGCGCCGGAAGGCGTGCAGAGGGGCGGAGCCGCCTCCTTTCTTCCTGGGCAGCCAGCCAAAAGACTTCCTGTTTGTCAAGACAGCGCTGTAACCTGTTGCAGTTAAACTCTGAGCATCAAGTGGTGAGCCTGGGGGTCTATCTCTCTCTCTCGATCGATAGGGATCCCTAGCAGGTAACACTAAGGGGCTTTTGTGGCGCTGGGGGTCTGTGAAAAAAAAAAAGTTTTTTATTTTTGAATTATATTATCCGGGAAGTTACTGGAATAATCATGGACCCTGCCACACAAATTCCCCCACCTGTTTCCCTCGAGGGGGCCACGGGACCCGCCGGTGCACAGAGTGTAGAGGCATTTACAGCAATTTTGGAGTCTATGGTGGCTCGGGTGGAGGCGGCCTGTCAGGGACGAGGGTCAAGGAAGCGACCCCCGCCTACCCCTATATTATCTGACACCTCTGACTCAGATTCAGAGATGGTCACTGCAGTTGCAGGTCCCTCTGCAAGGGCTGTTACCTCAGGTAAAGCTCCCTCAGACAGTGAGGAGGACGTTTTCTTCTCCCGCTATAATTCAGGAAGAAGCATTGGTAGACGCACTAGTTGTGGCAGTGCAGGAAACCTTAAAACTTGAGGTTTTACCGGCAGAAGCAACTGATACAGAGATTCCTTTTGGTACTAACAAGCCCATCAAAACGGTGAAGGTTTTTCCTGTACCCAAGTGTTTTGGTAATAAGATTAAAGGAGAATGGGAGCATTCTAAACGTACCTTTACTATTTCCAAGCGTATTGCTAGACGCTATCCGTTTGAGGAATCCATCATTAAGAAATGGACGGTACCACCAGTGGTGGATCCACCTATTTCCAGGCTGAATAAAGCCACGGTTATCCCAGTGGAGGACACTTCGTCCTTTAAGGATCCGGTGGATCGAAAGATGGAAGCAGAGTCCCGCACCATCTTCAATCTGATAGGGTCAGCATTTAGACCAGTAATTGTTATTGGTCTAGTTTCCCAGACACTTACGGAATGGGCGAGATTGGTACGCCAAGACCTTAGGGGAAAAGATATTCCCCAGGAAACATCTGATTTGATGGAACAGATTATACAAGGGCTACAGTTTATCTGTGACGCAGCCTTGGACACTACTCCCCTATTAGGGCATGCATCTATGTCAGCGGTAATCCTCAGACGTGTGCTGTGGTTAAAATGCTGGTCAGCTGACCTAGGTTCCAAAAAGACCTTGACGAATCTCCCCTTTCAGGGGAATCGTCTATTTGGGGCCACCCTAGATGATATCATTAAGGATGCCACTGGGGGCAAGAGCACTTTTTTGCCACAGGCTGCTAAAGCTAAGGGACCTCGCAACAAGCGAGGACCTTTCTTTACCGCCCATAAAGGGTTCGCACGCCCGGCTGGAACAAGCGGGAAAGGCAAGACTCCTCCAGGAGGGTTCAAGAAAGGCTGGTCGGACAAACAGAGGACCAACTCAGCCAAACCCGAAGCAAAGGAGTACACAGCCTGAAGGTGCGCCCCCACCCGGTTTGAGGGTGGGGGGACGTTTTCACCGGTATTCAGGACATTAGATCGAGCATCAACTACTACTACCGGTGCGATTCTTCCCTTCCAACATTTAAGTACTACAGGGAGCGGTAGTCACCGTTCCCTGAATAGATCTTTTCCTTTACCTTTTCCTAAGATTAGTCTCAATTCCCCACAGGAATCGGATCTGGTTGACCAGACAGGCCAAGAAGCCTCTAGCCGGGTGACTTCGGTCCCTGAGGTTCAACCAGAAAAGATCACCCTTCCTGATAGCAATCAGGTATCTGATAAATGTGTGGGAACAGAAAACGACCAGACTTTCTCGGATGGTCGGGGCCAGATAGCTCTAGGGACGCCTGGTTCAGATCCAGTCAGCACCAGTGGTCCTAGAAATTCTAGGCTGGCCTCGTCAAGCCGGCCTGGCCGACTTGGACAGGCTAGTCGCAGACGTTCCGTGGGAACTTCGTCTCAGGGAGTGTCTGTGGTCTCAAGGACCAATTTACCATCGTGCTTTACAGTCGCTGGTTTTAATGGCCTGGCCATTGAGACCCAAGTACTGAAGGACAGAGGTTTGTCCGCTTCAGTCATTCCTACCCTTATTAAAACAAGGAAAGCGACTTCCAGCAAGGTCTATTATCACACTTGGAAGACTTATATTGCGTGGTGCGAATCTTTAGGATTTCCTCCACGTACCTATTCGGTGACTCGAATATTGGCTTTTTTGCAACAAGGGGTTGAGCAGAAGCTAGCCTTGAGCACCATCAAGGGTCAAGTTTCAGCATTAGCAATCTTCTTTCAGAAACCTTTAGCTACCAAGTCCTTGGTGCGGAATTTCATCCAGGGGTGCGGCACCTGGCTCCACCAGTCCGCGCGCCCTTACCGCCCTGGAATCTTAATTTAGTTTTGTCGGTTCTACAGAAACCTCCCTTTGAAAACATCAGGGAGATTCCCTTGTTTACTTTATCCCAGAAGGTGGCCTTCTTGGTGGCTATCACTTCTGCTCGCAGGGTGTCAGAACTGGCTGCATTATCATGCCAGTCCCCATACCTAGTGATTCATAGGGATAAGGTAGTACTTCATCCTAAGCCATCCTTTCTTCCTAAGGTGGTTTCAGATTTTCATCTGAATGAAGATATTGTACTACCTTCCTTGTGTCCTCAGCCCAAGCATCATCAGGAACATGCGTTGCATTCCTTGGATGTGGTTCGGGCAATCAGGGTATACCTGAAAGCTACGGAATCATTCCGTAAGACGGATTCACTTTTTGTGATCACGGATGGCCCCAGAAAGGGTTTGCCTGCATCTGCCGCGACCATTGCCAAATGGATTAGACAGACGGTGGTACAGGCTTATTCTATTAAGGGTCAGAGTCCTCCGTTCCCTGTTAGGGCGCACTCCACTCGAGCGCTCAGTACTTCCTGGGCCTTTCGCCATCAGGCGTCAGTGGTCCAGGTGTGTAAGGCGGCCACCTGGTCGTCGGTACATACCTTTACAAAATTCTATAAAATTGATGTGACGGCATCGGCGGATGCCTCATTTGGCCGCAAGTTTTTGCAGGCCGCAATTTGAGGAGACCGGTGGTCTACCTCGAGAGTTTTTTTCTGTTTGAAAAATTTCTTTTTTGTTGAGTCTCATTAAGGATGAGCATTGTAAACTTCTAGTTGGCACCGGTTGGGCCTTCTAGATTGGGATTTGATTTCCATTTTCCCACCCCTCATTTGTGATACTGCTCTGGGACGTCCCGAAGGTGCTGTATCACCGAGGACTACGTCTGTCAATGAGCGATAGAGAAAAATGGATTTTTGTAAAATCTTACCGTAAAATCCTTTTCTCTTAGCTCATTGACAGACGTAGTCCCCGCCCCTCTGTTTTGGAGTTGGGTTGGGTTAAAATCTCTAAAGACTGCTTTTTGACATAACTGATTTGCTGAGGCAGAGAGAGAGAGGATATACCCTCTGGGACTGCCCCTAGGGTGTGGCCAGAGCATTTTAATTTCCTGTCTAGTCCTGCTCCTGTGGAGGCAACATAACCCGAAGGTGCTGTATCACCGAGGACTACGTCTGTCAATGAGCTAAGAGAAAAGGATTTTACGGTAAGATTTTACAAAAATCCATTTTTGCCTGGAGTTCAGCTTTAACTTATTATCCCATATTACAATTGCTTAACCGCTTAAGCCCCGGAAGATTTTACCCCCTTCCTGACCAGGGCCTATTTTGCGATTCGGCACTGCATGACTTTAACGGACAATTGTGCGGTCGTGCGACGCTGTACCAAAACGAATTTGACGTCCTTTTTTTCCCACAAACAGAGCTTTCTTTTGATGGTATTTGATCACCTCTGCGATTTTTTGATCATGCGCTATAAACAAAAAAAGAGCGACAATTTTGCAGAAATAACAATATTTTTCACATTTTTTTTTATATGAAATTCCCAAAAAAATGTAAAAATCAAAATTTTTTAACATTTTATGCCAATTTTTTTTTACCATATGTTTGGTAAAAAAAATTGCAAAAAGTGTATTTTGATTGGTTTTTTTATGTATTTTTTTTTTAACGCGTAATGGCGGCGATCTGCGATTTTTTTTTTTTTTTTTTGCGGGACTGCGACATTGCGGCGGACAGATCGGACCCTTGACTGACATTTTTTACACTTTTGGGGTTACCAGTGACATTACTACAGTAATCAGTGCTATACATATGCACTGTTACTGTAAAAATGACACTGGCAGTGAAGGAGTTAACTGTATTGGAGAGGGAGGGGTTAAGTGTGTCCTAGGGGCGTGTTTCTAACTGTGATTGGCTGTGGCTTGATGTGTAAGAACAGAGATCAACAGTCCTACATAGTAGAACCGTTTGATCACCATTCATACACAGGGGAGACGGAGCTTTGTTTACATTAGCCGCCTGCCTTTCTCCCGCTGTCACAGACGATTGCGAGTGACCGGCGGACATCGTGACCGCCGGGCACACGCGCGGGGGGTCCGTGACCGAGCGGGAGCGCGCATCCGGCAGCGCGCGCTCACTCCCAAAACCCTTACAGGCTAGCGACGTAGACCTACGTCGCTTTGCCTGTGAGGGGCTGACTGCCGACGGAAATAGTCGTGCGGCAGTCGGCAAGTGGTTAACTACAACTGAACAATGATCTCAAGGCTCATCATACACGTTCTAATCAGACCATAAAATATCTTTACAATCCGTGTTAAATGTATCAAAACTATTCTGATAACCTACTTATACTATCCAATCAATTTGTATTCAGTCAGGCCCCTACACTACATACCTGTTGGAAGATCGAAAGGCGATTGTATAACCAAATTGTAACAAGTAGCCAGCTTTAAGTGCCGGTTCACATATATGCGATGCGGAAACCCTGCGAATCCACTGCGGGTTCCCGCATTGCATTCAAACCGCAGGCAGTTCACACTGCCATATGCGAATCGCTGGGGGTGTCAGTACAAAGTTAACGACACCCCCAGATCAGTTTGCGTATCGCAGTGCGAACTGTCAGTTCGGACATGAATCGGATCGCATTGGTGTGAACCATCACGCGATCCAATTGTGCTGCGCACCCAAAAAAGGGTCCTGTGCGTGTTTGTTTCCAAATCCGATGCAAATTCAGCATCACCAAACATCGCATGTGATTTTCACAGCAGTGCGCTCCGAATCACATGCAATGTCTGTCATCGCTATTGTGTGAAACAGGACGAAGAGTGCAGTATAAAAGGAATAGCTTTTGTTTCTACTTCTTGTGACAAAATAGTTTTTCTTACAAGTACATTTACCGTAACCGTACAGTGCCTTGAAAAAGAATTCATACCCCTCGAAATTTTCCACATTTTGTCATGTTACTACCAAAAACGTAAACGTATTTTTTGGGGATTTTATATGATAGGCCAACTCAAAGTGGCACATAATTGTGAAGTGGAAGGAAAATAATAAATGGTTTTCAAAATGTTTTACAAATAAATATGTGAAAAGTGTGGCGTGCATTTGTATTCAGCCCCCTTTACTCTGATCCCCCTAACTAAAATCTAGTGGAACCAATTGTCTTCTGAAGTCACCTAATTAGTAAATGGAGTCCACCTGTGTGCAATATAATCTCAGTATAAATACAGCTGTTCTGTGAAGCCCTCAGAGTTTTTTTTAGAGAACCTTAGTGAACAAACAGCATCATGAAGGCCAAGGAACACACAAGGCAGGTCAGGGATAAAGTTGTGGAGAGGTTTAAAGCACGGTTAGGTTATAAAAAAATGTCCAGACAGAGGGTCAAGGGGTCTTGCCGCTTCATAAGACAAGCTTTAACCAGTCACTGATAGAAGTTACAAGACTGCTATATACTGCAAGTGAGATAATGTATTTAGCAGTTTATGTTTACTGAAATAATTGCATTTCCATGTTCTGTGTACTGTGAGAGACCGGATCTAGCGAATGCAGGCTCTGGGTTTAGTAACCCTTTAATTAAGTATTAGTAGTCACTAAATCAGCCCATAGATGATTCCATTATATATTTTATTCATCCAGTGGGTTGAAGGAAAAAAAACGAACTGGGGAAATCACTCCCACTAAGCTAATGATCAACGCTGCCAGCTATACCCTGCTGCCCTGACTGAGCGGCATTTATCCCACAGGCCGGTTGTACAGAAGTCGATCGGTACAACCACTGTCCCCATACATGGATTGAAATTCTGCTAGTCCCTGCTAAACCAGACAAATTTCCATCCTTTTATGGCCAGTCTAAACCGCTTGTCAAGTAGAAATGAACAGGCCACACACTGAAGTCAACACAGGTGCTCTATTAGCTTTACTATAACTGAATCGAGGATTCACAACATATCGTCTCACCTGTCTACCTCCCACTCCAACCATAGTGTCCATGATTAAGCCCTTTATGGGCTGAAGCATGGCGGGCAGGCAAAACTATATGTGGTGAATCCTCTATTATATTAAATACCCTCCCCCCAGTACCTGCTGTACTTACCTCTGTGGGTGGCGAGCTGTTAGTGCCAACACAGCGGATATAGTGGTCTGGGGATTTGAAATCCCAGCTCTTCTCCTCCATCTTTCTGCAGGGCTTCTGGGATGGATCAGAGCAATTTTGTGCAGTCTGTTCATTTCTACTTCACAAGGACACGGCTGATGCTGGATGCGCTCCTGGGCGTGGATGCGCTCCTGGGCATGGATGCGCTCCTGGGCATGGATGCGCTCCTGGGCGTGGATGAGCTCCTGGGCATGGATGCGCTCCTGGGCGTGGATGAGCTGATCTGGAGCTGAAAGTACAGGGACGGAGGCAAGTTTGGAGCAACATATCTAATATTGATTCCACAAAATAGTAGTCTCTAAACCAATCACATAATCTCTTTATAGTTCTTCCTACTTACTAGATCTAACACTGTGCAAGTTATGGGAAATTAATTCCTGTATTACAGGATACAACTGTTCATAAATCCTCTAAAAACTGGCAACAAGACCTTGGCATGCTGCCTTTACATAGTAGTTGAGGTTGAATAAAGAGAATAGTCCATCCAGTTCAACCTATGTAGGTGTGTGTGGCCGTAGTCATCTCTCATACCCCTGAATGTTCTGATCCTTGAGATGTACGTCCAAGAGTCTTTAAACATCCCCCTTGTGATCAACCAAGTAGTAGTTATTTTTTTTTACTGTTAAAGAGACTGGGTGACTGATATGATCGCAAGGTGGGTTCTACTCACCAATTTTATACCCCCTTCCAATATATTCTCCAGCTTAGGTTTTACATAAATACTGCTAAGGACTTGAAATTGTGGACAAAGACCTAACCAATATCTGATTGCAGGTGTCGATGCCACATAGTCTGGAGAATCAGCCGGTGGAATGCTCTGCGGTCATTAATGCTGCTGGTGCCTGGTCTGCAAAGGTGGCAGAGATGGCAGGAGTGGGCCTGGGGAATCCCAACACAGCACAAGGAACAAAACTTCCTGTAGAGCCCAGAAAGAGGTGAAGGTTTTTGTTGGAGTTGCCTTTTAATCATTGTTTTGGTGCCACACAAATGATACACCTAGAAGAGAACTGGGGTGTAATGAGGGCAATGAGACAGTACAGGAACGACCTTTGCAGGAGGGTTTGAGGTTAGAAGCTAATTATTCGTTTTCTGGCAAACATTTTGTAACATATTTTTAGAGCTATTTAATAGACTTCTATGATTTATTACAGCATAGATCAGGGTTTCTCAACCAAGGTTCCGTGGAACACCAGGATTCCTCCTGAGGTTGCTTGGGGTTCCTTGAGCAATGGGCAACTTCTGCCACTCAGATAAGTTTCCAATGACCCCATTGTTCCTTTTAGCGATCTGTAAGGGGGTAATTCTTCCCAATGATGACAAAAGTAAGGAGCATTCTTCCCACCGACTGTCACACTAATGTGTCATAAGTTTTAGATTTTTAATTTCTAGCAGGGGTTCCCCCGAGACCAGAAATTTATTTCAAGGGTTCCTCTTGTGTTGAAAAGGTTGAGAAAGGCTGGCATAGATGTATCCATGACAATATCTGTATGGAGTTTGCATATTTTCCCTATGCTTCCATTGGTTTCCTATGGGTACTCCAGTTTCCTACCATATTCCATAGACATGCTGGTAGGTTAATTGGCTCCTGCCTAAATTTGTGCTAGTATGTTCGTATGCATATGGAATGAGGACCTTAGATTGTTGGCACCTTTGGGGGCAGGGACTGATGTGAATGTATAGTACAGTATATAAAGCACTGCATACATTGTCAGCGCTATATAAATACCTGCAATAAATGAATAGTACCAGGCTTGGGGGTGCTGGTTACAATTGATAGGGTCAGAGTTCATTACTATTAGGGTTAGCACAGTGGAGCCTTCTCAGAACAAAAGGTAATCGCATGTTTCATTCCATCACATATCCAAAAAATAAGGGGGTAAAGAGGATCACAAAGCAAGCAGGGGGGCAATGTACTAGCCCCCAGTATTGTCTGTGGTCTCCCTGCAACTGATCTTTTCCCATTACTGACTCATCAGGAGTTGATTTATTAAAATTGGAGAGTGCAATATCTGGTGCAGCTGTGCATGGTAGCCAATCCGCTTCTTACTTCAGCTTGTTCAGTTAGGCTTTAGATTTAGGATGGATTACTACGCTTAACTCCCTTAGCGGTATCCCCGAGCGTGACTCGGGGTGGTTGTTTCATGCTAGGATCGGTATCCCCGAGTCACACTCGGGATAGATGTGCAGAGCCTGCAGTGGTGTCTCTTACCTTCTCCTAGCGATCCAGAGATGATCTCCCATTGCTGTGATCGCCGCCGAGATCCCCGCCGCTTGTCCGTCGGTATGATGACTTCCTGGTTCCGTTCCCTGCAGCAGCAATGGTGCATGGGAGCGGAACTGGGAGGGAAATTCAAAAGTTGCACCACACACAAACACATAAAAAGGAGGTGATACAATGTAATCTGAAATTATATATAATAAATTTATATTTTATATATATATATATATGTGTATATAAAGTTATTATATATCATTTCAGATTACATTGCATCACCTCCTTTTTATATATTATATTATATAATATTATATTATTGATTAGATTATAATTCATGCATTTGTGTTTCAAATTTATCACATCTGGGATGTCTACTAGAGTCTTGTTTTGGTCAGGTTTAAGTCAGTAATTACTAAGAATTGTAGGCCTATAATACATAACGCCAAATTTCCATGCAAAAAATTGTACCGCTTTTGGTACAGAATTCCTGACAGAATCATACCGCCAGGGAGGTTAATAAGGAAGAAAAAAGAGAGGCTGCAGTCACTCCAATACAACAATATTGTTACTAACTTCTATACTCCTTATATGTGCCGTGCTCAGAAATGATAAAGTCAGATTCCTCCCACTTGTATAGCAGTTATTAAAGTGTAAACATTTGAAAAAGTGAAAGAGTGCATAAATTAAACCTCAAACCAATATGATATGCATCATCACATAAATCCTTATACTATTCCTGGGTCAGAAAACATCCTATTTGCATATATGATATATATGATGAGTTTGTAAACAGATAAAAAAGTGCGTAGTGCAAAATAGGAAATAATAAAGTGCAAAACTGTCAAGGAGCTGAATGCCAACATTCTATCAAATGTGGGGGTCACCATACCTCTCAATGAGTATTGACCACCTCCACAACTTGGAGACAGCTCACACAATCATTGTTTTTTTCATATGCATTGCCTTTCCAATGCTTCCAATGTGAGGGCAGTACCCACTTTTGTATACTATGAATTATATTGGCCAGGCGACGCACTGACACCTTTGCTGCCACAGTGCTATTGGCTGGATGTTCAGTGTGCCCCTGTGCCTTTAAGAAGGGGTGGGCTCCCCTCAGGTTTATCTGCCCTACATCCTGTCCATCTAAATGCATGTGCTTCCATTGTTGGAGACTCCCAGAAATTAGAGTTGGGTCCACAGAAAATGGGGTGCCTTGCCCTGGCTCTGTGGCTTACCCATGTATTTGCAAATGTGTGCAACTAAACCCCTGTTTTTAACGCATACTGTTGGACAGGTTAATTTGGGTGGTAGCAGGCTGGTTGGTAAGTTGTGTTTGGAAATTTCTTTGGTTTTTTCATATGCGTTGCCTTTCCAATGTTCTTTGCTTCAGTGACCAGTTACAGGTGTGGGCAGTACCCACTTGTTTATACTGTGGCTGCTCTCCCATCTCTCTTGGTCCAGTGCTGGGCCAATCAACAAGCACCTCCAGCACTGTCACATGAAAGGAAGAGGATTGGGTCACATGTTTCTCTATAGCCAGAAGTACCTGGTATGGTTCAGTGGAGGGGGGGAGAGGTGAAAGGAAAAGTGATTCTGTTCTGCTGGGTGGGAGGGAAATTAAAACGAACCTGCTGTGGTGTCCTGCATCGAAAAAGCACAGATTTGCTTCAGAGGAGACCTAGCATAACAAAACCTGGTGATTGGCATTACTGAACTCTCATATTCCAAATGCTGGTTGTCTGGCACTCATGGGCAGTACCCACTTTTTTTGTACTATGAATTATATTGGCCAGGCAACGCACTGACACCTTTGCTGAGTGCTATGGGCTGGGTGTTCTTACTCTGCAGCCTGGGACAAGTATCCGAATCCGAATGTGCTGGGTGTTCTTACTCTGCAGCCTGGGACAAGTATCCGAATCTGAATGGGCTGGGTGTTCTTACTCTGCCGCCTGGGACAAGTATCCGAATCCGAATGTGCTGGGTGTTCTTACTCTGCAGCCTGGGACAAGTATCCGAATCTGAATGGGCTGGGTGTTCTTACTCTGCAGCCTGGGACAAGTATCCGAATCCGAATGGGCTGGGTGTTCTTACTCTCCAGCCTGGGACAAGTATCCGAATCTGAATGGGCTGGGTGTTCTTAATCGCCAGCCTGGGACAAGTATCCGAATCCGAATGGGCTGGGTGTTCTTACTCTGCAGCCTGGGACAAGTATCCGAATCCGAATGGGCTGGGTGTTCTTACTCTGCAGCCTGGGACAAGTATCCGAATCCGAATGGGCTGGGTGTTCTTACTCTCCAGCCTGAGACAAGTATCCGAATCTGAATGGGCTGGGTGTTCTTACTCTCCAGCCTGGGACAAGTATCCGAATAGCACTTTGGACATTCCTGAACTGTGTTTTGGGTCAGGATATAAAAAAATTGGAGTAAAAGGGTCAACATGAGTTCAAAGGGACCCATTTTCAGGACCCAATGAAGGGTAGCCCCCAGAAGAGAATTTTAGAGCCTTTACAAGTGTAGAAAGCTTTGATAAGAACGATAGAATAAATTCTTTTTTTTTTCCAGATATGTCTATATGTTTAATAGCCCCAATGGCCCTGGTATGGACTGTCCGATGCTGATTGACAGCTCTGGAGCGTATTTTCGAAGAGAAGGATTTGGGGGCAACTACATCGGAGGGCTCTCGCCATCAGAGGTGAGCAACTAATAACTGTATATTGAAAGTTACCATAGGTCAATTTTAGATACATTGGCCGCTGCAACAAGACGCTTTCTGACCTGCAAATATATTTGTAAGTCTGTTTTGGCCAGTTTTGTGATTTACGCATCCCCACCATACTGTACACTAGGGAACTCAAAGCATCTCTGTAGCTTCCTCTATCCCTGTCCCACCTCCAGCTCCCATTGTCCTAAATGCATTCCATCCCTTCTCCATGCTTTTTACCTTTTTTAGGAGATCTTCAAGGTGATCATGTGACATGCAGAGTCTTCTCCCGGCGTTGGGTAATACTCAGTGATGCAGAAGACTCTGCATCATTACACATTGAGTACAGTCACTGTAATGCATCCTATACTTTTACTTGGCTCCAGCAGCACTACCCTCTCTTCCTTCTTTCAGAGAAGAAACTGAGGGATCCTGCTGCGGGGGCATAGCTTACTGACGTTGTGTGTGTCTGTGGATGCACACAACCTTGCTGGGGGCTGCGAATACACACAGGTGCCTTTTTACCACCCGGCTACCCCCAAGGAGGGGGGAGCTGACAGCGCCAGAGGAGACTGGCAGAAGATAAGGAAAGCAACCTGTGCAACATTGTTGCACAGAGAAGAGAAGTATAACCTCTTTTTTATTTAAAAAAAAAAAAATAATTTTTATCTTTTTAGTATTACTTTGCTTTTTTATTCAGTTAAAAAACACAGAGAGGGTGCATCAGCCTAGCGCATTTTCTCTAAAACCATTTATTCAAAGGAATGTAAAGGAATCTACTCACAGACATCCAGACTGACAAAGCATATCGCAGTAAAGCTGGCCATACATTATACAATTTTCTTGTTATATTTCCTTTAGATTTACCTTTAACTATGTAATACAAGGGCCTGCCTGATTGCATACAAATTGAAAGTGTTTAGGGTTGACCTCATATTGTATGGTTTTGGTAAATCTAAAGGAAAATTGTATAATGTATGGCCAGCCTAATGCTATCAAATTGTCCACTCCGCTTGCTCCTGGTTTGGGAGGACTTCATCTGAGATCCTAATGTCATACGCGTTTTCGAAGGCCGTACCTTTTTCATCAAAGCCAAACCTCAGGGCTTACAGACTTTGCCAATTACGCCAGCAGTATCTAAAACTGATAACATAATGTGACTAAAATGATGTTTTACATAATGCAATGCCTGTGTTCACTGCTTTCCTATTCCTTTAGGAAGAAGAACCAGACACCAGCAATTTGGACGTTGACCACAATTATTTCCAAGAGAAGGTGTGGCCACTCTTGGCGCACAGAGTACCTGCGTTTGAGTCACTTAAAGTAAGTATCGCAAAATACAGAGGTAAAGCCTAACATTAGGACCTTATTAAACCTCACTCTGAAACATTTTTTATGTAAATAGGGTCATTATTTTTGGGTTATAGGGCCTTACATATGAAAGTCTTCTTTGGTAAGTCTGCTGGCCAGACAGCTGCATGCAGGAAAATATCCTACCCATGGCCTAAAAATGTTACCGAAAGCACAGTAAGGAGCCAATTTCTAAAGCAGTGGTACCGCCATAACCAGTCCTCTTCAAGTTAAGGAGCTCTCTGCTACATTGAGCAGAGAGAATTATGTGGGGCATTGCAGCCCATGTTTTAAAGTGGTTGTAAACCCACTCTTATAACTTTTACCTATAGGTAAGCCTTAACAACTTGCTGACCGCCCCTCGCAGACTTACTGTGACAGAGTGGCTCAGCCGCGCATAATCACGTAGACACAGCAGGAGCCAAACCGCGGGAGAAGCGGGTAGGATCTCCGTCGGCCTCTCGCGATCTTCACAGAAACTGACAGAAGAGCCGCCTGCCCATGTAAACAAAGCAGGCGGCTCTTCTGTCAAGACAGGCACACAGAGATTGTGTGTCTCAGCTAAGCTGAAACACCGATCTCTGTGTGCCTGTCACAGAGCCCTCCCCCCACACAGTCAGTAAGCATAGTATTAACTTCTTCCCTGCCAGTGTAATTTATACAGTAACAGTGCATATTATTTAGCACTGATTACTGTATTTATGTCACTGGTCCCCAAAAAGTGTCACTTTGCGGCGGACAAAATCTGACACTGTCGCAGTCCCGCTAAAAATCGCTGATCGCTGTTAAAGTAACGCAGTGTAGAATCACAAAAAATGGCTTGGCCATTAAGGGGGTAAAACCTTCCGGAGCTGAAGTGGGTAATGAGGCTTACCACCTATAAGTACTGTAAATATCTCCTTAACTTGCACCATTTAGGAGATATTTACATTTCATGCAGCCGATGATGTCGTGGCACATGCGCTCTGAAGAAACAGGCACCCGTGCTGTTTCTTCAGAGCCCTGGGCCGTGACCAGTGGCTCCCGCGTGCATGCGTCGCGCGGCTTTAGCCAGTAGCATAGCCGGAGTCCGCAGACCCAGAAGGAAGAAAGCTGAAGATGGATGCAGCCTCCAGCAGGGACGGCGAGGGCTTTGTTTGGAGGAAAGTGTCACATAATGTGCTAGTATGCGATGCATACTAGCACATTAAGCATTTACTTTGCAGGGAAGAAAAAAAAAGGAAGAGTTTACTTCCTCTTTAATTTGGCTGTAAACTATGGACTACGGTGTGTGTACCCCAGCTGAGTATAAATCTGTATGTCATTACATAGTATAAAATATATTTATAACGTTTTAAATAAGTGTACAAATCAGCAGAGGAATAAATCCAATTAGGAAGCAGAGGTAGCCAACTGTTCACACGTACATCCTTTTCAGAAAGATTCATTATTAAGTTTTCTTTCCAGTGTTCAATCTCAACTTGTGTTAAATTCTGCTCAAAATATTAATCCAAAAGGCAACTGTGAATGCACTTCCCTCACACCAGAACATTCCTCACCAAAATGGTGAATAAATCAGATGATATCGCTAATGTGGCAGTTCTCTATTTGCTTGGATAAATCCCCAGGGATTCCATGGAAGAGTCAGATTTTATAACCTGAAAGCCAAAGCAGTAGGGTCTAGATATAAATTATATTTGTCAAATTAAAAGGGTCTATCAAAAGTTGTCAGCCAAAGTGGTTTGGGGTCATACCAAATCATACCCCTCCAGGGACGAGTTATCCCTGGAGGAGATAAGCCCCTATCTTCAGCTTGATAATACATTGGGTGAAGTTGGAGTCCTTTTGGCTGCCTTTTGATATACCCTTTATGGGAATGCTCGTTTGACCTGCTGGTAATACAGAGGTCATATATTTCAGGTGAGCGCAGTGTGTTTCTATTGGTGAAGTGTCTGTCACCTGGATGAAAAACTTCCTCCTTTCACTTAGACTTGCATGGATCCTCCAGGCTTTTTGGACATTCTTTTCCTATAATTAATATATTTGATTATGCTTCATTGCGCTGCACTGTTTTATACTGTATTTATGTTTTGAGGTGTAAGTGATTTCCATTTAGTGTTCAGCAGGCATCTGTATGGTAGGAGTTGGTTTGCGCTGATTGTATTAATATCTATATACAGTCAGGTCCATAAATATTGGGACAGCGACACAATTTAAATCTTTTTGGCTCTATACACCACCACAATGGATTTGAAATGAAACAAACAAGATGTGCTTTAACTGCAGGCTTTCAGCTTTAATTTGAGGGTATTTACATCCAAATCAGGTGAACGGTGTAGGAATTACATCAGTTTGTATATGTGCCTCCCACTTTTTAAGGGACCAAAAGTAATGGGACAGATTAACAATCATAAATCAAACTTTCACTTTTTAATACTTGGTTGCAAATCCTTTGCAGTCAATTACAGCCTAAAGTCTGGGACGCATAGACATCACCAGACGCTGGGTTTCATCCCTGGTGATGCTCTGCCAGGCCTCTACTGCAACTGTCTTCAGTTCCTGCTTGTTCTTGGGGCATTTTCTCTTCAATTTTGTCTTCAGCAAGTGAAATGCATGCTCAATCGGATTCAGGTCAGGTGATTGACTTGGCCATTGCATAACATTCCACTTCTTTCCCTTAAAAAACTCTTTGGTTGCTTTCCCAGTATTCTTTGGGTCATTGTCCATCTGCACTGTGAAGCGCCGTCCAATGAGTTCTGAAGCATTTGGCTGAATATGAGCAGATAATATTGCCCGAAACACTTCAGAATTCATCCTGCTGCTTTTGTCAGCAGTCACATCATCAATAAATACAAGAGAACCAGTTCCATTGGCAGCCATACATGCCCACACCATGACACTACCACCACCATGCTTCACTGATGAGGTGGTATGCTTTGGATCATGAGCAGTTCCTTTCCTTCTCCATGCTCTTCTCTTACCATCACTCTGGTACAAGTTGATCTTGGTCTCATCTGTCCATAGGATGTTGTTCCAGAACTGTGAAGGCTTTTTTAGATATTGTTTGGCAAACTATAATCTGTCCTTCCTGTTTTTGAGGCTCACCAATGGTTTATATCTTGTGGTGAACCCTCTGTATTCACTCTGGTGAAGTCCTCTTTTGATTGTTGAATTTGACACACATACAGGTCCTTCTCCAAAAATTAGCATATTGTGATAAAGTTCATTATTTTCTGTAATGTACTGATAAACATTAGACTTTCATATATTTTAGATTCATTACACACAACTGAAGTAGTGCAAGCCTTTTATTGTTTTAATATTGATGATTTTGGCATACAGCTCATGAAAACCCAAAATTCCGATCTAAAAAAATTTGCATATTTCATCTGACCAATAAAAGAATTTTGGGTTTTCATGAGCTGTATGCCAAAATTATCAATATTAAAACAATAAAAGGCTTGCACTACTTCAGTTGTGTGTAATGAATCTAAAATATATGAAAGTCTAATGTTTATCAGTACATTACATAAAATAATGAACTTTATCACAATATGCTAATTTTTTGAGAAGGACCTGTACACCTACCTCCTGGAGAGTGTTCTTGAGCTGGCCAACTGTTGTGAAGGGTGTTTTCTTCACCAGGGAAAGAATTCTTCGGTCATCCACCACAGTTGTTTTCCATGGTCTTCCAGTGTTGCTGAGCTCACCGGTGCGTTCTTTCTTTTTAAGGATGTTCCAAACAGTTTATTTGGCCACACCTAATGTTTTTGCTATCTCTCTGATGGGTTTGTTTTGTTTTTTCAGCCTAATGATGGCTTGCTTCACTGATAGTGACAGCTCTTTGGATCTCATATTGAGAGTTGACAGCAACAGATTCCAAATGCAAATAGCACACTTGAAATGAACTCTGGACCTTTTATCTGCTCCTTGTAAATGGGATAACGAGGGAATAACACACACCTGGCCATGGAACAGCTGAGCAGCCAATTGTCCCATTACTTTTGGTCCCTTAAAAAGTGGGAGGCACATATACAAACTGTTGTAATTCCTACACTGTTCACCTGATTTGGATGTAAATACCCTCAAATTAAAGCTGAAAGTTTGCATTTAAAGCACATCTTGTTTGTTTTTATTTCAAATCCATTGTGGTGGTGTATAGAGCCAAACAGATTTGAATTGTGTCGATGTCCCAATATTTATGGACCTGACTGTAGTAGTTTAAAGTTTGCCTAGTTAGGCCCCTTTCACACGGGCAATCCGATCCCTCTGTCAGTTTTTCAGGCAGACTTGATCGGCTCCATGCATCCCTATAAGGGCAGCAGATGTCAGCGGAGACATGTCCGCTGACACCCGCTGCTCTCCGATCCTGTCTGTAAAATCCGGGCAAATGAAAACCCTATTTTCCATCCGTCTGGTGGATCGGATGAGAACGGACAGGTAGTCCATTATCATTCGATCTCCCCATAGAGGACAGTAGGGATCTGACAGCTCCGTCTCCACACACACACACGAGTGTCATCGGCGGATGCATCCCCCGCTGAGTAGAACGGACTCCTTCGGGCGGTGCGCCCGTGTGAAAGAGGCCTTAAGGTGTCTCGCAGCAGCCTTCCAGCATGACTGAGCACAAAGCCGGCTTCATAAAGACATAGTTTGATCAGGTTGGTGTGGAGGACTTGAGTGTACAGCATAAAGCCCTGGCCTCAACCCTGCTGAACACTTTTAGGATACATTGGAACACTGATTGTGAGCCAGGATGTCTAATACAGCATCAGTACCTGACCTCACTAATTCTACAGGCCTACCTAGGGTGGCCTCTTTTATAGCAACAAACAGAGCAACTTCATATTAGTGGCTATGGTTTTTGAATAGAATATCCAGCAAACTCGTATAGGTGTGGTCAGCTGTCAATAAACTTTGACTTATAATATACTTCTGAAAGTTAAACATCTTTAATTAGTTGTCCTACGTTATACAGATCAAAATGAGTTTATAGTATTTTGTTTCCAATAAATAATTTTACAGCAAACTGTAGCAATTTAAAGGTCACCTTTGCTGTGTTTCCCTAGGTAAAATCAGCCTGGGCAGGATTTTATGATTACAACACATTCGACCAAAACGGGGTCATTGGGACCCATCCATTGGTGCAGAACATGTACTTTGCCTGCGGGTTCAGTGGACATGGCTTGCAGCAGGCTCCAGCTGTGGGACGGGCTGTGGCAGAGTTGCTGATTGATGGAGATTTCAAGGCCTTGAACTTAAAACCATTTGGCTTCGAGCGTTTCATTTTGAACAGGCCAATCCGGGAAAGGAATATTGTATGATGTGAGTATGCTGTTATTTAGCTCTGAGTTATCTTCATAGAATAGGGTGACCCAAAAAAAGCAACCGTGTTTGTTCCTGTATTGGCAAGTATAAGTATTAACAATATAGTGAGAATTGAGTAAAGAAATCTAAAAACCCTTCCAACAGAATCTGTGCTTAGCACCGTAAAGGCTTCTTAGAACAGAAGGTATTTATTTACATGTCTCTATCCATCCCTTTTACATTCCAAAAAATATACCCAAACAATGACAGATATTATAAGTACTTTCAAGGTGCTATGAGATTGTAAAATGTTTAAGGTTTCATGCACAAGGGTACATTTTCCTGTGTAGCGTAAGAACATTGCATATTTCTGGTGCCCGCAATGTCCTGGAAGCTGACTACAGTTGCTGTATAGACATTAGTGGTTGGAGGCGGCTGTACACAGCTATACCCTTCTCTTAGGCTCCGTTCACATTAGGTCGCTCCGACTTAGGGGGCGACCTGTGAAGTCGCGTGCAGCGGGACTTGCACGGACTTCACATAATGGAAGTCAATGCAAGTCGCCTCGAAGTAGTACAGGACCCTTTTTCTAAGTCGGAGCGACTTGTGTCGCTCCTATTAGAACCGTTCCTGTACTACACTAGGGGAGCGACAGTGCACAACTTGTCAGGCTGACCAAGTCGCCTGACAAGTCGTACCAGTGTGAATGGACACTGAGCATAAACTAGCAAACATGCACAGACAGAATATCCCAAAAGCATGTCTTAGGCTCCATGTACACGGGACGCTGGAAATGGCCGTTTAGGAGCAGTTGGGCGTTTTTTTCAGAAGCCCCTGAACCCATCTACATTTTATCTTATCTGTCCATGTACACCAGGTCGTTTACAGTCATTTGCAGGCAGTTGCGTTCAGGGACTGTTTTTAGAACGCAATTATTTGCGTTCGAACGTGTGTTTCCCGGCGTTTCAAACACACAAACGCGTCCGAATGCGATGACCCGCGTTTAGCGTTCGCGTTTTTCCATTTTAAAGGGGAATAATTTTTTTGACCTCTAGGAACTCTTCTAAACGCCCGCAAACGCTGCTAAACGCCCGCTAAACGCGGGTACAAACGCGACCGAACGGACGTTTCAAACGTCCTAAAAATTCCAGCATTCAAAGGGACTTTTAACAACGTCCCGTATACATGGAGCCTAAGAGGAGTTGTATACAGCTCCAGGACATCCCGAGTACCAGAAACAGGCAGCACCTTTACACTACACAGGTGAATCTGCCCATGTGCATGAAGCCATGGGTCACTTTCCCAACATTTTTCGCAAAGATCTGCTTCCTCAGGTATAGGGAGAAAATATAAGCACAAGGGATATTGGGGAAAAAAGAATGACCTTTAAAAGATAAATAGTCCTGTTGATTATCGTACATAGCACATTCACTAATGTATTACAAATAGATGAAATAACTCTCAGTTTTAATAATTTCACTGATGTATTAGAGATGAATGTCAAAAACAGAACATTCAACTATCCCAAATATGCAGCAAAAATGCTAAGAGTGGAAAGGTAGCGCTATTAACACTTTAACAGACCTGTGCCAGATCAAGTGCCCCAATACACACAAGGATAGAAAGTCAATGAATTATTCACCAAGACCACCATTGATGAAAGCAGTTTGGATCGAGTGTAGGAAAACAAAAGTGGAAAGCTCCCTTAAAGGATAAGTTCACCTTTTGTAACGTATTGCACCCATATTCAAGGTTTAACATGTAACAGATGCCCTGGACCCCGGTTCTTACAGCTAGCGGGGGGGGGGGTCTGCTCCCCCCATCCAGCTCTAGCCATCATAGTTTTTAATTCACTGAATTGTTTGCAAAACCACAAGGTCCGACAGCCTTTGTAGCTGTTATGCGCTGGGA
This sequence comes from Pelophylax lessonae, assembly GCF_965119305.1. NCBI lineage: Eukaryota > Metazoa > Chordata > Amphibia > Anura > Ranidae > Pelophylax > Pelophylax lessonae. The sequence goes on along the minus strand of NC_138779.1, from coordinate 53,144,832 downwards.
TAGTGCATTAAGTCTATCACAGTGTAACTGCCTGGCCATATCAGAGGTACAGCCGTACAGATTCACAGACAGTCTGCAGGACCGTGGCATTACACCCATGATCTGCTGATCGTGGGTGCAACACTTCACAGGTCCATTACAAAAAAAATAAAATAATAAATGCTTATTTTTTTACCTGCAAAAAAAGAAATATGCATTTATTTTTTTTGTAAAGGTGAACTTCTCCTTTAAAGAGGACAGACAACCTTCCCTCACTGTCATACATTTTGTTTTTTTAATTTATTCATTTTAATAATGGTTAATAGCATCATTGTGCTCAATGATCAGCTTAAGCACATGGCCCTGCTGATCAAGAAATCGTTCTCTTTAGCTGCTGCATATATATATATATATATATATATATATATATATATATATATATATACCCATTATTCTTTCTTCTGGAACACCTTACTGGAAAAAGCCTCAGATGCGTTTTTCATTTCTCAGCACGGTCATGTGGCTATGCTGACTAAAGAGCACTTGCCATTGCATGCAATATGATAGATCAGGGGTATTAAATTACAATTCACCGAGGTCTGGTCGGTAAAATTTTCTTCTAGCAGAGGTCCGAATATCATGTTGGTACCGTCGTGCATTTTCACATGCACCACATTGCGTGTTGCTGCAGCACTATTTTTTTTAAAAACAAAGGTAAAGGATTCTTTCTGTGTTTCTTGCAGGTAGTGCAGCCCATGACGTGTTCACCTAATGCACATGCACAGATCTTAACCCATTTTTACATCAGCATCCTCAGTCCCCACTGCTCATCAAGATCCCCCTCCACCCCTTTCACAGTTGTGTTCTCATACTTCCTTGACATCAATCCTTAACAGTAATGTCCTCTGCCCCTATTTACATCATTCCCCCACATTCCAGTCCTCAGCCTCATCACTGCAAACCTTGGCATCCCCCCTCCCCCCATTCAGTCCTTAGACATTTTCAACTTCATCCCCCTCACTGTCCTACATGACACAGACAGACAGGTCGGAGGGAGACATCTGGATGGAGGCGGGCATTGCAAGATGGTGATTGGCTGCTAGGACTGTCCTTTATCCTAGCAGCCAATCACTTGCTTCTAAACCTCAGGCAGCTCCGCTCTCCATTGCGAACTGTCCCGCCTCCCGCTATCAGCTCTCTGCGGATTACAGAGCAACGGCAGGGCAAAGAAAATGCTCCTAAATGGCAGGACCAAAGGGATACTGACGCGGTCCCCCATTTAGTGATGCCTGTGATAGATAATCACTCCAGAGCTGTGTATTGCTTTGTACAGCTTGCTACACTGGCAGCATGTGGAATCATAGCAGTTATGTATAGCAGGGTGGCCAGGACATTAGAAGTTAGTTCACGTTTTTCATTTATCATGAAAAGGTGAGCTTACCTTTTAAGACATCCCCCCTCTCTCTCATATGTCTATCAGTTAGCATTTTGCTTTTTTTTTTTCTCCATCAGGTTACGAAACTCGACAGCAGAAACATCCGTAGGATGGGTGACCTGATCACAGCAGCCACCCCAATGCACAAGCCATACCGGGATTCTGTATCCAATCTTCAGCAAAACTACATTACCTCACCTGATGGAAACCTCCTGAAAAAATAATTTTATATATATGAATGTCATATTATGGCTGAATGTAGACTGCTTGGTACACAATATCATACGTAAAGAAATTACTGAACCTTTTTTCAAATAACTTTTAATGTTTTTAATTGGTCGTCTACCAGCCTTATAATTAAAAAGGTACTACTTTACAGATCTATGTACCAATATATTCTATGTGTGGAGAAAACAATGTGTAAACAATATATTTTACTTTTATATATAAAGTGGCATCTAAAAAGAATATCTTGATTAATTGCAGACTTTTTTTTTTTTTATAAACTTTTAAGAGCAGTACATGTTCATTTAAACAATGAGACATTCCAAATAGAAGATTCAACTTTGCACACAAAAATGAAACTATAATAGGGAGTGGGGGGTCGGGGTGGACACCAGTGCTCCAACTTTGTCGGGGTGTGTAATCCCTGAACCGAAAACACGTATAGCGGACAAGAGTATATATAGGATGCTGATAAATGGAATGGACAGTAAAAGAGTGGGGGATCCATATACTTGAGCCTGCAAGACATTTTGAGTGAGAGGAGTTGGGCCAATTGGGGTTTGCATATTTAGGGTACGCACTAAGAGCATTTATTTAACAACCCCAGAGAACAGTGTGGAAGTGTGATAACATGTTGCAACCGATAAGCATCTATCTTTCATTGATTTTTGCGCAGTGAAGACTTATTGACCTCTAGGTGGAGCACTTTGTGAAGGAGGATTTGGCTCAGCCAGGAAAGGTATGGGAAGTTTTTTTTGTTTTACTAAGGATTGTATATCGCGTAGTAACAGTATTTGAGATTTGTCATAGGTGAGGGACAAACCATATAAGAAAATGTAAAAATCTCCCTGTACAGGTCAGATGACACTTCCGTTGTTGCATTTGACCTGCTGTACGTTGGGTTTCTTTGGATGCATTGTGTCCCCAATGAGATATGTTTGCATTGCAGGCAAAGTAGGTGTGCTGCATTATACTTTTGAGCATAGCTTGGTGAAAGGCAGTTTGAGAACAATGGCTCTGCACAACCCCTATTAAAAGACAGAAAGTAAATGTAACCGATTTCCCTTTTACAGACTTGTGTAAACATTTTTAATCAGACTTTAATCTCGCCAGTGACAGACATTGTGCTGAGTGAAAGATGTTAGAGAAGAAGTCAGTTCACATTCCAGTCACATAGTCACCCGTTCTTCTTTTGCACTGGGTCACTTCTACCAGCTGCATTGATAGTGAAAGAAGTTTCTATTTCGCTGATTTGACTCTTAACTCCTCTTCTTTTTAAACAGATCAGCTACAGCGGGGCTTTTCCTCTTCTGGCCTGCAACTGAAGAATGACAAGTTTATCAATTATTACCTTATAAACTTCCTCCCATATCTTCTTTCTACAATGCTAAATAGGCCAGTCCAGCCAACATTGGGTAGAAAAAAATCCAAGTTTGAGACCGCACTCAAGGTATTATGATGAAATCAATGAGTTTCCTTATTCCTCATAAATAAAGTAGACCGACAGTGTACAAACAGACGTGTCGGGTTGACGCTTTTCACGATGCTGTAGATCGCTTACTCATAACCACGATCTACAGCATCGTGAAACGTGTCAACCCGACACGTCTGTTTGTACACTGTCGGTCTACTTTATTTATGAGGAATAAGGAAACTCATTGATTTCATCATAATACCTTGAGTGCGGTCTCAAACTTGGATTTTTTTTCTACTCTTGGATGACTGATCTGACCTGCACCGGGTTTGGAACATACACCTGAGCGGCTTTCTCTCATTGTTTCAGCCAACACTGGGCACAATATCCTTACCGGGTTAAAGCCAAAAACAGCAACACTCAACTGTATATTCCATTTCTAGAAAATAACTCACCTCTGTGATGCTGGCCTAATTCTACATCCAGATCTGCAGGGTTTTACTGTGCGGGGACTGTCAGTATGGGGGCCAGGAGGGGCACTATGATGCACTTTAGGCACATCACACTGTCGTTTGTTTTTCTTCTAACTTTATTGAAATGTCAAAATTACATTTCATTCAGCAGAGCTACAGTGTGTAGAAACAGACAGTACACACAGAGCCTACAGGTGAGCTTTGGTCCATTGGGGAAAAATGCATACAGTTTTCCATACCACACTGCTTAGCACCCAGGGGTTCCGTTGCAGTTTAATCAGCAATTGTTTTCTTTGTCCTTGCAGAGACCCGCATTTCTTCGAGTGCAGAAAAACGCAGGTCTCTGCACAACTGTGATCAAATTTACATGCAGGGATGAGTAGAGCTCAGGATGTGCTTCTGTCCTGCTCAGATGTAAGCCCTGCAGGTCTCATACCCCAGAACTACAGTCGTAATTCAGACTCCCACGCCACCTGGCCATTCACAAAACAAATAACGGGGCTTTGTGAATGGCATGGAGGAGAGGGAGACAAAGATACAACAGTAATGCTGGGATCTTGCTGACCTAAAGCACTTACATCCAAGTGAGCCAGAAGTACAGTTTTGCTAGATGTAGAAAAAGGTCAGCTTGATGAGGGAAAGGGGTGAAGTTGTTTTTGTGGCAATGCAATGTATAACAACTTTAAACTAGGTAAATTGATTGGGCCTGGAGCTGGGTTTTAAAGCCTAAAGCCTCGTACACACGCAACGATTGTTGGCCGTGAATTTTTCGGCCAACGGCCGATTGTCGGCTTTTTAGTATGATGATTCCGACAACGACTTTTCGGCCGAACAAAATCTGGTGTGCATGCTTTAAAATTTTTGTTGGCTGTCAACAGAACGGCCGATTTTTCCATCAGTCATTACAGATTTCGGCAGACAAAAATCAGATGAGCAAGACTGGGCATGTTCAGAGAAGAAAGTAAACCATCACATGACATCACTTCTGAAGTTGGTTTTTGTTGGCCGAGAAAATTCGTGTGCAGTCTAGAGCACATTTCAAACAACACAACAACACTGGACAAAAGTCGACCGTTCGGTCAGCCGATTATCGTTGCGTGTGTACGAGGCTTAACTCCTGGCTCACCCTTCTGCCCTTTTACCTCAGTTAGGCAGATAGTCTTGCTGAATTGGTGACATCAGCCCAGCTCCCTGCATCATTATTACATGGTAATTGCAGGGGGTGTTACTGAGTACCAAGGGGCGGGTCTATGATACTTTGCACTTACAGCATGGTCTCAGTCTTCCAGCTTCAAGTCAATCCAGAAGACTGAGGACACCAAGTGGCAAAAAAGAATTACTGCAGAGACAGTGCTGGGGAAGAATCTGGAATTAAGTTCTACAGTCAAAACTGCTTTTTCATTTAATTGAAAAACCTCTGTTTAGGGACTACAAAAATGGCCACAATTTGGCTGTGCAATCGATTTAGCAGGATTTTCTCAGTGCTGCTGGACATAATTAAGCTTCTCACCTTTTTTTGCTTTCCCTCCCTCAGTGTTCTGCTCGCCGCCCCCGGATCTCCTTGCATAGGCAGCCTTCATGCGCTGAATGTTCTGCTTGCTCACTGTTTCATGCACCACGATGGGTTTGGGGTAATCTTTCCCGATTATGCAGCCTGCCCTCTCCTGTATACTACGTGGAGCCTTCCATGGCTCATAAATGTATTCAGCTGGGAACTTCTTCAGAAAGGGCAGGTACTTCCTGTGCAAAACCCAGCAGAAGTTATATAGGAAAGCATCATCAAGATGATATATTATCATTTACTAGAGGCAGATATATATAAAAAAAGGTAATGAATGAAATTATATATTCATTTAAAATATAATAAGGTAAACATCAATCTGATCATTAAAATGTCAAACAAGTATTTAAGTGTCACATGCATTTTCAGTCTTTTTAAATCTGAAGCTATTGTTAAAATAATCCCTGGTGATCCTGCCATCAGGATCCTTGTTCAGACACTTCCTGTTATACAGTTGCAATGTTCTGATGTCTCCCAACTTTGCCCCCCGTCACACGAGCTTCCCATGGAGACTTTGTGGCTGTTTTAACACCCATTACACAGACATTATCACCATAAGAAAACCCCACCCTGAGCAATGCCATGCAGTCATCACTATAGTGAGTACATGTAGACAATCAGCAGCACCAAGATGTAACAAAAAGGAGGGAAACAGGTGAATACAAGTCTTAGTAAAAAAAAAAAAAAAATAGAAAAATTACAATTGTTCATAATAAATAGTGCACAGAGCAACGTACAAGTGAAAGTGGCTAAATTTGTCTTGATACCAGCCTCCTTCACAGTAGCACTCTTATGCCTCGTACACACGTACCGATCGTCGGCCGAACGATCGGCCGTCTTTTGTCCGGTGCTGTCGTGTCTGTTGAAAAGACTGCACACGAATTTTGTCGGCCAACAACAGCCGACTGCAGAAGTGATGTCATGTGATGGTTAACTTTCCTTGTGTTTTTTCTTTTCTGAGCATGCCCAGTCTTGCAAATCTGCTGATTGTCGGCCGAATTCTGTACTGACTGGCGAACAATCGGCCGTTCTGGTGTTGGCCAACAAAAATTTTAATGCCTGCACGACAGATTCTTTTTGGCCGAAAGTGCGCTGTCGGAAGCATCATACTAACAAGCCTACGATCGGTCGTCGGCCGAATATTTACGGCCGACAATCAGTACGTGTGTACGGGGCTTTAGCCTCTGCTGCAATGCATATGTACCCGGTGTGCTGCTAATTTTTTATTTTCAAATTAGCAAGCGGGAGAGCGTGGTCTCAACCATATTGTGTTGCTTCAGTAGATTATGATGTGTGATGTTTTGTTATACATATACAGCGATATACATTGCTAAAAAAAAAAAAAAACAATTCTGGACCGAAAGGATTTGCCCCCTTAATGACCAGGTAATTTTTCTGCGCTTCGGCACTGCGTTATTTTAACGGACAATTGCGCAGACGTGTGACGCTGTACCCAAATAAAATAGATTTCCTTTTTTTCCCACTAATAGAGCTTTCTTTGGTGGTATTCGAGCAACCTATGCGATTTTTATATTTTGCACTGTAAACAAAAAAAAGCGACAATTCTGAAAAAAAAAAAAACACTATTTTTCACTTTCACATTCCCCAAAAAAATTAAAGTAAATTTTTTTTCCATCCTTTCAGGCCAATTTGTTATTGCAATTTTTTTTTTTTTTTTTTTTTTACCAAAAATATGTAGAAAAATACAAAGGTATTTTGACTGGTTTGCGGAAATAAGTTATCGCGTCTACAAACTAGGGGAAAGATGTTGGCATTTTTTTTTTTTTTTCAGAATTGTCGCTTTTTTTTGTAGCGGGATTGTGACATTGTGGTGGACGGATTGGACCCCTAACTGGCATTTTTGACACTTGAGGGGACCAGTGACATTACTACAGTAATCAGTGCTAAAAATATGCACTGTTACTGTAATAATGACACTGGCAGGGAGGGGGTTAACCTAGGGGTGATCAAAGGGTTAATTGTGAGCCTAGGGAAATGTTTTCTGACTGTGAAATGATCACAGAGATCTATGATCATTTCAGAGAGAACAACTGTCAGCTGTGTTTACAACAGCTGACTGTCCTCCTCTCTCAGCAGGGAGCGATAGCAAGTGGCCGGCAACAATTGGTGCCGCCGGTCCTGTGCATCGGCATTCCCACTGCCTAGCGGGGGCGAGAGCGTGCCGCTGGCGGTGAACCTGATCTCATCTGTGAAAAGCACAGGCCGCCAGTGGTGGACCTGCCAATTCTGGGGTTCAATGGCAAATGCCAATTGAGCTCCATGATGCTGGCCAGTGAGCACAGGGCCCACTAGAGGACACCGGGCCCTCAGGCCAACCTCATGAAGTCTGTTTCTGATTGGTCATAAAAACATTCACACCAGTGGTCTGCTGGAGGTCATTTTGTAGGGCTCTGGCAGTGCTCATCCTGATCCTCATTGCACAAAGGAGCAGATACTGGTCCTGCAGATGGGTTAAGAAGGACCTTCTATGACCCTGTCCAGCTCTCCTAGAGTAACTGCCTGTCTTCTGGAATCTCCTCCATGCTCTTGAGACTGTACTGAGACACACAGAAAACCTGGCAATGGCATGTATTGATGAGCCATCTTGGAGGAGTTGGACTGCCTGTGCAACCTCTATAGTTTCCAGGTATCACCTCATGCTAGCAGTAGTGACACTGACCCTAACCAAATGCAAAATAGTCAGAAAAGATAAGTAGGGAAAACAAATGTCAGTGGCCTCCACCTGTAAAACCATTCCTGTTTTGAAGGCCATCTCATTATTTACCCATCTAGTGCACCTGTTGGTAATTTAATTACCAAAGCAACTGAAACTGATTAACAACCCCCTCTGCTACTTAACTGACTAGATCAATATCTCAGGAGTTTCATTGATTTGATTCTATTCTCCAATTAAAACGTGTTGCTTTAATTTTTTTGAGCTTTATATATACTCATATAAACTCATATATACAGGCAGTCCCCAAGTTACGAGCATTTGAGTTACCGACTCCTACCTTCAAACGGAGGTCAATTCCGGCCGCTTGTGCTCCACACTGGTCCCGGATACCGCCGAAGAGCCATCTTGCAGCACCGGACACATCCCACACTGCAGTACTGCATGGCCACAAGAGCCCCAGATAACACGAGTGCACGCGCAGAAGCGCCCAGGACATCCCACGTCCCTGCACAGGCTTAAGTTACACTTAAAAATTTACTATTTCAACTTCCAAACAAACTGGAATTAAGAAAGAAACCTACAGTCCCTATTGTGTTCGTAACCCGGGGACCGCCTGTAGATGCATTACACCCGGATTGATATATTTTAAGCATTTCTTTTTTTATTTTGATGATTATGGCTTACAGCTAATGAAAACCTAAAATTTAGTATCTCAGAAAATTAAAATATTGTGAAAAAGTTCAACATTGTACACTAATGGTGTCACACTCTAATCAGCTAATTAACTCAAAACACTTGTAAAGGTTTCCTGAGCCTTTAAAAGGTCTCAGTATGGTTCAGTGGGTTACACAACTATGGGGAAGACTGCTGATATTACACTTGTCTAGATGACAATCACTGACACCCTCCACAAGGAGGGTAAGTCACAAAAGGCCATTGCAAAAGAAGGCAGCTGTTCACAGAGTGCTGTATCCAAGCATATTAATGGAAAGTTGAGTGGAAGGAAAAAGTGTGGTAGAAAAATGTGCACAAGCAACAGGGATAACTAAAGCCCTGAAAGGGATTTGAAGCAAAGTCCATTCAAGAATTTGGGGGAAGATTCACAAGGAGGGAACTATGGCCGATGTCAGTGCTTCAAGAGCCACCACACACAGACATATAAAGGACATGTGCTACAACTGTCACATTCCTTGTGTCAAGCCACTGCTGAACCAGAGATAACGTCAGAAGCATCTTCTGGGCTAAGGAGAAAAAGGATTGGACTGTTGCTCAGTGGTCCAAAGTCCTCTTTTCAGATAAAAGTACGTTTTGCATTTCATTTGGAAATCAAGGTCCCAGAGTCTGGAGGATGAGTGAAGAGGCACAGAGTCCAAGTTGCATGAAGTCCAGTGTGAAGTTTCCACAGTCAGTGATGATGTGGGGAGCCATGTCATCTGCTGGTGTTGGTCCACTGGGTTTATCAAGTTCAAAGTCAGCACAGCCCTCTACTAGAAAATTATAGAGCACTTCATGCTTCCCTCTGCTGAGCAGCTTTTTGGAGATGCTGATTTCATTTTCCAGCTAGATTTGGCACCTGCCCACACTGCCAAAACTATCAATACCTGATTTAATGATCATGGTATCACTGTGCTTGGTTGTCCAGCAAACTCGCCTGACCTAAACCTCATCTGTGGGGTATTTTCAAGAGGAAGATGAGAGACACCAGACCCAACAATGCAGATGAGTTGAAGGCCGCTATCAAAGCAACCTGGGCTTCCATAACACTTCAGCGGTGCCACAGGCTGATCGCCTCCATGCCACACAGCATTGATGCAGTAATTCATGTAAAAGGAACCCTGACCAAGTATTGAGTGCATACTATACTGTACATGGACAGACTTTCTAGTAAGCCAACATTTCTGTATTAAAGACACTTTTTTTTTTTTATTGGTCTCACTTACATATAGTTACATAGTAGTTGAGGTTGAAGACAATAGTCCATCCAGTTCAACCTGTGTAGGTGTGTGTGGCCGTAATCATCTCTCATACCCCTGAATGTTCTGATCCTTGAGATGTATGTCTAGCAGTCTTTTAAAAGCCACCATACTTCTCGCAGAAACACCTCTTGTGGTAGAGAATTCCACAATCTTGTAGCCCTAACAGTAAAGAACCCCCCACGTTGCCTGAGGTTAAAACGCTTCTCCTCTAATCACATTGTATGCCCTCGAGTCCTCATGCAATCCCTTCGACTGAATAGCTGTTTTTCTATGCCGAGATCACCATTGAGATATTTATAAATTGCTATCATGTCCCCTCTCAGGCGTCTCTTCTCCAGGGAGAATAAATCAAGCGATTGCAGACGCTCTTCATAATTAAGGTCCTCCAATCCCCTAATTAGTTTAGTTGCCCTTCTCTGGACTCTCTCCAGCTCCAATATATCCCACCTGAGGACTGGCGACCAGAACTGGACAGAATACTCCAGATGTGGTCGGACCATAGTTTTATAAAAAAAAATTCTACATTTTCTGAGATACTGAATTGTGGGTTGTCACTACCTGTAAGCCTTAAATCGACAAAATTAAAAGAAAGAAATGCTTGAAATATATTACTCTGTGTGTAATCAATCTATAGGAGTTTCACTTTTTGAATTGAATTACAAAATTAACTTTTTGATATTCTAATTTTTTGAGATACATCTGTATTCACACACACACACGCGCTTGTACATACTTTATGTAATCGCCATTCTTGTCCGTCTTCTTCCCAAATGCCACTGGAGAGTAGACGCGGAAAAACTGGTGGAAGAAAGCACTGGCCGAGAGCCACATCCAGTTTCCAGCGTTCAGAGCCCAATCAGCATCCAAAAGCAGTTCTTCAAATACCTATGAACAGAGGAGAACGGTTAAAGCCCAACTCCAGTCAAACACATTTTGTGTACTTTAGTCAGGTGAGAACATCTGTTTTTATAGTCATCTGAATAGTTGATGGTGACATTCCTCCTCATAACCTGTCTTGGTGGCCAAACAAGATGTGAGGACATCTCCCCAACAGGGGAAGAGAAAGCAATGCAAATGCAACAAGGGTTGTCACCCTTCCTCCCTACTTTTCTTTTTTTTTTTTTTTTTTTTTTTAATCACAGTCTCTGACCCGATTACAGAGATTGTGCTTACTTCTGTGTCCAGGTCTCCATAATGTTTAAGAAAATGGAAATAAAAACCTGATGGAGGCTTCAACTCTTCCCTACCTTCAAAATATATGTTTTCTGGAATTGTGCTTTATATCCAACAAATCTGTTTTTTTTTTTAATTTAATCTGCCTATGATGCCTTCCCTGGTAACATGCTTATAAAGTGTAAAAACCTGTTTCCATTACATACCTTTTTTTTTTTTAGACCCAGTGACATCATTGCTGGGAATCTGTACTTCTGATGCAATGCAGGTAGATCATGGCTGGTAGGGTGCTGTACATAAGCAGGGCCTGCCTTTGGGGTGTGCGAGCTGTGCGGCCGCACAGGGCGCCATGGGCAACAGGGGCGCCTTATGGCCATCGCAGCTCGCAGATGATCACAGCGGGAGGTAAGCGGCGACTTCGGCCTGGAGAGGGTTAATTTAGGCCGCGGCCGCCGCTTACTTCCTGCCGTGCGGCTGTGCCTCGGTCTCCTAGCTGCAGGGCTGAACTGTGTATCTCACAGCTCAGCCTGTGTGGGGGGGGGGGGGTGTCTCTGATGTAAGTTGGGCCTCTGTGTGGGGGGTTTCTGATGTAAGGGGGGCTCTGTGTGGGGGGGTCTCTGATGTATGGGGGGCCTCTGTGAGAGGTCTCTGATGTAAGGGGGGCTCTGTGCGGGGGGTCTCTGATGTAAGGGGGGCTCTGTGGGGGGTATCTGATGTAAGGGGGGGCTCTGTGGGGGGGTCTGTGAGGGTCTCTGATGTAAGGAGGGCCTCTGTGAGGGTCTCTGTGAGGGGGTCTCTAATGTAAGGGGCTAAGTTATAAGTGATCATAAAAAATGAAAGTCAAAGTGCAAAAAAGGTGCAAGAAACTGTGCGGGGGGGGGGGGGTCACGCGCGCGTGGTGGTGGGGGGGGGGGCGCCCCACAGGATTAGCTCGCACAGGGCGCCTGAACAGCTAAGGCCGGCCTTGTACATAAGCAGACTGCATTTCCATGCAGACCACCCTAGGTAATAACCACACGGTATGCTGAGCTTCCATGATTGAAGCCAATTGTAGCTCAGCATCAGGTTGAGAAGCAAAATGATGGTTTTGGGCATCCTTCAACCGGGAAATGAGATGGGCTCTGACTTGCTGAAGCTCACAGTGTGTAGTTTCAGTACAGGAGAGGAGTCTCTACAACTGTAGACTGAAAGTCTTTTACATTTCATAGCAACATGTCTTTTTTTAAACGTCACCATGAAATCACAACTTCCTATGCCAACACTTAGAACTGCTGGAAAAGTAGGGAGATTTTTTGTGGAAACTGAAAGTGTTGCAAAACAAACAGAAGCACATTGTATAAAACTATCCTGTAGTATGGACACACAGTGAGGAACCAGCTTAAAGAAGACTTCTGCAAAAACTAGATTGATGCACAGTTAAATTTTCTTTGCTTTTTTTTTTTTATATATCTCTATACTAAGTCTCGGTTCACACTAGCGCATTCAAAGTCACCCGACTTTGAAGCCGCACCACACAGTGGCTTGCAAACGACTTCTTTAACAGAAGTCAATGCAAGTCACTCTGAAGTCGCCCCCAAGTAGTGCAGGAACCTTTTTCTAAGTCGGAGCGACTTGAGTCCCCAGTGTGAACCAAGCCTTAGTTTTGTGAAGACAGACGTAAGAAAGCAAAAAAAATTAAAAATAATAATAACACCACCCTCGTATTACATAACAACAAAGTTATAACAAGTCATAAATACATCCGCCATATGTGAATAAAAGAAGATAAAAATAGAGCAAAAAAAATCAACAAAACATGACTAGAAATGTATCATGTTTTATAAATGCTTATATAGGAATGTATTGAGCACTTTAACCGCTTCCATACAGAGCAGTTAGACCCCCTTCCTGCCCAGACCAATTTTCAGCTTTCAGCACTCTCACACTTTGAATGACAATTGCTCAGTCATGCTACACTGTAACCAAACAAAATTTTTATCATTTTTTTCACACAAATAGAGCTTTCTTTTGGTGGTATTTGATCACAACTGGGGTTTTTTTTTTTTTCGTGATATATGCAAAAATAGAGCAAAAATTTTGAAAAAAAAACACTTTTTTTTAGTTTCAATTATGAAATTTTGCAAAAAATAAATTTTTCTTCATACATTTGGGCCAAAATGTATACTGCTACATGTCTCTGGTAAAATTAACCCAAATTAGTGTATATTATTTAGTCTGTGTGAAAGTTATTGAGTCTAGAAGCTATGGTACCAATTACTGAAAATTGATCACACCAGATGTACTGACGGCCTATCTCCTTTCTTGAGGCCCTGAAATGTCAGGACAGTACAAATACCGACCAAATGACCCCTTTTTGTAAAGTAGACAGTCCAAGGTATTTAGTAAGAGGCATTGTGAGTTTTTTGAAGTTATAATTTTTTCCCACAATTCTTGGGAAAATGAAGAAAAAAATTTTTTTTTCTTTTTTTTCCCACAAAGTTGTCAATTTATAAGCTATTTCTAACACATAGCATGTACACAGCAAAAATTACACCCAAAAATACATTCTGCTACTCCTTCCAAGTATGGCGATACCACATGTGTGAGACTTTTACTCAGCCTGGCCACAAAAAGAGACTCCACGTCCAAGAAGCACATTCAGGCGTTCTAGGAGCATAAATACACATAAAACTTTCTTACTACCTATCACACTTTTCAAGGCCCTAGAGCACCAATACAATGGAAAAGTCCACAAAATGACCCCATTTTGGAAAGCAAACACTCCAACGTATATTCTATGAGGCATTATGGGTCGTTTGAACATATCATTTTTTTCCACAGGTTTTTGGAAAATGTGGGAAAAAAATGAAAACTTTTTTTTTTTTACACAAAGTTGTCAATTTATAGGATATTCCTAACACATAGCATGTACACAGCAAAAATGACACCCCAAAATACATTCTGCCACTCCTCCTGAGTATGGCAATACCACATGTGTGAGACTTTTTCACAGCCTAGCCATATAGAGGGGCCTAACATCCAAGGAGCATCATCATGCATCCTAGCCACTTGCCTAGGCCTATTTTTGACATTTGGTGTTTACAAGCTAAAATCAGTTGTTTTGCTAGAAAACTGCTTAGAACCCCCAAAGATTATATATTTTTTTTTAGCAGAGACCCTAGAGAAAAAAATGGAGATTATTGCAATATTTTTTATCACACCGTATTTGCGTAGCGGTCTTCCAAACGCAATTTTTTTGGAAAAAATTCACTTTTTTTAATTAAAAAATAAGAAACCAGTAAAGTTAGCCCAATTTTTTTCCATAATGTGAAAGATAATGTTACGCCGAGTAAATAGATACCCAACATGCCATGTTTCAAAATTGCGCACGCTCACGGAATGGTGACAAACTTTGGTACTTAAAAATCCCCATAGGCGACAATTTAAAAATTTCTACAGGTTGCCATCTTTGAGTTACAGAGGAGGTCTAGGGCTCAAATTATTCCCCTTGCTCTAACGATCGCGGCGATACCTCACATGTGTGGTTTGAACACCGTTTACATATGTGGGCGGGGTTTCTGTATGCATTCGCTTCTGCGCGCGAGCTAACGGGGACAGGGCGCTTTAATTTTTTTTTTTTTTTACTATTTATTTTATTTATTATTTTTTATTTTTACACCGTTTAAAAAAAAAAAAAAAAATTGATCATTTTTATTTCTATTAAAAGAAATGTAAATATTCCTCGTAATAGAAATAGGCACGACAGGACCTATTTTTTGTGAGATCTGGGGTCAAAAAGTCCTCAGATCTCACAAGTACACTAAAAGATAGAAAAAAAAAAAAAAAAAAAAATAATTATAATATAAAATGAAAAAAAAAAAAAAAAAGGACCTTTAAACCGGTTGCTAGGCAACAACATTTTCCGTAGCTCCGGTCCTCCAAGACCATAGAGTCAAGTGAGGGCAAGCTTGCCCTCACTCGACATCCTGTCTGTGAGGATTCGGGACCGGATCGTTTTCCCCGCTGCCGGCGGGTCCGTTAAGCGGGGAAAAGGACCGGAACGCGTCGGGAGGGGGGGGGGCGCCTCTTCCGCCATCGCGGAAGGGTGATCCCACGGCGAATCCGCCGCTGGGACCACCCTTATCGGAAAGCCAACCGTCCACCGTTTAAAAAAATACCAGGGTTATGGCAGCTATCTGCTGCCATAACACCGGTATTTAGGTTTAAACGGAGGACGTATATAAACCTTTTTGGACTTGGACATGGTGGCTGTATGAAGGGTGACAGGTACTCGGGTACTTTGTTGGGCAGGTGACAGGTACTCTGGTACTGATGAGCAGGTGGCAGGTACTCGAGTACTCCGATAGGCAGGTGACAGGTACTCGGGTACTCTGATGGGCAGGTGACAGGCAGGTGATAGGTACTGATGAGTAGTACTCACTGACTGATAGGTGATAGGTGATACTGTACTGATGGGTACTGATGATCAGTACTGATACGTGATAGGTACTGATGAGTACTGATGAGTAGTGATGGGTACTGATGAGCAGGCGGCAAGTACTTGGGTACTTCAGGCGTCAGGTACTCTGATGAGCAGGTGGAAGGTACTCGGGTACTCTGATGGGTAGGTGACAGGTACTCAGGTACTCTGATGACGGGTACTCCGTTGACAGGTACTCAATGTACCCGAGTACCTGTCATCAGAGTACCCGAGTACCTGTCATCAGAGTACCCGTCATCAGAGTACCCGAGTACCCGTCATCAGAGTACCCGAGTACCCGTCATCAGAGTACCCGAGTACCCGTCATCAGAGTACCCGAGTACCTGTCATCAGAGTACCCGAGTACCTGTCATCAGAGTACCCAAGTACCCGTCATCAGAGTACTCGAGTACCTGTCATCTGAGTACCCGTCATCAGAGTACCCGAGTACCCGTCATCAGAGTACCCGAGTACCCGTCATCAGAGTACCCGAGTACCTGTCATCAGAGTACCCAAGTACCCGTCATCAGAGTACTCGAGTACCTGTCATCTGAGTACCCGAGTACCCGTCATCAGAGTACCCGAGTACCCGTCATCAGAGTACCAGAGTACCCGTCATCAGAGTACCCGAGTACCTGTCATCAGAGTACCCGAGTACCCGTCATCAGAGTACCCGAGTACCCGTCATCAGAGTACCCGAGTACCCGTCATCAGAGTACCCGAGTACCCGTCATCAGAGTACCCGAGTACCCGTCATCAGAGTACCCGAGTACCCGTCATCAGAGTACCCGAGTACCTGTCATCAGAGTACCCGAGTACCTGTCATCAGAGTACCCGAGTACCCGTCATCAGAGTACCCGAGTACCCGTCATCAGAGTACCCGAGTACCTGTCATCAGAGTACCCGAGTACCTGTCATCAGAGTATCCGTCATCAGAGTACCTGTCATCAGAGTACCCGAATACCTGTCACCAGCCCATCAAAGTACCCAAGTACCTGTCATCTGAGTACCTGATGGGCTGGTGACAGGTACTCGGGTACTTTGATGGGCTAGTGACAGGTACTCTTTATTGGGGGGGGGGGGCAATCAGTGTGTTTAGGGTGCACTGTAGTTGGTAACTAGCTGTTACCACAATCTCCTCCTCACACAGGATCAGTGTGTGAGGAGGAGAACACGGTGACAGCTAGTTACCGTGTTCTCTGTTGACATTTGTGACCGGCTGTGATTGGACACAGCCGGTCACGTGGTAAAGAGCCAATTTCATTGGCTCTTTACCTAGATCGGGGATCGACTCTGTCCGAGGGACGAGCCTCGTCCCCGATCGCTGCTCTGCGCGCCCCCGGGGGCGCGCATTGCAGAGAGAACGAGCGGCTCGTGCTGGAGCCGCTCATGTGATCGGCTGTGATTGACACAGCCGATCACGTGGTAAACAGCCAATTTATATTGGCTGTTTACCTTGATCAGGGATGGGCTATGTCCGAGGGACGAGCCTCATCCCTGATCGCGCCGCTGCGCGCCGCCGGGGGCGCGCAGTAGCAGCTAGAACGAGCCGACGTCATATGACGGCGGCCCGGATCTAGACAACCACTTTGCCGACGTCATTTTACATGACTCGGTATGGAAGTGGTTAATCTGCTCTATAAATCATACTAAACTCAAATGTAAATTAGAGATTCATTACCATGTGTTTTCGACTGTTAAAGCTGCTTTATCTGATTTAAACTATAGTCAGCATATTTCAGATTTTTTCTAATGCGGATTTATATTTATTTTTTACACTTATATAGCGCTGTCAATTTACGCAGTGCTTTACATATACTGTATATTGTACATTCACATCAGTCCCTGCCCTCAAGGAGCTTACAATGTAAGGTCGCTAAAGCCTGGTACACACCAATACATGGGCGTCCGCAAGGGGGGGGGTAAGTGCTTCCCCCCTGGAATCTCAACTTCCCCTTTAAAGTGGTTGTTAAACCACTTTATACCATACCATCCAGTCTGGTCTGTTTAATAATCCTGTGTGCCCGTGCCCCTGTATCTGTGTTTTAAAAATATAAGCCGTTCTTTACCAGTTTTCAGAGCGCTGATCGCCGCTCACGTGACCCACTGGCTCTCTCCTCTTCCTGTATGACAGCTGCCTGCAGCGAGCGGGTCAGAGGATTCCCTGGTTACATCAGTCGGGAAGGGAGGGTAGGAGGAGAGGCCGAGAGAGGCAGCAGGTCATGTGAGCGGCGATTGGCGCTCTAAAAAATGGTAAAGAACGACTTATTTTTATAAAACACATACACAGGGGCACACAGGATTATTAAACAGACTGTAGACAGGATATGAAACTTTAAATGAAACTACAGCAACAGGAGGGGAGGGGGCAGGCACTGACACAGGAGCAGAAGGGCAGGGAGGGAGGGGGGAGAGAGGACAGGAGGAGGGCTTTTGATGACAAAGGCACGTAGACTGACCACGGTGTCGGGGCTCAGCAGCCATGGTATATGATGGTCAGTTTACAGAGGGGAGGACATAGCCAAGCAGGATCAGCCACGTATTTTAGAAGATAGAAGGGGCCAATTTACACAGCACAAGCACAGTGCTGTATAACATGCTTTAACCACTTAAGCCCCGGAAGATCGGAAGATTTTACCCCCTTCCTGACCAGGGGGTATTTTGCGATTTTAAAATTTTCGGCCAATTTGTTTTATGCTACATATGTTTTGTAAAAAAAAAAAAAAAAAAAAAAAAAAAAAAAAAAAAAAAAAAAAAAAAATCGCAAAAAGCGTATTTTGATTGGTTTGCGCAAAAGTTATCGCGTTTACTAACAAAGGGAAAGATTTTTGTCATTTTTGTTGTTTTTTTTTTAACGCGTAATGGCGGCGATCTGCGATTTTTTTTGCGGTACTGCGACATTGGGGCGGACAGATCAGACCCTTGACTGACATTTGTGACACTTTTGGGGTTACCAGTGACATTTCTACAGTAATCAGTGCTATACATATGCACTGTTACTGTAAAAATACACTGGTTGTGAAGGGGTTAACTTTATTTGGGAGGGAGGGGCTGTGTGTATCCCTAGGGGCGTGCTTTCTACTGTAATTGGCTGTGGCTTGAGCTGTAAGGACACTGATCAACGGATCTACATACTAGATCCGTTTTATCAGTGTCTTTACAGCGAGGAGAATGACAGGCAGCTTGTTTACACAAGCTGCCTGACATTCTCCCTCTCCCCCGCCGATCGCCGAGTGACCGGCGGACATCGGGTCCGCTGGTCACTCGCGCGGGGGGGGGGGGGGGTATGGTCCGTGACCACGCGGGGGCGCGCGCTCGCTCCCTAGACCCTCACAAGCTAGTGACGTAGCCCTACGTCACTTTGCCTGTGAGGGGCTGACTGCCGACGTAGATCGGCGTTAGGCAGTCGGCAAGTGGTTAAGGGAACAGGATCAATATTTTTTTTTTTTTTAGGCTAACAAACGCTTTAAAAATAAATTCTGCTGTTTCCCCTTTAAAAAGAAATACTCGCGAGCTTGCATCACCTTCATGACATTATTGAAAAGGGGCAGAGCATGGGTGACCTTAAAATGATGTCCCCCCCCTGAAAAAAGTTCTGCGGACGCCCATGCACCAATATTTTTTTTTTCGTTAACGCGGTTGGTTGAACTAAAAAAAAACAAATAGCTCCGGTCGGAGCCGCTGTTCTAACAGTCTAATGTTAGTACAGTGATCTCTCCTGCTAAGCTGTTGTGTGTCTGACAGGGGGATGACCATTGGCTGAGAGTGCTGATCAGGAGCCAGTCGGCTGCTGGTTTTCCAGCATGCTCGGTCGGCTTCGGTCGGACTGACTGACATACACACCGCCAAATGTCAGCCGGTTTTTATTGAACCTGCCAATGTCTCGGCCCGTGTGTACTAGGCATAACTCACATTCATACATACTAGGGTAATTGCTGACAGGAGACAATTAACCTACCAGCATGGTTTTGAAATGTGGGAGGAAACCCACGCAGGCACAGGGAGGATGTGAAAATTCCAGGCAGGTAGTGTTGTGGTTGGTATTCGAACCGATGATCCTAGTGCTGCTAGGGAAGTGCTAACCGCTTAGCCAATGTGCTGCCCTTAGACAGAAACCCTTTTCCAATCCCCAATAATCTGACCTTTTGACCTTCTTCCCACGATATCCACAGGTCCCCTCGTGTCAAGAAGCAGGCTACGGCATGGCGGGCCAGGTGATGGATCCATCCCTCGGTCCTCAGCTGGGTCATGATTGCATCTATGAAGGGGTAACCTGTTCTGGCCTAGGAGAAGCAAATGCAGATAGTGGTCACTAAATATTACAGATTCATTCTCTGCTTTGTAGCTCTCTGTACAATCTCCTTTAGATCTACTATCAACAATGTAGTAAAAGGGTCTGCCTGATTTGATATAAAATGAATTGGTTGTTTAGATTTTTTCCCCCTTTTGACAACTCAGAAAGGAGATTGCACATGAATTGTACAGTCAGATTGTACACAGTGTATGACCAGCTTTAAAGGATATTGAGCCCAAAATAATTTATTCACCGTCCAAAAACTGCACTGGGTTGTGTTATAGTGTTAAATTTTATTCATTATTATTTGACAGCTTCTATTAGATACATTTTTTTAAAATGTTTGCAAATAAAAGATAAATACAAAAAGGTAAAGCAGTTACCTATAGCAACCAAATAAATTCATAGTAAATAAAATATCTGATTGGCTACTGTTACAGCTATTATAACCAAACTCAATTACCGCAACCCTTTTATAAATTAAATAATAAAAGAAGAATTGCTGCTATCACCCACAAAGTGATTTCTCAGTACAGGAATATGTAAATTAGAAATACAGTGTCATGCAACTGAAATACTACTACTTATTACTACCAATGCTTTACCATCAAACAATATCATAGGTATGCTCAGAAAATATAAAAACAATCAATGATTAATTGCATAAAAAGTGTCCATTTAAATAATCGTGTCAAACTTCTTGTGGATAAACATCATGAAAATGTCCAAAAAAGATTTGTATTCTACCACCACGTTCAAAGATCAAAAAAAATGCCCCTACTGAGGAAGTCCACACCCCTGGACGTAACGGGTATAAGGGGCGGAGTTTGAAGTGCGACGTCTCGGATAGCGGCTGTAAGCTGATACATGCTTTTTTAGCTGGCTCTGCTCAAGTGCTTTTTGGTGTAAGTACAATACTTTTTATCTAGCACATTAAATATTTAAAATGGAGAACACAAGGCCTGCTGTCTTCTGTTCCCATTTCTACATGCACATCTTTGAAGTCTGAGGCTGGCATGTTGGAATAGAAGAAACAGAAGTGTGGGAATGCTACACCTACATCCTTATAAAGGGAACAGCAGCTTGTATGACCTTACTGGTGATGCAGGGGTCATAACTGTAAGGCATTATAGAAAGATGATCCGCACACCGTTAGTTGCTCTTAAAAAATCTTCATCTTTATTCAAAAACCACAGTACACAACTGCTGATAAGTTCAGTTAACGCGTTTCAGCCTTTAAGGCCTTAGTCATAACTACATTTAGACACAAAACATTGAAATATATAATGGCTCTACATATCACAGGCTCCACCCATTAATTATCCTAATTGATTGTAGACAATTGACAAAAGGCAAAATCAATTATAGTATGTGCTAGGGAGTCCCATGTTTGTGCCACTAATGTTCACAAACTACACAATGATAGTATAAATGAAAATTCAAAAAATAAAAAAGTTAATGAGAGTAATTAAAAAAGTTATAAAAAAGAGACCAGGAGAGAGGAGGGATACTGGAAAGAGACAATTCATTGTAGGTGCAGATCTAGATCCCATCTCATGTTAACCCCTGAGGTGATCTAGAATTGAGTCTGAAAATCTACCATGCCTCTCTACCCAGTAACCTTCTCTCATGGTCACCTCCTCTAGGTGAGTAAGACGGCCGTTCTATTCCTCTAAAACTAAACGAGGAAAGATCACCCTGATGGCATTCTCTAAACCAGGGTTTTTCAACCAGTGTGCCGCGGCGGGTCCCCAGGTGTGCCACGGCAAAATGACCCCCAACCTATGCATTAATAAGTAATCTGCTCTTTAATGATTGCTGGCTGGTCTGCTGGCTGATCAATTGTTACAGCGGTGTCGGTCCGGTGCCAGTCCGCTGTCTAATACTCGCTTCCCACTGCCACAGGCACTCAGGAAGCTGTGCGGGCCTCCCAACCTGCTTTCTGCCAACCAATGACATCATCAGTTGCTATGGGCGGATCGGGCGCACAAGCAAGGGCTTGCTGGACGTTAGAGCCGGGAGACACTGGCTGGCGCAAGAGGAGAAAAACCGGGAAGGAGGATCTTCTACATTTTCATGTTCGCTACCTGCGGTTTCTTATAGACTTCTATTATGTCCCTTATTTTTGGCGTGCTTTCAAAAAATGCACCAAAAATGTAGGTGTGCCTCAAGATTCTGCCAGATTGTAAAGGGTGCCTTGGTTGAAAAAAGGTTGAAAAACACTGCTCTAAACTGACGTGTTGCATTGGAAATAATTTTAACACTTAGACTTATTTGTGTCACAGTAGAGTTCCCCTATTCGGGTTCTCAAGGGACATGCGGTACAACCCACATATTGTAGGTTGTATGATATTCAAATAATCAGATAAACTACAAATATCGTGCCACAGTTGACATATTGTTGCATGTTAAACTCCTCCCCCATAGCAAGAAAAGTTTTGCCCAGCACATTCAAATGACAGTATCTACAAGTCGACAGGTGCACAATTTTGATTTCGATCTATCGCGGAGGAAAAAAAAAAAAAAAAAACACCGCCCTTGGGGTGCCCGTGAGAAATAAAAATAATGGCATTGCAAACACATCCCACGTTTTGCACAGGGCCAGATTAACGTAGGGGCTATTGGAGCTGCAGCTCCAGGCCCCTACCTTAATATAGGCCCCGGGTTGGCCATTTCTTCCTCCTCTGGGTGCATGCCAAGGCACGGCCCTTAAGGCCCTTCAAAATCCTCAGCACCAAGCCCATGATGCTCTTAATCCGGCCCTGGTTTTGCAGCAACTCTGAATCACAGGCAGAATCATGGCGAGTCCGTCCGTGATTCAAATGGCCCAGGTGTGAATGGAGCCTATTGGCCTGTACGCATGATTCGAAATGCAGATGAAAAATAACGCTCTCTAAGAGATCATACGATAATCGGATCGTTAGTACAGAGCTTTCGAGAGGCGATCATAACAGTTCATCCGATATTATCCAATCGGACAAGCACGAAAGTATTTCTCGTACGATACCAGATCGTAAGATTTTCGTTTAATCAGTTCAGTTGTCGTCAGAAAATACAATACAAATGCATTACACAACATTACCTCACTTCCGAATTTTTATCCTGTCATACGAGAATTTTCATAACTCCATTTTCGATATGAGACTTGCATGCAAAAAAAAAAAAAAAAAAAAAAACTAACGATCTGTTGCCCGATTTTCAGATTCTGTGTACGGCCATTAGGTGAGTGGCTAGTGAGCACTAGTGTTGGGTGGCACTGGCATTTTTTGATGTTTCAACACGGTGGTTGAATAAAAATCTTTTTTTTGACATTTTCATGATGTTGATCCACAAGACGTTTGACATGATTATTTTAATGGAAACGTTATGCACCTAATCATTGATTGTTTTTGTATTTTTTTAGCTTATTTATGATATTGTTTGATGGTATAGCAATGGTAGTAACAATTTTATTTATTTGAGTTGCGCTACACTGAATTTATGATTTATATAATGCTACAGCTATACTCCATATAGGCCCATTGGTCCCCAGATGTCTGAAACTGTACGAGACCCTATCTCTGCCATCACCCAGCACTCACTTCGCTCCACGCCTTGAGATGCTCCTTGTTCACGTCCCAGTCTACCTGCACACACACAGAATTTCCTTCCATCTTGTCGAAGTTTGGTATTCCTGCCCCCGCAACATAGTAGAATTCCCGCCACAGTAGCTGGCCATGGAGCGACACTGGCGGACTTGAGTGCTTCTTCTAGAAAGAGATAAGAGAAGCCATGATGTACTGCAGTTTATGATCTACACTCAGCTCTGGACCACCTCCACAGCCTTTGAAGTGTCCAAAGCACCACTATAAGGCCCCTTGCATATGAGGCCCGTGTGCACAGGGCTCTACACAGTACCACTCGATACAGCATTCAGCTTCATCCAGGTGCAGCTTGCAAAAGCAACATTTAAATTACAAATGGAATCTGGTGAGAAAGGTCTGTTTTCTTATATATCTCTTGGGGGCTACTGCACTGAGAGCTGCCTGACTTCAGGTTTTTGGGTGCCCTGAATGTGGGGTAACCCAATTCCCTCTTTTTCATTAAAGGCATAGTTCACCTTTACCAACCAACAGCCTGTGCAGAAAAAGGGTGTCTAAAGAAAAACAAGCTATGCAGTTTTGACCAAATTTGAATAATGCCCTTGCTACAGGCATTGGCCATTTATGTACCTGATAAAGCCTGACTAGAAAACTCAGAGGAGACTAAAGCCCCGTACACACTGGTTGAATGCCAGGCGACATCGGTCAGTTGAATGAAAACCGTCCAACATTCGGCCCGTGTGTATGTCAGCTGGTCAGACAGAAGCCAGCTCTCAGCCAATGGATCAGCTGATCGGAGTGTTCTGGTGGGGAGGGCGTCCCCTGGAGCGTTCCCCTGTCAGAACACCATAAGCTCACTGTACCAACGTTGGATTGTTAGTACAGTGACTCTAACCAGAGCCAACTGTTTTTTTACGTTAAAAAAAAAACTCATAGTGTACCAAACTTAAAGCGGAGTTCTGGCCTCAAAAAATGTTTTTCGATACTCCCAGGACAGTCAGGGCTAATGCATTTCAGCAATGATAGCCTCTGAACTGTCCCCGGGTTCACTTACCTTTAAGAAGAAATACTTACCTTGAAAATGTCTTGTCCAGCGCTGCCATCTCAGGTGTGGGCAGCTGAAGCCAGAGCGTCCTCTTTGGTGTCCTCTTCGGTGACGTCGGAGTCCCAGAATGCCCTGCACCGGCCCTGCTTGTCACTTCCGGTGCAGGCGCGTCATCCCTGCACAGCTTCTGGGCATGCATTGACTCCTGGGAGCGATGACGTTCGGCTCCCAGGAGTCAATGCAAGCAGGAGATCATGGCGTGGGCCGTGGCCACAGAGGGAGGAAATGGAAGGAAGGTGAGTATATTTTATTCAAAAACAAGGTAAGTAAAGCAAAAAAAAAAAAAAAAAAATCGGGATTATCCAATTCTTTATCAGGTTACTTAGAGCAAGCGTGTCAAATTTTCGTTTTGAGGCTGGAACTCCACTTTAAAGACAGGCTATACACGGTGCAAATTTGTTTCCTGAAACCGCCGACAGTGTTAAGAGGGAATCCCTCCTGCTGAGTCATTGTATTCTCCCGGTGGGGACGGCTTCCCCCACCAATATAATGGCACGGCAGAAGACAGTGACTATTACTAGCGGCTATACCAGCTGCTAGTAATAGTCATATTCGCAAGTAAAATCTGGCAGGCTGGTTGTATCAAAGTTGATCACAATCATTCAACTTAGTACATTCAGCATGCCAATACAGGGTTCAAATCTCACCCGGTTCCTGCTGAACCTGCCAAAATTCAAACTGTCTATGGCCGGCATAAGAGACTAGATGTTACTGTTCACCTTCACCATCATTAGAGCTCTCCCTCTCTGATTCAAACTCTCGCACGTGTGCTCTCTCCCCCCCTGATGCAGTAGCTCTGAGCACAGCGTTTGAGAGCTCAATCCTGTAATTTTGAAGGTGAACGGTAAGTAACAGCTAATAAAATAACGTCCTAGGAATTTTCCAGATAATAAAATGAAGAAAAAACAGTAATTGCACATATAATTTATGGGAAGATTGTTGTTGAAATGAATGGTCTGGTAACAGGGTCTCTTTAAGCACAGAAGACACGGTGTTGGACGCCATGACTTTTTAAGATAGCCATAGAGGGGTAGTTTTTTTTCGCTTACTCAATGGGCTGAATGAAAAGAAAAACAGACTCCTCAATCTACACAAATGAGGTGGATAGAGGAGAGAGGCTGCTGAGACCAGCTGCTGTAAGAACATATTGATCAACCGCTGCAGCTGCTGATCAAGAAAATCTTTCCAACATTTTTTCAACAAAATGCGAACAAACAATCAACTTTTGTCAAGCAGGCATGGCCATACTCTGACTGAAATTTGTCTGGTCGCTGCTTGACTAGCTGAATTTTGATCCATCAATGGCAAGTTTTGGTTGGCCATGCAAAGCTCGCTCACTCAGATGCAGACGAAGCACTGTATGCCATATTGATTTAGAAATGCAGCACATGGCCGTACAAAGCAAAGGCTTCACTTAGCTTCTTGTGTGTACTGTGACATTTAGCTTTGTGCACTGTTTCTGGCCAATATATGGTGGGCACCTAGCAGGCATAAGCAATCAGGGCAGGCCCTACTATGAGTCCCGCTGGGTCCGCTGGACCCCTGTGGCATTTTGAGAGGGGCGGCGCCAAGGCCGTCTTTAATGCGGGGTAAATGCCGCGGGCCCAGTCACCGTTTTGGGTCCCAAAATAGCTGCCCTTGGAGCCCATGCTGCCTGAACATTGGGGGGGGGGGGCATCCCTCGCCCCATGATGCCACTGTCATTAAGGCAGTGGTAGTCCACAGAGAGCAGGGGAGTGGACGGGGCTGGGAGCGCCACTGACTCTCAGACCCCACCCGATGCAGTCTGTATGGTCGGCAGAAGGCCGAGGCTGCAGGTGCAGCTAAGTAACTGGTTCAGAGTGTGAGCGGCAGTGCGGAGATCCCCGAAGCACGGATTGGATGTGGAGTGAGCTGGCTGGCAGGTAGATCCTTTCCAATGCGATGTGCAATTAAACTGGCTGCGGATTGTCTGACAAGGCTGCACTGATGGACACTGATAGGCTGCAGTGCTGGGCACTGATGAGTTGGCATTAATAGGCTGCACTGATGGACACTAATGAAGCAATGCACACTGGCACTTGAGACTATTCAAGGAGAAACAATGAGCACTAAAGATTAGCAGACTTCCCCTTCTATGAGTATGCAGACACAATTTAAAGTACACACAACACCATCACTAACGTTTTATATAAGCTTTAAAGTGTTAATTTTATATTACATTTTTTTTCTGTAGCATTCACTAAAATAATCCCTGCAATGAATGTTCTTGTTCAGACACTTCCTGTTATATAGTGACAAGGCTCTGTCCCCATCTCCCAACTGTACTCCTGTGGAGGGAGAGTGCTGCAGTCATAAATTAATCCTCCCATGATAAGTAAAGACACTACAGAGGCTAGATTGAATGGGGTAGAGGCTTACTGAATTATTACTACTCTGGCAGTTTGTGAAGAAGTGCTGGCTTTTATTTTGTTTTTTTTATTGTAACACTTAGGATAGTGTATTTACTGGCTGCATCCCAGAGGGAGAACGCAAATTACCATCAGTTTATTTTTTGTGCTCCGGTGTGGTCGCCCTGTCACACGGGCTTCCAATGAAGACTACAAGTGACCATCTTAACAAGCATTACTCAGACATGGTCCACTGCATGCCATGCACCCATCACTGGAGTGCATGTAGGCATGAAATGGCTGCAAAGAGGCTTCAGGAGATCAGCAGTACTGAGATGTAACAAAGGATGAACAAGGGTGAAAACAAGTGTAGAGTGTACAAAGCAAACAAACTTTCATGGAGTTGGGGTTTATATCTACTTTAACTCATTCTTGTACCCTGACTTTAACATTTGATCTAAGGCTCACCCCTTGGTAGATCTCTGCCAATTTCCAGTAAAATGTTCGAGCCGACAGACAGCCAAATTTCATGTAGGGGCTCAGCACAGTGGTACTGGGGGTCAGCGAGTTTGGCTCTGTATTCGGTTTCTGGAAATTACATACCCATGCCTGGGAAGAGACAAAGCAAAAATAAAGCATCACTGAA
Organism: Pelophylax lessonae; assembly: GCF_965119305.1. NCBI lineage: Eukaryota > Metazoa > Chordata > Amphibia > Anura > Ranidae > Pelophylax > Pelophylax lessonae. Next base: position 53,117,465 of record NC_138779.1, on the reverse strand, counting down.
TGTATGAAGTGAAAATACGTTATTTTTATATATATTATAACTGTTTATCATTTTTTATCAACCAAATGATCCGAGCAGAGTCTGTTAAGCTAACTATAGGCATGCAAAGTGGCCGGCGGTGAAATATGACTATACAAGCATTATGAATTTGCATGTTTGGTCTGCAGTGGAGAAAACACCCGCTTATCTCAAGGGGCAAAACAATAGCAATTAGCAGGGAAAATATCATGAAAAATACACCAAATCAATTAAAATGTTCATAAACCCTAATGTCCTGTCCAGTTACAGTGGGGAATATATTCGTTTGATCCCCTACAGATTTTGTAAGTTTGGTTATCATCATAGGTGCATTTTAAATGATAGAGACATATCAACAATCCAGAAAAAAATACACGATACAAATGTTATAAATTGAGTTGCAATTCAGTGAGTAAAAAAAAAAAAGTATTTGATTTCCAAGCAAAGCATAACTTAGTAGTTGGTGGAGAAACCCTTGATGGCAAGCACAGAGGTAAGACGTTTCTTGTAGTCAGTTACCAGGTTTGCACACATCTCAGAAGGGATTCTCCAAATCTTTAAAGGTTTCTTGGCTGTCAATTGGCAACTCAAAATTTTAGCTCCCTCCATAAATTTTCTATAGGATTAAGGTCTAGAGACTGCCTAGGCCACTCCATGACCTAAAAGCGGAGTTCCAACAGTTTTTGTGTTTATTAAAAGTCAGCAGCTACAAAAAAGTGTAGCTACTGACTTTTAATAACACTCACCAGTCCCATGGTCCGGCGATGCGGCCGGCGGGAGCCTCGGTTCTCTCCCTCTTCTCCCCGAAGTGCCGGCATCTCTAGTGTGGGCACCCGGCTGTGACAGCTTGTGGCTTCACAACTCCTCTTTAATGTGCCGCTTCTTGAGCCATTCCTTTGTTGCCTTGGTGGTATGTTTTGGGTCATTGTCATGCCCCATCCACGACCTATCATCAGTGTTCTGGCTGGGGGAAGAAGGTTCTTATCCAAGATTTCACAATACATGGCCCCGTCCATTGGCCCCTCAATGCGGCAAAGTCAGCCTGTTCCTTTAGCAATGAAACAGCTCCAAAGCATAATGTTTCCACCTCCGTGCTTGACTGTAAGGATGGTGTTCTTATGGTCATAATGATACAAATGAGACCCCTCCTGACAAAGTCTGCGTCCAGACGTAACGCGTATAGGGGGCAGAGCCTACACATTGACGTCATATTGTGGCCATCTCTAGGAAGGAAATACATGTCTTAGCCCGATCAGCCTGCTCAAGTGCTATGCTTGTAAGTTTTTATCCTCATTTATATTTACACAATAAAAGGTTTGACAGAGAACACTAGATGTTATCTTCTTGTTCCCTTTATGTTTCAATGTTTTTATTGAAGTTTTTTTGGAAAGAAAGCGTTAACAGTGCACTAGGAGCCAACATGGCTCAATTACTTCATATGTATACTGTAAATATCCCAGAAAACAAGACATACATTAGTGCCAATGCAGAAAAACACAAAAGCAAAATGGGTAGTCAATGAGACTGTAACCTAAAATGTAAACTTAAGTTAGGCATCCAACCAACAGTGTGAAAGCATAGAGACAGACAGACAGACAGACAGCGCCCCCGCTATTACACCCTACAGGACCGACGGTCCGGGCCTGACCCCTCAATGGCGCCCCTACGGGAACTCACTGTGCCCTTCCAGAGGGGACGAACCCCAACCCCGACCCCTATAGCAAACCCTCCACTAGTGGGGGGCACAGCCTGTCGTCCGTGCACCGTCAGAAAAATATCAGAAATTAAGAAAAAAGAGAAAAAATAGATAGAGGGAAAGGGACCAGACTGGGGGAAAAGGAGGAAACTGCAGAGGATTCTTGTTCCCTTTAATATTGTGGAGTATCATCAAGGCTCTAATGAGCCGGATGGAGGGAGAATAAGGTGGAGAGGAGCCAGCAGCATCCTGGATTTATTTATCCCTAGAGGGGAAATGTTTTTCTGGCCCACTGGTAACATAGGGGTCAGAACATGAGGTGAGCGGCACGTTTGCACATGAGCACCATCACTTTTCCTGTTTGCAACAGCACTTTTGTCTGCCTGTTTGCACTGCAGAGTGGGATGTTTTACTGATGGATTCCGCCAAGAGGCACATATGATACAGTATATGGACTTTACTTTTTAGCAACACTTCACTATTGAACATTTTCAAAGTTTATGTTTATTTCCTTTGGCGCAGCACTTTATTTCTGTATTATTTCTTAGGGTCATAGTCGGCATTTTCCTTCCTCCAAACATGCTGAGTCGAGTTAATGCTAAAGAGCTCAATTTTGGTCTCATCTGACCACAGCACTTTCTCCAAATCCCATTGGCAAACTTCAGATGGGCATGTACATGTGCCTTCTTGAGGAAGGGGACCTTGCAGTCGCTGCAGGATTTCAATCTATTATTGAGGTATTGTGTAACCAAGTTTGTTTGGCGACTGTGATCCCAACTGCCTTGAGATCATTTACAAGCTCCTCCCGTGAAGTTCTGGGCTGATCCCTCACTTCCCTTATGATCATCCTTAGCCCATGAGGCGAAATCTTGCATGGAGCTCCAGACCGAGGGCGATTGATGGTTATTTTGTATTTCTTCCATTTGCGAATAATCGCACCAACAGTTGTCTCCTTCTAACCAAGCTTCTTGCTGATTATTTCTTAGGGTCATAGTCGGCATTTTCCTTCCTCCAAACATGCTGAGTCGAGTTAATGCTAAAGAGCTCAATTTTGGTCTCATCTGACCACAGCACTTTCTCCAAATCCCATTGGCAAACTTCAGATGGGCATGTACATGTGCCTTCTTGAGGAAGGGGACCTTGCAGTCGCTGCAGGATTTCAATCTATTATTGAGGTATTGTGTAACCAAGTTTGTTTGGCGACTGTGATCCCAACTGCCTTGAGATCATTTACAAGCTCTTCCCGTGAAGTTCTGGGCTGATCCCTCACTTCCCTTATGATCATCCTTAGCCCATGAGGCGAAATCTTGCATGGAGCTCCAGACCGAGGGCGATTGATGGTTATTTTGTATTTCTTCCATTTGCGAATAATCGCACCAACAGTTGTCTCCTTCTAACCAAGCTTCTTGCTGATGATCTTGCAGCTCATTCCAGTCTTGTGCAGATTTACAATCTTGTCCCTGACATTCTCTGACAGCTCTTTGGTCTTCCCCATGATGGGGAGGTTTGAATGGAAGAAAGATTCTGTAGACAGGTGTCTTTTATACACATAACGAGTTGTCGTTGGGAGCACCTTCTTAAATTGAGAGAACTAATCTGTGTACCGCATGAGCACATACTGTGGCCAGTGTGTCGGAGCCAGAATTATTGTTGGTTGGTAGGGGATCAAATAGTTATTTTACTCACTGAACTGCAACTCAATTTAGAACATTTGTATCATGTGTTTTTTGGTTGTTATTTTGTCTCTATCATTTGAAGTGGTTGTAAAGGCAGAAGGTTTTTTATCTTAATGCATTCTATGCTTTAATATAAAAAGCCTTCTGTGTGCTGCAGCCCCCCTCAGCCCTTCTAATACTTACCTGGGGTCCATCCAGGAGCGGATGAAGAGTCTAGTCTCAGGAGGGGCACTGCCAGAAAATAGGGTGTTGCTTACAGAACGGTTTTGAACAACAGTCTTAACCTTGTTTAAAACAGTGACATGTTTACAATTATGCCACTTCCTCTCAGCGCAGAGGAGGTAGGGAAGAATGGTGAGACCTGCCAACCACACCACAGTAAAATGTTGAGGCCAGCCGCGATAGTGGCTGCGGTCTTAACACTTATCAACTTGACAGGAGATCTTTAAGATTTCCCTGCGGGTCTCCTGATGCACTGTACTGTGCATCTGGGACTCCTTCCCTCCGCCACACACCGCGGCAAAACTAAGTTGGAAGGCTGCTAGAGTGTACTTCTCCATCCGGGACTCATGCCCCCACAGCAGGGGTGCCCAAAATTTGAGGAGAGAGGAACACTTCAGCGCCTTGGTAACTGGTCGTGGGCCACAATGAGTGGAGCGGGCAGATGACAGGTCCATGTCCATGCAGAGAAGACACGGACAAAGCCTTATCTACTCTATGGGCCCTCCGATCCGCCTAGACAGAAGGGGACGGATTCCCTTCTGTTTTTTTAAGTGGATCGGATTGGAGATAGGCGGGTGTAAACGGACCCAAGTCTGTTTACATCTGCCGCTCTATAGAGGTGAATGGAGGGTTCGATTGGGTCCACATGAAAAACAGACAGGCGGACCCGATTAGATTGATTGTGTGAAAGGGGCCTGAAGCTGCTTTCACACGGATGTCATTTACCTGCACCTCAACTGACCTCAATCTTTACTTCTTCCTTAGGATTACTGCAGGTATCGCTGGATGCTGCTGTCCCAATGGCGGGTATGGCTGATGGCTGTGGCTGGCTGTCCTACAGGGCTGGTACTGCTAGTGGGTTCTGCTGGCTGGTACTGCTAGCAGGTTCTGCTGGCTGGTACTGCTAGCGGGTTCTGCTGGCTGGTACTGCTAGCGGGTACTGCTGGCTGGTACTGCTAGCGGGTACTGCTGGCTGGTACTGCTAGCTGGTACTGCTGGCCGGTACGGCTAGTGGGTTCTGCTGGCTGGTACGGCTAGTGGGTTCTGCTGGCCGGTACTGCTGGTGGGTTCTGCTGGATGGTACTGCTGGCTGGTGCTGGTGGATACTGCTGACTGGTACTGCTGGCGGATACTGCTGGCTGCTACTGTTGGTGGGTATTGCTGGCTGTTACTGCTGGCTGGTATTGCTGGCTGTTACTGCTGGCGGGTACTGTTGGTGGGTTCCCGACGCACCATTCCTGAGCATCAGGGAAACGCTGCCTTCCAGTATCGCTCCTGTCACAGGTGGAAGCGGAGTGCATTTGGTATCACTCCGCCTGTGACAGGAGCCGGCGCTATACAGGAAGCATCAGCTCTGCTTCCTCTAGTGCCGGGTTCGTTATTTACAGTGATGCTCGGGGATGGCTTACTGGCCCGCCTGCTCAGAGCAGGAGGGAGAGTCACTAATATTTTGCCCCGTTGCCCCAGCCCCCCCCCCTCCCCCCAGATCTGCCCCTGGGTACATCTAGACAAAGCGATGTTGCGGGAGTCTCTCAACTGCCCGGGACTTCCCTACTCATTGGCTAAAACAGCAGCGCAGAGTCAATGGCTCCCACTGCTGTCAAAGTCACTCAGCCAGCCAATGAGGAGAGAGAGTGGATGGGGCCAGGCTGTGGCTCTGTGTCTGAATGGACACAGGAAGCGATGGTTCAGCTCGGGTGCCCCCATAGCAAACTGCTTACTCTTGGGGCACGCAACAGGATGGAGGGGCCAGGAGAGCTAAAGAGGGACCCGAGAAGAGGAGGATCCAGGCCGCTCTGTGCAAAACCACTTCACAGAGCAGGTAAGTATAACATGTTTTTTTTAAAAAAAAAAAAAGAGACTTTACAATCACCTGAAAATACACCTATGGTAACAATATAGACCCTTCATTTCTTTGTAAGTGGGCAAACTTACAAAATCTGCAGGGATCCAATAATTATTTTCTCCACTGTATTTAGGTTGGGTACACAAACTGCAATCAGTACATCCAATGTGCATGTGCAGCTCAGTGTACAATCTAAGGAGGATTGTGAACAGGCAGGTAAGTTTGATTTATGACAGAATAGACATAACATAGCAGCACAGTGGCTTAGGGGTTAGCATGTCTGCCCTGCAGCACAGGGGTCCCCGATTAGAGTCCCCATCAGTACACTATCTGCATGATGTTTTTATGGAACAAATAAAGATATTCTTCTGATAACACCCAAGATGGCTGCCTCACCATCTGCCCCAACAGCAGATAAAGCGCTTTGAGTCTCTTGGAAGAAAAGCACTATATAAAAAACAATGAAAAATAAAACTTCTGCAATAAAAAGCCTGCCTGCTCAAATGTCTTTGTTTGCATTTTAGTTCTGCTTTAATGCCTACCAGAAAGGTAACTAATATTATATAAAAGTGCTGAATACCAAAACCACTTCAACAACTACAAACCAGCAGGATAATAAAAAACAGAACAGAAACAACTCCAACTGCTATTCATGTCAGTTAGTCCCTCTGGTCGACTGTTGGATTTGATACAAATAGATGGATATCTTACAAGCTCAGGACTGTCAACATTCTTAGAACTCGTGATAACCGATGAGTCATTCTTCATGTGTGGGGTGGCCTGGTCCCTTACAACATCTCAATGAAAAAATTGAATTTTTGTAAGAACTTACAGTAAAATTCTTTTCTGAGTCCTCTGACAGTCACCGCCCACTCATACATACAATCTGCACGTCTGGGTATTGGCCTCCTCCACAGGAGTAAGCTAGGCAGAAGATTTTGTTAGAATATTCACAAAAACTTTGTATAGACACACCTACAGGGGGCTGTCCCTATGGTCAATACCCGCAGCTAGCTGCATTCCCAATTCAGTTTGGTAGCAAGCAGTATAGAGATCCACGAACCCCAAAAGAGGGACGGGAGGCGGCGACTGTCAGAGGACTCAGAGAAAAGAATTTTACGGTAAGTTCTTACAAAAATTCTATTTTCTCTTACGTCCTCTGACAGTCGCCGCCCACTCATACAATCTGCACGTCTGGGATGTCCCAAAGCAGTGTAGATGTGAGGGGTGGGAAAACGTAACCGTCAAGAAAGGCAACGCAGCACCCAGGTCAGAGAAAAGAACCTTTTCTGAACCAGAAAGGTAAACACTGGGCAATAAGAAAGCTCAACAGGAGCGAAAATCCAGGAAAACAAATAAAAGGGGAAACCCCAACAGGAGGAGACAGGCCAAAACTACCCTGTCTACCCTACCTTTGCGGCCAAAAGAGGCATCCGCTGATGCCAAGACATCAAGTTTGTAAAATCTAGTAAAGGTATGCACGGACGACCAGGTCGCCGATTTGCACACCTCAGTCACCGACACCTGATGGCGGAAGGCCCAAGACGCACTAATCGCTCTGGTAGAGTGCGCTGTGACAGGGAAAGGAGGAACCTGATCCCTAATTGAATAGGCCTAGACAATCGTCTGCCTGATCCATTTTGCTCTGGTTGCCGCAGACGCAGCCGTACCCTTCCAAGGTCCCTCAGGAAGGACAAAAAGACAATCCGACTTTCTGAAGGATTCAGTAGACGACAGGTAAACCCTGATCGCCCGTACCACATCCAAGGAATGCAAGGCAAACTCCTTAGGATGCTTAGGCTTCGCACACAGCGAAGGTAAGACAATGTCCTCGTTGAGATAGAAATCCAAAACCACTTTTGGAAGGAAGGACTGATGAGGTCGCAAGACCACTTCATCCCTATGAACAACCAGATAGGGGGAGCGGCAAGACAGGGCCGCCAACTCCGACACTCTGCGAGCAGATGTGATCGCCACCAGAAAGGCAACTTTCCGTGACAGCACCGGCAGAGGAATCTCCAGGATGTTCTCAAAGGGAGGACGTTGCAAAAATGGACAGAACCAAAATTCAGGTCCCAAGGAGGAAAGAGTGCCCTCCTAGGAGCCAGATGACGCACCCCTTGAATGAAGGTGCGGATCAATGAATTTGACGCCAAAGAGCACTGAAAAAGAATGGCCAGCGCAGACAACTGGCCCTTAATAGTGGTCAGCACAAGACGCTGCCCCACACCAGTTTGCAGGAAAGCCAACACTCTCGCCACCGAAAAGGAGCATGGATGGAACCCCTGCAACTCGCACCAGGCGAAATAAGCCTTCCAGGTATGATAATAAATTTTACCTGAGGAGGCCTTCCTGGCCTTGAGCAAGGTAGGAATGATCGCCGAGGAGAGACCTCTGTCTCTCAAGACCTGGCTTTCAACAGCCACGCCGTCAAAGCCAGCGACTGTAAAGCAGGATGGAAGATCGGCCCTTGAGACAGAAGATCGTCTCTTAGCGGGAGCTGCCAGGGAGGCTCGACGACCAGTTGCATGATGTCCGCGTACCAAGACCGACGCGGCCAGTCTGGGGCCACCAGAATCACCAACTTCGGTTCCGAGACCAACCTGTGGAGGAATCTGGACAACAACTGAATCGGGTGGAAAAGGCATAAATCAGCCGATACCGATGCCAAGGCACCACCAACGCATCCGATGCGTCCACCAGAGGGTCGCGCGTTCGTGCCACGAACCTTCCCACCTTGTTGTTGAGACGCGAACAGATCCACGTCCGGGGATCCCCACCGCGCACACAGCATCTGAAACACCTCCGGGTGGAGGGACCATTCCCCTTGGTCCAGGGTCTGGCGACTCAGATAGTCTGCCTGCCAGTTCTCCACACCTGGAATGTGAACTGCTGAAAGCGCCGGGACCTGCGTCTCGGCCCAGGACAGAATCACGGCCACTTCCTTGGCCGCCCGGGCACTCTTGGTGCCCCCTTGGTGATTGATGTAAGCCACCGCAGTTGCGTTGTCCGTCTGCACACGCACTGGGCAGCCCCGAAGACGATCCGACCAACGGAGCAAACACAGCCTGATTGCCTGCAGTTCCAAGACATTTATTGGCAGGGAAGATTCCCCCTCCGACCAAGTGCCCTGGGCAGACAACTTGCCCAGAACTCCACCCCAGCCCGACAGGCTGGCGTCCGTGGTGACCACAGTCCATAGCAACGGACGAAAGGACTTGCCTTCCTTCAGAGCCGGAGACTGGAGCCACCACAGGAGATCCAATCTGACTTAGGGGCTCAAAGCAATCCTCCTTTCCAAGGACGGAGGATGCCTGTCCCACCGGACCAGAATCTCCACTTGGAGACCTCATGTGAAACTGTGCAAATGGGATCGCCTCAAAAGCCGACACCATCAAGCCCAGGGACCGCATGCAGGTCCAAAGCGAGGAGAACTCATTGTCCCTGAGGGACCTGACCTCGTCCTGCAGGATCCGGAGCATGTCCTCCGGAAGAATCATCCCCAGGTAAGGGAGGCGAACAGAAGGGGACAAAGTCGACTTCTGAAAATTGATGGTCCACCCGAACTCCTGGAGCGTCTGAACCGCGATCGACAGATCGCGCAACAGAGTGGCACTGGAGCTCGACCTAATAGGAGATCGTCCAGGTAACCAAGGATGGCAATCCCCTGTACCCGCAACAAGGCTAGAAAAGGAGCCAAACCTTGGTAAAAACCCTTGGAGCCGAAGCGAGGCCGAAAGGCAAAGCCACGAACTGATAGTGCTCCTCCTCGTAAATAGGGATGTGTAGATAGGCATCCTTGAGGTCGATAGAAGCCAGGAAATCCCCTGAACTCAGGGATGCCACCACCGACCGGAGGGACTCCATTCGGAACTTCTGAACCCGCACAAAGCGGTTTAGAAACTTCAAGTCCAGAATCGGACGGAACCTTGCTCTCCTTTCTGGGCACTGTGAACCTGTCCCGCTGTGGAACCAGGACAACTACCCCTTGGGCGAGGGGATCCTGAGCCGCCCGATGGAGATCTCAGAAATGTTGGGGGGTTAAATGAAGATTTGAGGGAAAGAATCTGTCTGCTGGGCGTGATCGAAACTCGATCTTGTACCCTGACCGAATGAGTTCTTGAACCCACCTGTCCTGAATCTTGGCCAGCCAAGGTTCGGGAAAATAGCGCAGACGTCCCCCCACCCCTGAACCGGGTAAGTGCGCCCCTTCAGGTCGAAGCGGACTGAGCCACTGTGCCAGTGTGGGCGGCTTTTGACTTGCCCGCCCAAGGCTTCTTCTGGCCTCTAGAGGCCTTGAAGGACTTACCTTTGTCTTGTGCCTTGAAGGCTCGAAAGGACCCCTGGTTAGGTTTAAAGGAGGGACCCCACTTGCCGCGGAATGATTTTCCCCTGGACACCTGGGGCAACAGAGTGCTCTTGCCCCCAGTGATCCCCTTGACCAGTTCATCCAGAGAGTTCCCAAAAAGACAACTCCCCGCATAAGGGATGTCAGACACTGTCTTCTTGGAAGATTGGTCGGCCGACCAGCTTTTTTAACCAAACGATGCGACGAATCGCAACTGCGACTGCTGAAAGCTGTGTGACTAAAGGGGCCTCATGTAAGGCCGCGTCACACAGGTATAAAACAGCCTGACCCATTTGATCCACCATCTCCAGAGCAGCCGGAGAGGCGGAGTCAGCAATCAGAGTGCGCTTAAGCGCCTTGGCCCACTCAACAACGGCCTGAGAGACCATTACCGAAGCAAACACGGGTTTCAGCAAGGAACCCGCTACCAGATAGATGTGGCGGGAAAGAGTTTCCACCCGCCTATCCGCCGGGTCTTTAAACACTGGAGAATCCTCCGCGGGCATTAAGGTGGCCTTATTTAACCTGGACACAGTGTGGTCCACCTTAGGAGCCGCAGTCCAGCGAGAATCCACCGGATCCGCAAAGGGATAACGGTACTGAAATCTCTTCGGCACCACAAAATTACGTTTTAAAATGACGCCATTGTTCATTCACAGTATCGTGAAACTCTGCAGGACAAGGAGAAAGGAAGACCGCTTACCCGACAGGTGGGGCTCATCATCCAAATTTAAAGTGTCTTTCACAGAGCTAATAAGCGCGGACACCGCAGCGCGGTCCTGTGCTGATCTGGAGGAATCCTCCTCCTCCACATGTGACTGAGAGGACTGAGACCCCTCAGGGGGTATCCTGTCCGTGGCAACCAAATCTGGCTCTGAATCGGAAGACTGAGAGGGCACAGGCCTTTTCCTAGAAACCCGGTCAGATATCAACAAATCCACTTTTGACGCTAAAGTCGCAAGTGCATCAGTAAGGGAGACTATAGCAGAGGATTCAGGAGTACCTGAACCCTCTGCCAGATCTGGGGGGAAATTTGCTATCCTGGGACTCCATAATAGCAATCTCAATTTAAATCACGTTGGCCCTTTAAAATCGGCGAATCCCGCGGTCCCCACCGCAAATAGGGAACAAGTCCTGTGCTACAGGAAACTGCAAAAAATGAATGCTAGGAGAAATGCAGGCCAGGAAACACAATAAAAGCCCCCCACAGAGTGCTATACTTGCCACACTGCTGAATCGATCTGAATGTGAAGAAAGAGGAAGTGACCTCACGCCTCTAGAGGCAGACACAGCCCTGTGCCACAAGAAAATGGTTGCCAATACAAGTCTATGGGAAAAGCTCTGGGAAAATGGCTGCTGTCCACATATGGACATTTTGCACACACTAAAGATGGCGCCCGATTGGCGCCAACAGCATAGTAGCAAATGGCTGCTGCCCTCGCAATGAGGCCAAACAGCCTTCCCACACCTAAAATGGCGGCTGCGCGGTTTTGCGCCGATTGCGGCCCCCACACATCATGTACTGTTCCCCAAATAGTTGCACAAGCACCTCAGGGACATAGGAGACCCCCGCAACCCCCCAGGGACCGGGAAGAGATCCCCGCAGTGACCGGGAAGGGCCCGCACCTACAGACATGAGGGGGACATTACAGAACCCATACCAAACTGCCATCCCCATAAAACAGAGGGCCCACATACACACCCCAAAAGACAATGCCAGAGACAGAGGGGTAGCATGGTACTCACCGGTCCAGCGAAAACTTGAGTACCGCTCTGTGACAGGAAGCCTCTCACTCTGAGTGGTGGTGCCGTCAGTCGAAGGGGACGCTAGCAACACGCGGGCGTACCGCAGTTGAGACATCCTGGCGAAGATAGCAACTCGCAGGCTCGACCCCGAAGTCAGGGACATAGTCGTTTGCAAGGCCTGGGCGTACCAATAACCTGCTAACGCTCGATGGCAGGCTGGGATTCCGTAAGGCTCTAGAATAACCAGAGTGATTCCCAGCTCCACAAAACGCTGTAGTCTTCCGAAGTCCGACCAAGCGCAGGAACAAATAAAAAAGCTATCTTTTAAAGAAAAAACACTTTTCTAGAGAGAAAAAATAAAAAGAAAGAAGGCTGAGACAGCAGCCCCAGCCAGGGAAAAGCCAGCCTACTCCTAAGCTAGGCAGCAGCAAACTGAATTGGGAATGCAGCTAGCTGGGGGTATTGACCATAGGGACAGCCCCCTGTAGGTGTGTCTATACAAAGTTTTTGTGAATATTCTAACAAAATCTTCTGCCTAACTTACTCCTGTGGAGAAGGCCAATACCCAGACGTGCAGATTGTATGAGTGGGTGGCGACTGTCAGAGGACGTAAGAGAAATAGAAATCTTGGGACAGTTGTTCACAGAGCTAACAAATTGGGATAATAATTTGAAAGTTAAATTCACTTGGGTTAAAATAAAAGATCCTTATCCTTGTGTAAAGGTTTGTAAGTTGATCCTTATGTATTAAATTTATTTTCTGGAGTGTTCCTTTATACTAGTATAGTGCACAGGTTATTGCTTTCTTGTGCATTGATCTGAAAAAAATTTCTAAATATACAAAATGGAATGTAGAGGAACATTGGCTATAATTATCCAACACAAAATATTATTTGATTGGAATAAATTTTCGAAGGTCCTGACCGTTCTCTTCATGTTGAGGTCCAGCCTCTGCAGTGCCTCGGTCTCTCCGCCAGGATACAAATGAGGTCCGAGCTGTGAGGGGTCTTGTCCTAGCTCTTCTAGGGTGGGAACACCATATTTCTCATCGTAGGATGGCTTCCACAGAGTGCAACAATCTAAATGACGACAGAAAGAAGTGCGTCAGTCCATCAGAGTTCCCCAGTACCTATCTGCAGTCATTTAGAGTACCCGAGTACCTATCTGCAGCCCATTCATCATAGAATATACGTTAGGGTGTTTGCTTTCCAAAATGGAGTCATTTTGTGGGTGTTTCCATTGTCCTGGTGCTTCAGGGTCTTCAAAATTGTGATAGGTTGTAATGAAATTCTAGGTGTAATTTATGCTGCTAGAACGCCTGGAGGTGCTACTTGGATGTTGGGCCTCTCTATGTGGCCATGTTGTGTAAAAGTCTCACACATGTGGTATCGCAATACTCCGGAGGAGTAGCAGAATGTTTTTGGGGTGAAAATATTTGCTATGTCCATGCTATGTATTAGAAAAATCTTATAAATTGACAACTTTGTGTAAAAAAAAAAAAAAAAATAGTTTTCATTTTCTTTCCACATTTTCCAAAAACTTGTGGGGAAAAAAATAACATATTCAAAAGACTCATAATGTCTCATAGAATATACGTTGGGGTGTTTGCTTTCCAAAATTGGGTCATTTTGTAGTTAATTCAATTGTCCTGTTGCTCCAGGGCCTTCAAAAATGTGATAGGTCGTCAGGAAATTATATGTGTAATTTATGCTCCTAGAATGCCTGACGTTGCTCCCTGCATGTTGGGCCTCTCTATGTGGTCAGGCTGTGTAAAAGCCTCACACATGTGGTATCGCCATACTGGAGTAGCAGAATGTATTTTGGGGTGTAATTGCAAATATGCATATACTGTGTGTAAAAAATAACTTGTTATTATGACAATTTTGTGTAATAAAAAAAATAATAATAATTTCTTAATTTTCCCAAGAATTGTGGGAAAAAATTACAACTTCAAAAAAACTCACCTTGCCTCTTAACAAATACCTTGGACTGTCTACTTTCCAAAAAGGGGTCATTTGTGAGCTATTTGTACTGTCCTGACATTTCAGGGCCTCAAGAAATTAAATAGGCCGTCAGTACATCAGGTGTGATCAATTTTCATTGATTGGCACCAAAGCTTGTAGACTCTATAACCTTCACACAGACTAAGTAATATCCTCTAATTTGATTTATTTTTACCAAAGATATGTAGCAGTATAAAGGAAGCTTTTCAAAAAAAATAAAATAAATAAATAAAATAAATTCGCTCTTTTCTCACCTATATTGCAAAAAATAAAAAACCGAGTGGTGATTAAATATCACCAAAAGAAAGCTCTATTTGTTTAGAAAAAAAAATGATAAAATATTTGTTTGGGTACAGTGTTGCATGACTGAGTAATTGTCATTCAAAGTGTAAGAGCACTAAAAGCTGTAAATTGGTTTGGGCAGAAAGGGGGGTGAAAGTGCCCTGTATTGCATTGGTTAAATTGTTCCTCTGTTTAACCCCTTTATTTACTCTAATCAGCCCTATTAACTTCTTATTCTCCTTCTCCATTTAATTATTTTTTCCTGCTGATTTTTTTTTTTTTATTTACTTCTATTTCATAAACTAATAATAATTAAAATGTTTTGTTTTGTTTGCTTTGTTCATTAATATTTTTACACTTTTAACATATATTTACACGTTTCACATTGAAATAAAAACCACAAAAAAAAAAAAAAAAATGGATTTCCTTTGAAAAATAACTTTTCAATGCTTTGTACCATTGCTGACAGCTGAAGTGTAAACAAAAAAGTTGCAGTAGTGGGCAAAAAGACCCTAATTTAACTTAACCACTTGCCTACTGTGCACTTAAACACCCTTCCCATCCAGGCCAATTTTCAGCTTTCAGCGCTCGCACACTTTGAATGACAATTGCGCGGTCATGCTACACTTTACCCATATGAAATTTTTATCATTTTTTTCACACAAATAGAGATTTCTTTTGGTGGTATTTAATCACCTCTGGGTTTTTTATTTTTTACCAAAAAAAAGAAAAAAAGACAGAAAATTTTGAAAAAAAAAAAAAAAGTTTTTCTTATTTTCTGAAAATTTTGAAAATAAATTTTTCTCCCTCACTGATGTGCGCTGATGAGGCGGCACTGATAGGCTGCACTGATGGGCACTAATGAGGTGGCACTTATGGGCACTGATGAGGTGGCACTAATATGCCGCACTGATGAGCATTGATAGGCGGCACTGATAGGCGGCACTGATGAGCACTGATAGGGCACTGAGCTCTGCTGGGCACTGAGAGGTGGCACTGCTGGGCACTGAGAGGCGGCACTGACGGGCGGCACTGATAGGCGGCACTGATGGGCACTGGCGGATGGCACTGATGGACACTGACGGGTGGCACTGATGAGCACTGATGGGCGGCACTGATGAGCACTGATAGGCGGCACCATCAGTGCCCACACTCAGTGCCCATAGTGCTGCCAGTCAGTGCTCATCAGTGCCTAGATGAGCAGGCACTGATGGGCACTGACTGGCAGCACTATGGGCACTGATTGTGGGCATTGATGGGGCACTGATAGGCGGCACTGATGGACACTGGCGGATGGCACTGATGGACACTGACGGGTGGCACTGATGAGCACTGATGGGCGGCACTGATGAGCACTGATGGGCGGCACCATCAGTGCCCACACTCAGTGCCCATAGTGCTGCCAGTCAGTGCTCATCAGTGCCTAGATGAGCAGGCACTGATGGGCACTGACTGGCAGCACTATGGGCACTGAGTGTGGGCATTGATGGGGCACTGTGGGAACTGATGGGGGGCAATGTGTGTGTTTTTTTTACCTTTAGTAATCAGGGCACTGGTGATCAGTGCCCTGATTACATTTCTCTGTGTCCCCAGCGGCTGTCGGCTCCCCCTCCTTCCTCACACTGCAGTGTCTGTGTGAGGAAGGAGCGCCGGCGATGAGAGATGATCTCATATGTTTACATATGAGATCATCTCTCATTGGACGGCTTGATCACGGGGTGAATGGCCGCTGTGATTGGCCATTCACCACGATCTGTGATCGGCCGTGTCCAAGGGATACGGCCGACACAGATTCTCCCCCATGCGCGCTCGCGGGAGCGCGCGGGGAGAGTCTTTCTGGGAGGCCGTTTAAAAACGGCCTCCCGAAAATTCAAGTCCGCGCTGCAGCCGTATATAGGCTGTAGCGCGGATGGGAAGGAGTTAAGGTAATTTTTTTTTTTTCTTTACACATTAAAAAATATTTTTCATTACATTTCTTTAAATTTGATTGAAGCAAAGAGTATTAGGTCTTATTTTATTGCCATCTTGTTTGATAACCTAATGTTCAGGGGTTGTAAATCTTCAAAATAAAGTTCTTCAAATCGTGAGAGAATCGTGATCTTTATTCTAAGCAAAAAAAAAATCATGATTCTCATTTTATCTAGAAATGCGCAGCTCTAATGTCCGGCCTTATAGTCAAGTCAACTGATGTGTAATGCAGCGAAATTCAATCCTTGCATCTAGTCTTAAATGACCCATTGTCAAAAGGTCATCGTGGTGGCTATTCCCCATCCGGGGAGGGTGTGACACACGGATCAGGTGTTCTCTAGAGGTGTACTATTGGCCCCTCCAGGTATTAGTACCCTTATATATCATGCTGAGCACCCTGCTTTATCGTCTATTATGTTTTTGGCATACCAGCTGATGTGCTATATGCCATTTCTGCTGGCCGATGACATTTTGGCAGCTTACGTGCATCCTCATTATTTTTTGATGACTCCTCATCCACCCTCCCCGCTGATTACAAATTTTTCTACCCATATTGTCATTACCGACTGACCATACACAGAACATTGATCCATTAGCTCCAGAGAAAGCTTAAGGCGAAACATGTCGAGCACTATGGCTCAACTGAACTCTATGATTATGTGCTAACACATCGTTCGATCTTCCTGGGAAGACAGTATATCTTCCTGTCACCTTCGGATAGGATCGCCTCGATGTGAAGTATTATTGAATTTGCAATTGTTATCTAAATGCTTTGTATCTGCCCACCACTTTATTAGCAATGTAACTACCACAATTGCTCATGTTGTATCAGTATGTTTCCCTCTATGAATGGGATATTATATCGTTATGTTTTTTTGTGATTTTTTCTTTGATGATTTTATATCAACTATTTAATAAAATGTTATACTTTTAAGTATCTAGTGCCTGCAAAGTCCACGTTTCTTTCCTTTCAGTTTTCCTATTGTCAAAAGGGGTTAAAGGGCATTCACAAGGCCATAAGCATAAGCCATGGCATACATGTGCAGAGGATTAATGCCAGGACAAAAAGCATAGCCTCTCAGATGTGAGGCCACGACCCATGGGTCATTTTTATGTTTCACTTGAGTAACAGTATATACAGTTAAATACATTTTGAAGGAATAAGCAGAAACTTTCACCAACCCATTAACACAGTCCTTACCTTTCATGTCATCCTTTGTTGGCGCTTTATAAGGCCGCTTTGGGGGTCCTATGGATGCCAGCACAGTCTGCAGACGGACATAAGTCAGCGGGGGCTTCCCGTTGTTCTCAGCAATAACCCTGCACATGCAGAAAACATTACATATAGTACACTGCAAAATTTTACTTATGTAAATAGCATAAATCCATGGAGTACACTCAGCAAAGAGACCATGCAGTCCTCTACAAGATCACAGACTGTAGAGAATCAAAGTATAGCTTTTAGCATTTATTAGAAGGACACAGTCACTTTCTTGTTTAAATTTGATTAGTAAAAATATTTTAATTAGTAAAAAGGTCTCTGATAATAGTCAATACATTTATGGAGTGGCTGTATAAGTTCTAATAAGAAATGTAAAATGGCATAATAAAATCAAGCATCCAGCTTTGCGCATTGTATGCCGCAGCCAGTCATTCATCTTCTCTTATGGAGATTTTCCAGCATGTTGGAGACTCCCTCTATGGGCAAAGCCTGGACCTTCTCTCCTCTACAAAGTACAAGGAAGGGTCAAAGTAATGCCTGAGCTCTGCTGTCACTGTCAGCTGATAATAATGGCGGTTTCCAGATCGTTAACGATTTGAAAACAGTCAGATTGGTCCCCACCATTCAGTCCAAGGAAGATATCTGGCTTCCATCCGTGGCCTAAAACCCTACTACAATGTCCTGCGGTCACATGTTCTAACTGCATGACTATGTTGGGTGAAAATATAACAAAGTGTGTCTGAACCCCAAAAAACAAAAATGTAATATATTACAGCTTACCAGTCCTTAGATGTGGTGACTGCATTTGTTTTCTTTTTTTTTTTTGGGCTTTTTATGCTTTACTTTGACCTGGTGATTCTGTCTCCGCTCCTGTGCTGAGGTGACAATGTTTATTAACCCTACTGTATCAGGGAAACTGAAGAGATAGGACTTTGGACCCCATCCCTAACTTATCCACACAACATGGGGGGGGGGGGGGCATTGTTCTTTAGCCCTCAAAATACTGTAGCTGGCTTAGTAGTAATTGACAAGAGTCAGCATAGGCAGAGGGCACAAGAAGTTACTAGTGTAAAAGATTTCTGGTAGGAACAACTATTTTTTTTATTTAAATAGATATAACAAAACTCTTTCAATTGTATAATTAACAGAATAAAGGATCACAATTTGCTGTTTTGTTATGGGGTTTAGATACACATCCATTTCAACAGCAAGGCAGTTTTTTATTGTTTTTTTAAGCAGCCCCAAAGTAATTATGTCTTCCAGTGGGAATAAAGTGGTTGGGCTACAAAAGGAAGGTAAACAGCCTTTAGATAGCAGTGTTTGTCACATTCAACCAATATACTTTACATACTGTACTTCTACATAGGTCCCTGTCCTCAGGAAGCTCACAGTCCCGGGTCCCCATCTCACATTCATACATACACATATTAGGGCCAATTTAGAAAGGAGCCAATAAATCCTACCAGCATGTCTATGAAGTATGGGAGGAAACCAGGGAATCCAGGAGGAAAACATGCAAACTCCATGCAGACAGTGTCCTGGGCTGGGGTTTGAGCTGAGAACCCCAGTGCTATGAGGCAGAAGTGCCAACTACAATGCCATACCACTAAGGCATTTCCTCACTTGTCTAAGTGGCTTCCTTAGTTATTAGATCATGTCCAGTTGAATTTGACCTATTACTACTCACTATACCATGATCTGGATGAAAAAGACCTACACAGGCTTTGTTTGCTTTGCAACAGCCCTGAAGTGAGATTGCGTGCTGGTGAGGGTAAAAAAGGATAGCATTTTGTATGCCCCCTCACTGTTTACTCCCATCTTCTGGACCACTCTCATTTCCTACCTCCCTTTCCCTTACCTTGCCTTACTCCCCTTCCCCCCATACACAGTTACTAAGTATTATACCACTAAGACACCCCGTTCACACTGGTGCGACCTGTCAGGCGACCTGGTCGCCTGACAGGTCGCCGTAGGTCGCCTGCCATAGAGAAGCTGTGGACCCGTTCTAATAGGAGTGACACAAGTCGCTCCGACTTAGAAAAAGGGTCCGGAGCTTCTTTGGGGCGACCTGGAGCGACCTGCATTGACTTCAATGTTATGAAGTCCGTGCTGGCCGCTCCGAGGTCGCGGTGCGAGCTGCGCGCCGCGACCTGTGAGGTCGCCCCGGCAAGTAGCGTCGCCCCAGTGTGAACGGGGCCTTAAAGCGTATGAACTCATTTGTTTTAGTTTCCAGTGCTCACGCTTCTTTGTTTCTTCTGCGGATATCCGCTACCATACTTCCGTGATGCCTTGTACCTAGGCTCTTTAACTGCTACGTTATACATACAGGTGTATTATGAATATCTAAATTCTTTGACATTTGTACTATGTTACTGCACTTTATCACGTTTACCCTTGATGTGCTCTACCTATGTTTATATGCACTTTGTACTATGCGTTTTCCTTTTTTGTTCAATAAAGTTGAATTTGAAAAAAAAAAAAAAAAGATAGCATTAGGACAGAAAGCTAAACTGGTATTGTTTAGCACCAAATGTTTGGGTCTATATAATAAATGGTTACCATTGTACTATATATATATATATATATATATATATATAATAAATGTCACAATGTCAATGTTATCCTGCAGCAACCACAAACACACACAACACTAGTAGGCGCCCTCATCCACTCTGCTCTGTAGTTCAGTCACTCACCTTTCTACATCATAAAGGGTGTTTGAGACCCTCTGTATGACCTCCACGTTGTGTTCAGCCGCCAGCCTCTCCACCTCTGCATCCCGCTGCTTGGAGTATGGTTCGGTGTCCACCTCAAAAGTCAGCCTGGTCACTTTCCACTTTTTGAAAAGCATGGGGAAGACCTCAGCAGGTTTCCCTCTTACTACGAAAAGCCTGAAATGTAAGAGAATCAGATAAATGCAGGAAGAGAAGTGACCACAAAGAGCATTGATCAAATAAAAAGGAATTCAGACTGAGAACTAACCACTTAATTCTGCTTGAAGGGAGAGCCTTCACCCACATAGTAAATCCAAACTTCACCCAAAAACGTTTTATTTCGTTTTGGAAAGAGCAGAGAAAGGTTGGAGCTTCAGACAATTTTTTTATGGTTGTCTGTGTCCCTGTTGGGCAAATTTCCCTTCACTTTCAGTGAAGACAGGAAGTGAGGAAAAATCTGATCTCTTCCAATGGGGAGAAAACAACAACATTTTTAGAAGAGTGGGGAAGGGTTATATCTTCTGTGCATGGGAGCTAACCTTCACCTCAAGTTTAGGATTAGAGGGTTAGGATTAGAGTTCGAATGGGTTAGGGGTTAGGATCTTGTTGACAACCACTCCCCTATTTCTTGTACAGGTATCACAGGGACAGGAAGTGAGGGAACAGCCTCCCACCCCTACTGGGAAAATTACAACTTCCTACTTAAAATTTGGCTGGTGTATGTAAAGCCCCTTGTATTAGACCCCCTGTCAAATTTTTTTTGCCGTCTATGATCCTGTTTGGGAGAATTACCCCTCTCTAATTGTTCTGTTGACCTATGTCTCTGGTACAGGAATGATGGGGAATTCACCACATTTATTTTTTTAAACAGTTTTTTGTATACATATTTTTCTCTGGCCAAGTGTTTAGTAGGTCCTCTTTCTCCTCTAGTGGTGGCTGGGCTGTACTGGTGCCCAGAGTGCATAAAGATTGTCTGTTCAGCAGCAGCACTGCGGTTCCAAGCTGACACAATGAAATACCCCAAGGGGGCAGTCCAAGGCTCTTAAACTCAGAGGAAGTAACACTAGATGTCATATAACCCTGAAGAACAGTGGTCAGCAGGACTGGAGGATGATGCAAAGGACAGCAGCGTGCAGTATGTAAATATTGCTTGAAAAACTTGGTGCATTTATGACTTAGAGGAATTAGTTGCGGTAGCTAGGGAGAATACAAGAGGGTTTAAAAAGCTATGGGCACCATGGATACACTTTAGGTCGTTAGATGCATATAAGAGCTTACAAGGGGATGGAATATACCTGGCAGTTTAGGGGTGTCATATTTTTTTTTTTTTTTGTCGTTTGTGTTTTTTTTTTTTTTTTTATGAATTATTTGAGCATTGCGAGTTTTGTTGGTTTTTTTTCTTCTTTATGTATGTATTGATTATTAATCAATAAAAATTATAGTGTAAAAAAAAAAAAAAAAAAAAAAAAAAAAGAAAAAAACTTGGTGCACACGTAAAAAAAAAAAAACATTGGAGTTGGGGGTTAACACATGCTTATAAAAGCCAATGCTTCATTAGTTGGACTCGCTGTCTGGATTTAGGCTTCATGCACATCGCTGTACAACATGCAGAGCCTGTGCAATGACTCTCCCGGAATTGGTGCGTACAGCCCCCATTGAGATGGATTAGAAAATGCAGCTGTATGCAGTTGTGCACCACCGGTTCCATAATGCACCAGCACAGACATTATATGCTTTCAGAGCATAGGTTCGTGCATTTGCTTTACGCAATCTCTGGCATACAACTGCATACAGCTGCATCTTCTAATTTATCTCAAAGGGCTTCTGCACACAGCGGCTGTGGGTCCTGGAAGGGAAATTACACAGGCTCTGCACGCTGCATGGCTAAACCCTAAGCTGTCCATACATTAGTCAGTTCAATCAGCAGGTTGACAAAAAAACTGACTTGATTCCCCCATCTACACATTGCACATTGGAGGTGAATGGAGGAACCCTCCGTGCTGTGTCCTTGTATTCTGACAGTCGGGAGACTTCCTCACAGTCAGAATACACAGATCAGCTATAGCCTGCAGCTTTGATTGAGTGACTGAAATCTGACAGGATCAGTAGACTGACTTCTGTTCAACCACCGTGGCCATACATGGATTGCAATTGAATTGGTCCCTGCTAGAGATGCACTGATATATCAACCAAAAATAGGGTTACCAGCATTTTGCCAATAGAAAAAAAAAAAAAAAAAAAAGGTGATAATGACATGCTACGTCCCAGTGACTTCAATGCAAAAATTGCCCACCCTCCAGTGACTTCAATGAAACCCCCCAGTGGCTTCAATGCAAAAATCGCTCCAAGTGGCTTCAATGCAAAAATCGCCCCCCCAGTGGCTTCAATGCAAAAATGGAGCCCTATTGACATCAATGCAAAATTGCATCCCATTGACTTCAATGCAAAAACGCCAGCCACATTATTTCAATTAAAAAAAAAACTGTCAGTTTTTTGGTTTTTGCACAATGCATTCAAATTTTTCACCGGGATTTTAATTTCAGTGCACCACTAATCTCTGCTGAACCAGCCGGATTTTGATTCATGTATTCAGCTTTACTGCTGTACATGTCGCACTTCATCTCCTAGGGACTACACAGTGTATACTTACTTAGGAGGGTCCATGCATTCCCCATGTAGAGTCTGATCTGCTCTGATCTCTCATACCTGGAATTGATCTTTTTAAGGTTTTCATCCAAATCCTTCAATGTCTCGATGAGAAACCTCCAGCGGTTGATACTAACTCTCATATTCCTGGGGAACCAGGGATCCAAGATGAAAATGGGGTGCAGTTCGGCACAGTCCTTCATGGCAGCGAGCAGGGCGGGGTTGTCATGAAGGCGAAGTCCCTTTCTGAACCAGTGGATTGAGCGGTGGGTCATGGTGCCTGGCCTCTGAGCTGCAGTTAGAAGGTTACAAGTTACAGCAATATAAAGACACCTACAGACTTTATTCACAAGGCTATGCAAAGAACAATGGCCCTAGTGACCATCAGCAATCAGATATCACCGTTTATCAAAGAGGGAATGCCTGCAATGCTGTACTACACTTTGGGTTCACACTGGTGTGATACGGGAACTACAACAATTCCTGTGCGGGTTCCCACATCACATCTGAATCGCAGGCCGTTCATACTGCGCTCTGCAAACCGCGGCAGGTTTCAATAGAAAGGTAATGACACCTCCAAATCAGTTTCACAGAATGCAGTGGGAACTGTAGAATCAGATGGAATCGGATCACATGTGATCCATTTCCAGTGGGGACCAAAAAAAGGGTCCTGCACTACTTTGGTGAGAATGCGATGCGATTTCAGCCATACGAACTGTATTGCGGAATTTTAATCACACAGACATTGCATGTGATGTGCACAGGAAGACAGTGCGAATCACTTGCAGTGTCTGCAATCACATTAGTGTGAACCCAATCTCAAGGTTTGCATAATGAAATAAAAACCAAAGACTCTTATTACAAATGTACAATCACTTTGCACCATAAGATAGCTAATCTCCTGGCTCATCTGCACTCTCCTGCAACCTTTTCAATTGAGTGCTGTGAATGATACTTTTTTTTTTTTTTTGCACTAATAGTTCATTTTTTTAAGGCAAGCTTTCAGGACGTATCACCTTCTTCTTGGTAAAAGAAATACAGATAATACTGCTTAGACTAAGAAGATGGGGGTAGACCCTGAAAACTCGTCTTAAAATTGTACCTGTTAGGGCTCAGTCACACGGGCAGGCAGGGGCAATAAAATCAGGCAGCTAAGTAGCGTTTTTTCTGCCCCCACCCTAACTGCCCACCTAAGGCCTCTTTCACACAGGCGGACCGTTCAGATCCGCCTGTCCCATTTTTTTGGCGGATCTGAACGGTCCCCCCATGCATCCCTATGGGGCATCGGATGGCAGCGGAGACATGTCCGCTGACATCCGATCCGTCAAATCTGGACGGATGGAAACTCTATTTTCCATCCATCCAGCGGATCGGATCGGATCGGATGAGAACGGACAGACGGTCCATTCCCATCCGATTTCCCCCATGGAGATGCATGGGGAACTGACAGCTG
This sequence comes from Pelophylax lessonae, assembly GCF_965119305.1. Taxonomy (NCBI): domain Eukaryota; kingdom Metazoa; phylum Chordata; class Amphibia; order Anura; family Ranidae; genus Pelophylax; species Pelophylax lessonae. The sequence goes on along the minus strand of NC_138779.1, from coordinate 53,093,626 downwards.
TGTCTCTGCACACAGCGTGGAGACACAGCTGTCCTCCTGCTGCTCAGCGGGGGATCGGCGGCTCGATCCCCCGCTGAGAAAAACGGAATGTGTGAAAGGAGCCTAATGCCCCATACACACGTGCAGATTGTCTGCAGACTTACCAAAACCATATAATATGAGGTCAAACCTAAACACTTTCAATTTGTATGCAATCCGGCAGGCCCTTGCACTACATAGAAAAGGTAAGTCTGCAGACAAAAGTCTGCAGATAATCTGCACGTGTGTATGGGGCATAAAGAAAAATTTTCAGCCTCCAGGCCCTTACTTCATGTCTGCAGCAAAAACAATCCCTGTGTTGCATTCAGCGAGTGGTACGGTTTTGTCACATCCCTGTCTGCTGATCTCCTGCTGCCTCTTTGCAACCGCGTCTTGTCTACATGCACTCCAGCAATGGCTGCATGGCATTTCGCTGCCCTTTTCCTGATGGTGAACACAGGGTGTTGAAAAGGCCACATGTAGTCTCCATCAGAGGCTCAGATGACAGCCCAGTTGCAGAACTGGGAGACAGTGAGAGATTTTTGTTACAATATAACAGGAAGTGCTGGAGCAAAGACCTTCATGGCAGGATCACCAGGGATTGTTATTGATTATTATTGTTATTGAAAGCTGCAGATTTAAAAAGATTCAAAAAAGTATTGAAAAAACAGGTTCACACGTTAGGCCTGGGTTCACACTACTGCGATGAGGGAACCAGCGAGATTCCAGTGCAGGTTTCCACACCGCATCTCCCCCACAGGCAGTTCACACTGCCCTCTGCAAACCGCTGTGGAAGTCAATACAAAGTTAATGACACCCCCAGATCGGTTTGCAGATTGCAGTGCGAACTTTGAATTCGGCCCACTAACATTGCGAAAGTTGAACGATTGAGCGTATCAAATGCTTTTTCAAACTATTTTCTAGCTGTGTATGACCAGCATTAGCAATATAAAGGTGACCCCGCAAGTATTGATCACTCAATTGATCATTCTATGCAAAAAAAACAATCTAAATGTATTTATCGTAAACGTCTAGCCCACTATTTACTCAATTTAGTAAGCGTTTGATCCACTTTAACCCTGGCAAACTGATGGGCTGTGGACAATTCTTATCAATTGTTTATGATCGATCTAATTATTATCTATATTATTTCTTTTTGGCGACAGGCATTCTGCGATTCTGTATGCGTGAGTCTACTGCGATTCATTGGACGACAATCGTGGCAAAAGCGCGCTGCGTTTGGGGTGCCATTGAAAGTAACGGGGATCACAAATTGCATTTTGAAGTGGTTCAGGATTGCGATCAGAGTTGTGGCGATTCCACCCACGATCCGGAATGCCACGGTGTGAACGGAGCCTAAGTGTCAAACAACCGATCATAATACAGATCGCTTAAATGATCTTTTCTTCATAGATCATTTCGGATAGATCGAATTGTTAGCAAGGTGTAACCACCATGCGCCTGCAAAAGGTATGGCATTTTTTTGTGTTTGTTCCTGCATTGCACAACTGTAAACTGTAAAGAGAAGCATGCTGGAGGATGAAGATTAGGGTTTAACAAAACACAGAGAGCAGCATTAAGAAATGAACACAGACAGGGCTGTAGAGGAGTCTGATCCCTGAGCAGAATGATGGGAGTAGTATTACCTGCAATGATGGAGATTCAGATACTCAGAGCTGGCAAAGCTGAACACAAAGTTGTTACATCACCAACAAAGAGTTATACAACATTCAGCTTCCTGTCTGCTGCCCAATGAGAGCACAGCATGCTGGTCACACCTCCAGTCCATTAACCACTTTCATGCTGGAGAGGAGTCAGAAGCCTCTATCTGTTCCCATCATGCTCTGTGTCTGAGCAGACAAGGCTGATCACAGCAGTGCCATTCAGGGTCATGCAGCATCTGCAGCCACAGCAGACTGAGCACTCTGTATAAAAAGCCCAATAAACACAACACAACAATGTGAATGTTCTTTTATATAATATTCATTTGTCAGGTTTTAAAAACTTACACATGTAGAATATTAGTAACATTTTCTAAGCCTCTCAATCATAATGTACATAGTAGAGATCGACCGATTATCGGCAACACCAATATATCGGGTGCCGATATGCACTTTCCCCAATATATCTGTATCGGCATTTGGATTTGCCAATATTGCGGATATTTAGGGAAAGTGCTGTACCGGGGTGATGCCTGCAGCTAGAGGCATCACTCCGGTACCGGTGTCCATAGCTGACGGTCGGCTGACTTGAAATGACAACCGATGCGGCAGAGAAGCCACTCAGCTGTCATTACAAGGAGCGGGAGGGGACGCCCCCCCCTCCCGCCGCCTTCCGCAGCTCCCCCGGGTCTCCCTCCTACATCCTACTTGCCGCCACCGCCGAATTGAAGACCCGGTGTAACGTTAAAAAACCCTACCTCGTGAAACTTCCCTACCCTCGTCACTTCCGGTGCACCTACGTCATTGAACACTGCGCATGCTAACAGCTCCGGAGGGTAGGGAATTTTCACGGGGTAGTGTTTTGTAACGTTACACAGCATCAGCTGTTGCCGCGCGTACATTAAATCATCTCTGCTGCAACAATAAATCATCTCGGCTCCAACCCCTCTGACTTCCCTGATCTCGGCCCCAAAATGTAAAAGCGACGGCGGGTCTATGAAAATATAAATCACGGAGATCTCGGCTCCGTGAGTTATATTTTCATAGATCCGTCGCCGCTTTTATATTTTGGAGCCGAGATCAGGGAAGTCAGAGGGGTAGGAGCGGAGATGATTTAATGTTGCAGCTGATGCGGTGTAACCAGTGGTGGGATTCAAAAATTTTAGTAACCAGTTCCGACTTTCCCAGCAGAATGACCAGCGTGCCACTGCCCCCTTTCAATGCACAGTGACCAGCGTGGCCCCTTTCAATGCACAGTGACCAGCGTGGCCCCTTTCAATGCACAGTGACCAGCGTGCCCCCTTTCAATGCACAGTGACCAGCGTGGCCCCTTTAAATGCACAGTGACCAGCGTGCCCCCTTTAAATGCACAGTGACCAGTGTGCCCCCCTTTCAATGCACAGTGACCAGTGTGCCCCCCTTTCAATGCACAGTGACCAGCGTGCCCCCCTTTCAATGCACAGTGACCAGCATGCCCCCCTTTCAATGCACAGTGACCAGCGTGCCCCCCTTTCAATGCACAGTGACCAGCGTGCCCCCCTTTCAATGCACAGTGACCAGCGTGCCCCCTTTCAATGCACAGTGACCAGTGTGCCCCCCTTTCAATGCAGAGAGACCAGCGTGCCCCCTTTCAATGCACAGTGACCAGCATGCCCCCCCCCCTTCAATGCAGAGAGACCAGCGTGCCCCCTTTCAATGCACAGTGACCAGCGCTGCGTGCCCCCTTTCAATGCACAGTGACCAGCGTGCCCCCCTTTCAATGCAGAGAGACCAGCGTGCCCCCTTTCAATGCACAGTGACCACAGCATTGCCCCCAATCATTGCAGAGTGCCACAGCATTGCCCCCAATCATTGCAGAGTGCCAGCCACAGCATTTCCCCCAATCATTGCAGAGTGCCAGCCACAGCATTGCCCCCAATCATTGCAGAGTGCCAGCCACAGCATTGACCCCAATGATTGCAGAGTGCCAGCCACAGCATTGCCCCTAATGATTGCAGAGTGCCAGCCACAGCATTGCCCCCAATGATTGCAGAGTGCCAGTCACAGCATTGCCCCCAATGATTGCAGAGTGCAAGCCACAGCATTGCCACCAATGATTGCAGAGTGTCAGCCACAGCATTGCCCCCAATGCCCAATGATTGCAGTGTGCCAGCCACAGCATTGCCCCCAATAATTGCAGTGTGCAAGCCACAGCATTGCCCTCAATGATTGCAGAGTGCCAGCTACAGCATTGCCCCCAATGATTGCAGAGTGCCAGCCACAGCATTGCCCCCAATGATTGCAGAGTGCCAGCCACAGCATTGCCACTAATGATTGCAGAGTGCCAGCCACAGCATTGCCCCCAATGATTGCAGAGTGCCAGCCACAGCATTGCCCCTAATGATTGCAGAGTGCCAGCCACAGCATTGCCCCTAATGATTGCAGAGTGCCAGCCACAGCATTGCCCCCAATGATTGCAGAGTGCCAGCCACAGCATTGCCCCCAATGATTGCAGAGTGCCAGCCACAGCATTGCCCCCAATCATTGCAGAGTGCCAGCCACAGCATTGCCCCTAATGATTGCAGAGTGCCAGCCACAGCATTGCCCCCAATGATTGCAGAGTGCCAGCCACAGCATTGCCCCCAATTATTGCAGAGTGCCAGCCACAGAATTGCCCCCAATCATTGCAGAGTGCCAGCCACAGCATTGCCCCCAATCATTGCAGAGTGCCAGCCACAGCATTGCCCCCAATCATTGCAGAGTGCCAGCCACAGCATTGCCCCCAACCATTGCAGAGTGCCAGCCACAGCATTGCCCCCAATCATTGCAGAGTGCCAGCCACAGCATTGCCCCCAATCATTGCAGAGTGCCAGCCACAGCATTGCCCCTAATGATTGCAGAGTGCCAGCCACAGCATTGCCCCTAATGATTGCAGAGTGCCAGCCACAGCATTGCCCCCAATGATTGCAGAGTGCCAGCCACAGCATTGCCCCTAATGATTGCAGAGTGCCAGCCACAGCATTGCCCCCCAATGATTGCAGAGTGCCAGCCACAGCATTGCCCCCAATTGCAGAGTGCCAGCCACAGCATTGCCCCCAATTGCAGAGTGCCAGCCACAGCATTGCCCCCAATTACAGAGTGCCAGCGATCCCCCCGCGAGACCCATGCACTTACCTCACGGACGGTCTCGCAGCTTCTCTTCAGTCCCTGGCTCTCCGAGTCCTCAGTCCTCCTGCGGCGCCTCCTCCTCGTCCAATGGCACGGTGTTCGCCTTTCGGCCAATCAGGAAGCGGGAGGACCCGATCCCTGATTGGCCAGGAGGAGGATCCGTGTGACAATAGCGAATTCTCATTCGCTATTGTCACAGAATGGGCGGGTCGGGGCGCACTGCTCCGCTCTGCGGGTGCGCGGTCCGAGCGCGGGACATTCAATTGTACTGCGCGTCCTTAGACGTGCAGAGGGATTCAGCCGGTTCTGCGAACTTGCAGAAAGTTAGTAACCGGTTCTATGGAACTGGTGCGAACCGGCTGAATCCCACCACTGGGTGTAACGTTAAAAAACACTACCCCATGAAAATTCCCTACCCTCCGGAGCTGTGAGCATGCGCAGTGGTAAGCTGCTCAGCTGTTCAATGACGTATGTGCACAGGAAGTGACGAGGGTAGGGAATTTTCACTGGTAGGGTTTTTTCACGGAACACCAGGTCTCCATGTAAAAAACCCGGAAGTGATGTCATGACATCACTTCCGGGTACTCGGCGCCGAATTAAAAAACGGACAGGATTCAAAACAGCCAAACTTGGCGTTTTTTAATGCTTTTCAGTGCCGAGGAGGGGTTTGTGTCTTTTAGAGGAGTACATAAAAAAAAAAAATTTAATGTACGAAAATATCGGCAGATATCAGCCGATACCGATATCCAATGACCAAAATATCGGTATCGGCATTAAAAAAACTCTATCGGTCGATCACTGGTATATATAATTTTTAAAGTGTACCTAAGACCATGAACACAAATGTAATATATTGCATCTTACCGGTCCTTACCACAGGCAGTAAAAAAAACAAAATTGAGCTGCGGTTTTACGCAGTTTTACCTCTCCCCCTGACTGCCAACCTAATGCCAACCATACAGCCGGAGGAACTGGTCACATGCCGCAGCTTCAATGCTTTGTGTTGTGGGCATCGCCTGTCAAACCTGTCAATGAGGCCGCACCACAACCATAGCTTCCAACTGTCCCCTATTTCGAGGGACTGTCCCTGATTTGGAACAAAGTCCCTCTTTCTTCCTCATTTGACCCTCATTATATAAAATGCACTATTTATCTTCCAAAAAGTATTTCCCTCTTCTAAACCTTTCATCAAATTCCTAAATTGCTGCACTTGTAAATGTCAAAATCCAGTATAAAGCAATAGTAGTGGTAAAAATACACTTGGGGATTTAACTAATTCTTTTTTTTTTTTTTGTATAATTCTCCTTCGAGGGGATGTGGCAGGAGGTGTGTCCTATGCCTACATACTTTTGCTTATAGTTGTCCCTTGTTCCCATTTAAAAAAGTTGGGAGGTATGCCACAGCTGGGAGCCAAACACTTGGCTTGTGGCTGTGGTGCATTAGTCCAGGCATGTCCAACCTGCGGCCCAGGGGCCACATGCGGCCCAGTACCCCAGGCAATGCGGCCCACTGCCCCCGACAATTTTTTTTTTGCTGGAGAGGAAGGAAGTCAGGTCGGGAGCATGGCCACAGCGGCTTCCAACTAACGGTAGGCAGAGGCTGCCTCTGAGGGGGGGGGGGGGGGGGGAGAATGTGCAGTGTTTCTGACTCCTACCACCATGACCACTTCAAATCACTGAAGTGGTCATGGTGGTTAGAGTGTTCCTTTAATATCTCTCATAAGAAGTAAACCTCTGTATACTGATTCCATTTAATTTCATCATCCTCTAGCTGTGTTAAATCAGTGTGGGGGGTGCGGCGGCACGGGAAGGGCACGGCGGCATTTTATTATTTATATATCTTAACTATAGTATATATTTTATATGCGGCCCGAGAAAATTTCTCTACACTCAATGTGGCCTAGAGAAGTCAAAAGGTTGGACACCCATGCATTAGTCCCATTAGGGATGGTCTCATCTGTGTTCGGATTGTAGTCCCAACCCACCTGAGCAATCCCGCCAGGAAGCCGTCACTGTGCACGAGAGCAGCGGCTCTCTCTGATCACGATCTCCTCATAGGCTCCTGCTGCTGTCAATTGCAGCCAGTGAGGAGGGAGCGGGGGCGGGGCTGAGCCGTGCTATGTGACACACACATTTCGGCTCAGCAGCGAGCTTTCTTGAGTGCCCACTATAGCAAGCAGCTTACTTCACGCCGCGGCGGCCGGATCTTCCATCCACCAGCAGCAGACACAGCGGAACTGTGCTCCAAGGACACAACAGCTGAGGATCAAGATGACCTCCCTGGATACTGTTTACATGCCTATATTTTACCCACTAAATGTGAGTTGTGAATCGTCTACCCGTGTTCAATAAATGTTTTTTACTACTGCACTTAGAGGCTCCTCCTTTCTCCTCTTCTCTTAACATTTCAATTGCAACAGCTCAGTTCATTCTGCCATTCCCGCTACCTTGAATACTTGGATTTTTTCCTAGTTGCTGGCAGGCTGACAGACAGATCTTTTGTCACTTGGGGCCCCATTGGTGAAAAGATGAGAGACCCCACCAAATGTTCTACTGAATGCTATAGATAGAACAAAGCTGCATGATGGGGTCACCTTCTTCCAGTGGATTCTCCACAATGCACAATAAACACTTCCATACCTGGCCTATTCTGGCACTCCTCTCTTACATGTAAAATCATAATTTTTTTGCTAGAAAATTACTCAGAACCCCCAAACATTATATAATTTTTTTAGCAGAGACCCAAGGGAATAAAATGGTGGATGTTGCAACTTTTTATGTCACACGGTATTTGCGCAGCAATTTTTCAACTGCATTTTTTTGGGGGAAAAAAAAAAGGTTTCATGAATTAAAAGAACACAAAACACTAAAGTTTGCCAAATTTTTTGTATATTGTGAAAGATTATGTTACGCCAAGTAAATAGATACCTAATATGTCATGCTTTAAAATAGGGAACACTCTTGGAATGGTGCCAAACTTCGATATTTTAAAATCTCCATAGGCAAAGCTTTAAAATTTTTTACAGGTTACCAGTTTAGAGTTGCAGAAGTCTTGGGCTAGAATTGTTGCACTTACTCTAACGTTCGCAGCGATACCTCACATGTGAGGTTTGAACGCTGTTTACATATGTGGGTGCGACATACGTATGCATTCGCTTCTGTGTGCAAACACGCAGGGACAGAGGCGCTTAAAACATTTTTTTATTGTTTATTTTATTTTTATATTTTTACACTTTCCATTTAACTTATTTTTTTTTTTTCACTTTTATTCTTATTACAAGGAATGTAAACATCTCTTGTAAAAGAATAGGGCATGACAGGTCCACTTTATGGAGAGGTTTGTAAGGCCCCACATCTCTCCTATAGGCAGGAAAGACTGACATAAAAAAAAACCCATCCTGGCCTTTCCAGCCGAGTCCACAGCACTATTTACAACTGCCAGGCCAGACGTGACGCATAGCATAGGGACAGTCCCTCGAAATAAGGTACAGTTGGGAGCTATGCTTTTTTTTTTCTCCTGGGGCCCCATTGGTGAAAAGATGAGAGGCCCCACCAAATTTTCTGCTGAATGCTATAGATCTAACAAAGCCGCATGATGGTGTCACCCTCTTCCAGTGGATTCTTCACAATGCACAGTAAACAAAAGTCCTGGTGTAAATGTAGCACTGCCCCCTAGAGGACTGCTGAGAATTACACTTTCTGGATTCCCCTGGGTTACCCTTAGCAACTGACAGCAGATAAACAGCAATGAAAGTTCTTGGCTCAGTCAAAAATCAATCCAGGGGATGTTGTTTTTGTGGTTTTATTTAGAACTTAGATAGGACAAGGGATGAGTGGGATAATCCAACTAGTAACTATGCACAATCTTGAGGACAACTGACTGTAGAATGCGTCAAGGCCGCTGCTTCACCCTGCTACTGAAATGAAGATATATTAAATGTTTCCGCTTTCAGATTCTCTTCAGGGTTATAAACTTGGCACCCCCTTTACTCTCACTGCCTGTGTGCTGACACCCGTCCGCTGACTCTAGCCAATGGAGTGGTCCCCTTCCTGGCAGACCCCCGGGCAGGTTTCTCTGTACTCACGGACACTGGTTTTCCAGAGTCACCGTTGCCTCCAAACTCCACAGTCAGCGTCCGCTGGACCTCTGGGTTCAGCCACACTTTCTGGTTCACCAGGCCGACTGCCTGTGACCACCTTCCACAGCTTCAGAAGAGGAGACAGCCGTTACCCTCCTTCTGGGACTTACCCTCCTTCTGGTTTCCCGCCCAAAGACCCCCTGCCACATGTGTCCTTGGCTTTTATAACATATACCAGGATGCACCACTTTCCTGTGCCAACCCATTGAGATAGTCACAAAAACCTGTGTCACTGGCTGGGTTTCCTCCACTGTCCAACAGGCCACCCTATTGGATACAGTGGGGACACTCCCTCAGACCAGATGAATCACACCCTGGACGCATGCAACAGGCCTACCTATAAATTCTGCTCCCTGATAGGCAGACAGAGCAACTATGTTTTACCTGCTACTCCCCTGATAAGCAGTCAGAGCAAATTACACTCCCTACCTAGCACCTATCTAGGAGGGTGCTACATAAGGAAGGCCATTGATTCCCCCATCAACACAGTCAGTGTTAATGGGAGAATCCCTCCCACAGAGCTTTTGTGTTCTTTCAGTGGGAAGGGGGGTGGGGACCTGTCCCTGTCGGGAGAACACAGTGACTGTTGCTAACCACTATAGCTACTGGCAATAATGGCATGCTAGAAATCTGACATAAGTGCAAAAATTATTATAAAACTGCACTTGGTGAAAAAGTGTGACAAATTGATACCCTACACAGCTGCACTCATAAAACACACCCCAAAACAAATGTACTGTATAACAAAGCTCATACATCACATATGTAGCGGGGTCTTCCATTATACTAGTTCTAAAAGACTGCTGCTTGACATTTGAGAGGAACTCGGCTCCATCTAGTGGCCAAAAGGACACATTGCAGCGGCTATGGAATGTCTTTTGATGTTATTTTCCTTTCAGGAAGTTGAGCAGTCTTCATCGCCCATAGTGCTTTGAGAATACCAGGGTGCACTGCTGCACCGCACAGCCTTCTGGGGGAAGCTTTATAAAGGAAGGGAGGAGCCAGGCTCACTCTCTTGGGAAAGACACAGTGAGACAAGCAGGATGCCAGTGCTGTGGGCTGATGCTGTATGCTAGGCCGAAACTCCTGGGCCTTAAGTGACTAAGTTGCAGTGTTTCATCTCCAGTAGAGGATCCCTCCTGGAGGTCCCATCGATGTTCTACAGAGACCAGACTCATCCACCCCAAATACCTAGCGCGGCTGGTGACAGAGGCCGGAGACTGAGACAGCAGCGGAGGCTTCCTGGGAGACAGTCCTGTTGGTGAGAGGGCACCTGCCCAAAAACTGACTCTATCTATCAAAGAAGTAACTTTAGTCAGGATTAGCCTTAGAGTAGTAGAAGGCAATATACCAGGTGGCCCAGTACATCTCTCACAGAAGTTTTACCGGCAATCCTGCACAGACACCCCGCGGTGATTACTAACTGTTGCTGCCATTCTCTCTATTGATCACCCATCCTCAATGTGGATTACAAATTGCGAGTGCACCAACGTTGCTAGCGAAGATATAGAGAAGAAACAGCGGACTCAGATAGGTCTGACATTCTGATACTGTGTCTAACTGAATGCTGAGCCTTATCTCCAAAAGTATAATAGTGATTAAGATGGTGGTCCTATAGGCTCTGAGACATTTCCTGAAACAATTAATGTGCCCTTGAGGAGTGATATCACAGTATTTATCTTATCTTTGATTAATTAATTAGTATATCCTTTTACAAAGTCATATTTTACTGTATCGAAACTGTTTATTTGATTCACAGTAAATAACTTTCCTGTTTAAAAGCAAGCTTGTGTGTGGTCACCTTGTATTACCCAGAAGGACTGCAGCTGGAGAGAGGTAACAGGTCATTATTATTTATTGAAGTGTTATATTCCAATCTGTGTAGCCATTTGGTATTCCAGTCCTATTCTGGGTCAGTTGTGCCTAGGGAGGGTTCGAGCCAATTCTGTGGGTTGTTAGGCAGGACGTAGACCCAATAATCTAATCAGCAGCTCCTGCGGGGGTGGTGCTACACGTGGGGGCTCGTCCGGGATCATCTACAGTCCTGCAACACAACCCTCTCAGCCACAGAATCCCCCTCAACGCAGAAATGGATCCTACCGCTGCAGCCGAGTGGTGCAGGGAAGAGAATGTCGTAGTGGAAAATGGCCTGGTGGTTGAAATCAAGGGAGAGGTCTGGACTGAGGAAAAACTCCTCCCAGTTTTAAGGGCACTGTCCACAGACAGGAAATTCTGGGTGACTGACATAAAGACAGACACCACCGTTCCACACACGTATGCATTGTGTGAGTGGAGGAAGGGGGTCCCTGATTACTTTAAGGGAACCAGTGTAAAGACTACTGACCAAACAGAACTTTTCTTAATACATCCAGAAGTCCTTACTGAAGGTCCCTCATCCACCACTCCTGGGGGATCCAGCAAAGAAAAAGGTGTCCAAGAAGGGAGTCCAGAGTCACCACCTTTGTCTACCTTTAGCTCAGAACTGTGTGCTGTTCTCGGGGAAATCGTAGCAAAATGTAGTAAGGACTCCCCAAACTATCTGATGACTGAATATAGGAAGCTCAGGACATTCTCTGGGAAACAGCCTGTGCCTTCGACAGAAGATGGGTTTGAAGAGTGGTTAGATACCGCCACTCAGGCTTTGGAAGAGTGGGAGGTACCAGAACAGCACAAGAAACAGAGAATCACAGAAAGTTTAAAGGGACCTGCACTAGAGGCCGTACGTAATCTCAAGCTAAGCAAAAAGAACTGTACTGCACAGGATTATCTAGACATTCTACAAGATGTATTTGGTCGGACGGAGAACGTGGCTGAACTTCTTTACCAGTTAGACCACTGTTACCAAGAAGAGGAAGAGAAGTTGTCCGAATTTATTAGACGCCTAGATAAGATCATCCACCAGATCTTGATAAAGAAAGGGATAGACCCCCGGAAGGTAGATGAGACTCGTGCACGGCAGGTGCTGAGAGGGGCTCAACCCTTAGATCCCATTGCCATACTGTTGCGAACTCGCCAAGATGGTGGCATTCTGGAATACCCTGACCTGATCCGAATGGTCAGAGAAGAAGAGGTCATGTTAGACAACAAAAGGAAGAGTCGGCAGTTTGACTCAACTGCTCGTGTCAGAGTGATAAGTGCAAAAGAAAGTGACTCGCAAGTTGAACTCCTAAAGACCCAGGTGTCCCAGTTGATAGAAATGGTGTCCATCCTGACTAGTCAGGCATCTACTCTACCTGATGGGAACGTGTCAGAGAAGCCGGATAAACCTTCTAACCTTAGAGTAGATCCGGAACCGAGACCTAGGAGATCGCTAACTTGTTTCAACTGTGGGGGAGTAGGACATGTTAGAGGAGTATGTCCCAGCCCAGGAAATGTCGCCTCAGAACCTCGCAAGCCAGCGGAAAAACTTCAGAGGGCACCCGTGAAGGAGTCGACCGGGTGCCCGCCAGTTTCAAGGGAATCCAAGAGACTCAATGATTCAGGGAATCTGAGTCAGGGAGTCAGATCCAGGTACAACGCCCCTAGTTCTATACTCCAGGCTACTGAGAGAAGGAAAATCAATGCACACCGGGCCCAGAGGGGACTGAAGTCCAGAAGAAAAAAAAAGAAAAGAGCCTGGGTGCAGAGAACTGAATCAGACAACAAGGCCACTTCAAGAGAATTCCCAACTAACTTGGTCGGGCCTTCCCCTGTAGTCTCTGTCCAGGTAGAAGGAATTTACACAAGAGCCCTCCTTGACACTGGGGCCCAAGTGACTCTTCTGTATAGAGACTTCTATGATAAACACCTTACCCATCTACCTCTGCAGAAGTTGGAAGATCTGGAGATATGGGGTATCGGGACTCAAAGTTTTCCCTATGACGGGTATATGCCAATCAAGTTGACCTTTGACCCATCAGTGGCTGGTGAAGCTGAAACCTTCGACACCCTAGCGGTGGTCTGTCCTCGTCCGCCAGGGGCCAACAAAAGCTCTCTCATCGTAGGGACCAACACTGACCTAGTAAGGCGCCTCCTGACACAACTGGTCCAGGGACAGGATGCTCCAGCGCCAAGGATTCACCCCATGCTACGGCAGGCCTATCAACGATTAGTATTGGAGCAAGAGACTCCTGCAGAAGGAGTTGGAAGACTCTGGAAGTTGGACAGAACGGAAAAGGTCTTGCAGCCAGGAAAGGTGGCTTGTCTGAAAGCTTCCGTTAAACTCACATGGAAACAGCCGGGCCCTTTTATCATCTTTGAATCAGGTCCACAGGAAGAGGAGAGAGGGATAGAAGTAATCCCTGAAGTGATCCCTTTGAAGGTGTTACAGAAAAACCATGGAAGGGTTTTAGTGAGTGTCAGAAACACCTCTACTACACCGGTGAAGGTACCGGCCAGAGTGCTGTTGGGCCAAGTTAACCCGGCTACCCCAGTTGTCCCATCTGATCTTAAAGAGAGGGGAAGGGGTGAAGATGTTATAGAAGAGCTCTGCTCTGGAAACGCTGCCCTCCCACCAGAATGGGTGAAGAGGGCCAAGGCACAACTTGCTGGATGGCGAGGAATATTTTCTAGGGCTGAGTTCGACGTGGGATGCGCCAGGAGTGCCACTCATAAGATCCGCCTGAGTGAGGACAAACCTTTCCGAGAAAGAGTCCGGCGAGTTCCCTTAGGTGACTTAGAAGATCTACGTCAGCAGCTGGCGGAACTCAAGAAGACTGGGGTTATTCGAGAATCCAGGAGCCCATATGCTTCTCCGATAGTGGTAGTCCGGAAGAAAAACGGATCTCTGAGGCTTTGTATCGACTACCGAACACTGAACAGAAGAACCATCCCAGACCAGTATACCACTCCTCGAATCGAAGACGCCCTACAGAGCCTGTCAGGGGCGAAGTGGTTCAGTGTGATGGACTTAAAGAGTGGGTATTATCAGATCCCCATGCACCCTGAAGATCGGGAGAAGACAGCCTTCATCACCCCTGTGGGGTTCTTTGAGTTCAATCGCATGCCTCAGGGATTGTCAGGGGCCCCTGCTACCTTCCAAAGGCTGATGGAAAGGACCGTTGGAGATATGAATTTGATAGAGGTACTGGTATACTTGGATGATGTTATCGTGTTTGGCAGAACTTTGGAAGAACACGAGGAGAGGTTGGAAAAGGTCCTGAAGAGGCTACATGAAGAAGGCCTGAAACTTTCTCCTGAGAAGTGCCAATTCTATCAGTCCTCGGTCCATTACCTGGGCCACATCGTGTCTGAAGAAGGGGTGGCCACCGACCCGGACAAGCTGGATGCTGTCGCCTCCTGGCCGAGACCTACAAATGTGACCGAACTTCGGTCGTTCCTGGGTTTTTGCTCCTATTACAGGAGGTTTGTAGAGGGGTTCGCCAAGATTGCCCGACCCCTCAATGAGTTACTAAAGAACGAAGAAGATGACGTTCCTGAACTGGTCAAGCCAATGAAGTCCACCATGGGACCCCGGAAGGCCAAGGAGTCCATCCAGGATCAGTGGACCCCAGAATGTGAAGGGGCTTTCATTCAGTTGAAAAAGAATCTAACCACTGCCCCTGTGTTGGCCTACGCAGACCCCACGAAACCATATGAACTACATGTCGATGCCAGCCGAGATGGGCTGGGTGGGGTACTCTACCAGGAACATGGGGGCCACCTGCGACCCGTAGCCTACGTGAGCAGGAGTCTACTACCTGCTGAAAGGAATTATCCTACCCACAAACTTGAATTCCTGGCCTTAAAGTGGGCAGTGGTCGACAAACTGAAAGATTACCTGTACGGAGCTGAATTCATTGTCAAGACGGATAATAATCCCCTTACCTATCTGTTGACTACAGCTAAGCTGGATGCAACAGGACACAGATGGTTGGCTGCCCTCTCTAGCTTCAACTTCAGCCTGAAGTATCGGCCAGGAATCGGGAACAGGGATGCAGATGCCCTATCCAGAAGGTTGCATGCACCACACGAACCTGATGAAGAATGGACCCATTTGGCTCCAGAAGGGGTGCGTGCCCTATATCAGGGAACTGAACTTCGATCCAGAGGAGGATCAAGAGCCGAAGAGATTGGGGTTTCGGCTGTCGGAGTACCCAAATACTATTGCAGGGTGACCCAGGTTGAAGGGGAAGATTTACCCCGGCTGTCCAAAAGGGACTTGAGGAAGGAGCAGCTGGAAGACCCTCTGGGAAAACTTCTTTTGGAAGCCTTGGAGATCCAGCGCCCTGAGTTGCTTCTCACCGACTCTCCTCAGGGGGCCCGTCTGTTGCATAGAGAGTGGACCCGGTTACAGATCCGAGAAGGGGTGGCCTACCGAAGAGGCCCATCTGAAGATCTGGAGGAGAAGTGGCAACTGTTCTTACCAGCTAAATACAGGGAGAGAGTTCTGGCTGCTCTTCATGATAATCATGGCCATCTGGGACCTGAAAGAACTTTTCAGCTTGTCAGAGACAGGTTCTACTGGCCCTGTATGAGGGCCGAAGTTGAAGGATACTGTCATTCTTGTGTCCGATGTATACAAAGGAAGACTCTGCCACGTCAAGCAGCCCCAATGGGCCATCTGCAAAGCCAGGGACCCATGGAACTGGTGTGCATTGATTTCCTTTGCCTAGAGCCTGATCTGAGTGGCCAAGGGAATGTCCTTGTGGTAACAGACCATTTTACCAGATACGCCCAAGCATTCCCAACAAGGGATCAGAAGGCCTCTACAGTAGCCAAAGTTCTTGTAGAAAAGTTCTTTGTACACTATGGGTTACCACAACGCCTCCATTCAGATCAGGGAAGAGACTTTGAAAGCAGACTGATCAAGAGACTGTTAGATCTGTTAGGCATCCAAAAGACTAGAACTACTCCCTACCATCCACAAGGGGATGCCCAGCCGGAAAGATTTAACAGGACTCTTTTGGACATGTTGGGGACTTTAAGCTCAGAGAAGAAACAGCATTGGGGCAAACATGTAGCTGCCATTGTGCATGCCTACAACAGTACTGTCAGTGATGCTACTGGATATTCCCCTTATCGTCTAATGTTTGGACGAGAGGCTCGATTGCCAGTGGATTTGGCCTTTGGCATCTCGCCCGATCACACCTCTTCAGCATCGCACAAGGGATATGTGGACCGACTGCGGAAGAGTCTGAAATCGGCCTATGATAAAGCTCAGGCCACATCTGATCAACGTGGACTGAGGAATAAAAGGAATTTCGACTTAAAAGTTCGGATCCAAGACTTGCAACCAGGGGACAGGGTATTGTTGAGGAACTTGGGTGTCCCGGGAAAACACAAGTTGGCAGACCGCTGGAAGTCCCAACCTTATGTTATCTGCAAGCAACTACCAAACCTCCCTGTGTATCAAATTCGGCCTGAAGGAAGTGTGGGTCCATTGAAGACTTGGCATAGGAACCATTTACTGCCTCTCTCTGAAGCAGTTCGCATGCCTCCTGTCGTAGATTCGCCAGAGACCCCTTCGACCTCTCGCCTGTCCAGACCAGTCACCAGATCTCAGTCGACACTCCCAGATGTGAGGGAGGGAAATTCTCCATCTGAAGATCTGGAAGATGAAGAGGAGGTACCTGACTGGATGTGGTCGTCTCAGTTACCAGAACCCACACCTGCCTCCCTGTCTTCATCCGAATTGGCTGACAGAGGAACCCTTCGGGCGGAAGCCCCCGAATTCATACCTTTCCACATGCTTCCAGAAGAAGTAGTTGATGATGAAGATCCTGAGGAGGAGGTTGCACCTTCCTCTGAAGAAGAACTGACCGCTCTTGAAGCATCAGATTCCTGTGTGTTGGAACATGAGGAGGAGGACATTGAAGAATCCCCAGAAGTGGCTGGTCCTAGTACCTCTGAGATCGTGCATCCCAAAGAACAGAGGGAAAGAAGAGTCATTCACCCGCCCAAAAGACTGACCTATGACCAATTGGGTGAATGCTCAGAAGAGGCTATCTTTACTTCCAAACGAACTCTTGATCAGCCTAGTTCTTCCACCGCAGATTTGGTGGAGGACAACCCTAGCTCACCCCCAGGCACATCTGTACAAGCCACTCAAGTGTCAGGGGTCTGTGCACAGAATTACCTTCCCTCCCCTGACAATTGGTGGGAGGTTCCTATGTCGAACCTGTGTTGTAATATGCAGTTGTTAAGTTTGAACTCTGCTTATGAAAAGGAAGATGATTCCCTGTTATGCATATGTTAATGTTTTTTTTTGTGTACTGCCACCATATGCACTGGAGTACATGCTGTTGTCCTCTTTGGGGACCAAAGTTTCTCAAGTGGGGGGAGTGTGTAGCGGGGTCTTCCATTATACAAGTTCTAAAAGACTGCTGCTTGACATTTGAGAGGAACTCGGCTCCATCTAGTGGCCAAAAGGACACATTGCAGCGGCTATGGAATGTCTTTTGATGTTATTTTCCTTTCAGGAAGTTGAGCAGTCTTCATCGCCCATAGTGCTTTGAGAATACCAGGGTGCACTGCTGCACCGCACAGCCTTCTGGGGGAAGCTTTATAAAGGAAGGGAGGAGCCAGGCTCACTCTCTTGGGAAAGACACAGTGAGACAAGCAGGATGCCAGTGCTGTGGGCTGATGCTGTATGCTAGGCCGAAACTCCTGGGCCTTAAGTGACTAAGTTGCAGTGTTTCATCTCCAGTAGAGGATCCCTCCTGGAGGTCCCATCGATGTTCTACAGAGACCAGACTCATCCACCCCAAATACCTAGCGCGGCTGGTGACAGAGGCCGGAGACTGAGACAGCAGCGGAGGCTTCCTGGGAGACAGTCCTGTTGGTGAGAGGGCACCTGCCCAAAAACTGACTCTATCTATCAAAGAAGTAACTTTAGTCAGGATTAGCCTTAGAGTAGTAGAAGGCAATATACCAGGTGGCCCAGTACATCTCTCACAGAAGTTTTACCGGCAATCCTGCACAGACACCCCGCGGTGATTACTAACTGTTGCTGCCATTCTCTCTATTGATCACCCATCCTCAATGTGGATTACAAATTGCGAGTGCACCAACGTTGCTAGCGAAGATATAGAGAAGAAACAGCGGACTCAGATAGGTCTGACATTCTGATACTGTGTCTAACTGAATGCTGAGCCTTATCTCCAAAAGTATAATAGTGATTAAGATGGTGGTCCTATAGGCTCTGAGACATTTCCTGAAACAATTAATGTGCCCTTGAGGAGTGATATCACAGTATTTATCTTATCTTTGATTAATTAATTAGTATATCCTTTTACAAAGTCATATTTTACTGTATCGAAACTGTTTATTTGATTCACAGTAAATAACTTTCCTGTTTAAAAGCAAGCTTGTGTGTGGTCACCTTGTATTACCCAGAAGGACTGCAGCTGGAGAGAGGTAACAGGTCATTATTATTTATTGAAGTGTTATATTCCAATCTGTGTAGCCATTTGGTATTCCAGTCCTATTCTGGGTCAGTTGTGCCTAGGGAGGGTTCGAGCCAATTCTGTGGGTTGTTAGGCAGGACGTAGACCCAATAATCTAATCAGCAGCTCCTGCGGGGGTGGTGCTACACATATGTTGCACGGTTTCAACCAATTATAAAGTGCACAAACCATATATCATAAATATTAAATGAACAAATAAGTCTGCTGTGCTGTGCTTGTTAAACCATTACTTGCACATATTCAGTGTGTCATAAAATCAGCTGTGAGTCCATATATTCAAATGTGAATGGCCATAAAGTGTCTAAAAACAAACTAGAATAATGTGCTCCCAGTGTGTTCCACCACCATTCATAATTAAGGCTGGGTTCACACTATTGCGATGCGGGAACCAGCGCGATTCCAGTGCAGGTTCCCGCATTTCGCATGTCTCTTGCTGTCAGCTCACACTGCCCTATGCTAACCGCTGCGGGTGTTAATACAAAGTTAATGACACCCCCAGATTGTTTCGCAGATCAAAGTGCGAACTGTGAAATGATGCATGAATCGGATCGCGTGGGTGTGAACACTTATGCAATCCCATTCCAGTGCGGACCAAAAACAGGGGCCTTCACCATTTTGGTCCCAATGCGATGCAAATTCAACCATACAAACTGTTTGGCTGAAGTCATATCGCACAGACATCACATGTGATCTGCACAGCAATTATAGGAGGTCTATAGAGCATGTGGTGCATCACTGGTTAAAGTGGTTATAAACCTACCTTTAAAATTTGAACCTATAGGTAAGCCCTTTAATAAGTCTTACCTATAGGTACTCTATATATCTCCTAAACTTACACCGTTTAGGAGACATTTACATTGCATGCAGCTGATGACGTGATCAGCGCATGCGCTCTGAAGGAACGGCCGTCCGTGCCGTTCTTTACGAGCCCTGTGCCGTGACCTGCGGCTCCCACGCGCATGTGCGGGAGTTACAACACGCGGCTCCGCCCATTAGTACAGCAGAAGTCTGCGAACCCGGAAGGAAGACAGGCGAAGATAGTTGCAGCCTCCAGCGGGGACGACACAGGTTTTCGTTCGCAGGTAAGTGTCACATAATGTGCTAGTATGCAATGCATACTAGCACATTATGCATTTACTTTGCAGTTAAGAAAAAAAAGGGCATACTTTACTTCCTCTTTAACTCAGAAAGGATCCAGTATGCAGATGAATGGATGGGAACCTCAGAACTCGTCACCAGCGGGGAAAGTTGCTCGCAGTTATTGAGATCACATTTGATTTTTTGTCACAACGAATATGTGCAAATATTGATTTAACAAGCATAGCGGACTTATTTGTACAATATTTATGATATATATACGATTTGCGCACATTATAGTTGGTTTAAACAGCGCAACATATGTGATTTATGTTGAAATCCGATATGCTGGTTGTACCCATGGCGATTGATGGATTGGGTATCAGCTCGCCCATAGATGGATCGAATCTTGGCCGATCCCTGCTGAACCAGCCAAGATTCAATCTATGGCCAGCTGTAAGGGACGGACACCTTACCTGTGGGAGGGGGAGAGACACAAACTATCTTTTAATAGGGTCTCCAGGAGATGTGATTTGTTACAACTTATGTTCAAGCCCAACTCCAGCCGAAACTCTTCATTTAGCTGTAGATAAAGAGTGGATGGCTTAGATTACAGGAGTGTCAAACTCAATTTCATCGCGGGCCGCATCGGCAGTGTGGTTGCCCTCAAAGGGTCGGTTGTAGCTGGGTCACACTATGTATAGAGTGCAGAGTTCAGGATTATGCTATGTACAGAGGATAGGGCTCAGCAGTGTGTTACGTACAGAGTGCATGGGTTCAGTAGTGTGCTACCTACAGAGAGCAGGGTTCAGGGGTGGGCTACGTACGGAGTGCAGGAATCCAGGGGTGTGCTACATACGAAGTGCAGAGATTTAGGGGTGCGCTACCTATGGAGGATTCAGGAGTGCACTACGTACAGAGAGCAGGTTCTCGGGTGCGCTAGGTACAGAGAGCAGGGTTCAGGGGTGGGCTACGTATGGAGTGCAGGGATTCAGCGGTGCACTACATAAAGAGTGCAGGGTTCAGGAGTGCACTACATACAGAGATCAGGGTTCAGGGGTGCGCTATGTATGGAGTGCAGGGTTCAGGAATGTAGCTGGCCAGCTAAAACTTGTCCTAGGTTGCTAATATAACTCACATGTATATACAGCTAGACTTGCTAATATCCTCAATACAGTGCATATGTTTATATGTGAGAGACAAAAGCAGTTATTTACTGTGATTTTATGTTTGGATGTCATAAAACAATTGTATATTGTGTTCACAGAAGCAAAAAAGAAATATGCCTGTAAGATTCATTGTATGCCTGTAAGGTAAGCTCAGACACAGCAGAATTGAAACCAGAAAGCACAGAGTTAAACTTTATTACCCATCAGGAGTTTGTGGCCAATCACAGCCAATCTCACACTCAGCAAGTGTCTTGGCCAATTACAGCCAGCCTTACACTCATTTTGGTCTAAAAGTTCTATGCTCACAGCCAGCATTCTCATTCCACCAGAGATAGAAGATCTGTACAGACACAGATCCACAGAGTCAGTTTTATGGAAGCAAGTGGCCAAAAATAGGTAATTAACAGTTATATATGTTCCTATTGTTAGTAATGTGATTAGAACTGTATACTGAACTAGTTATGTGTTCACTTGTAGTTCCACCAAACTTAAATCAAACCCAAACCAGATCAAACAAGCAAACCCAAATATCAAACAGCAAACAGAATATAGAGCAAGTAAAACTATTGATTAAGCATCAGTTATACCCCTCAGAGAGATCATAAAGTGTTTAAGCAATTTAAAGTGAAAGTACAGATACTGAAGAGAGAAATATATCCACCATTTTATGTAGAATGACAAGATTGAACAGTTGAACCACCATTTTGTTATACTTCATTCAACACATGTTTGCACATGTACTGTCTGCTGCAAAAGTGTCAGTGTTATATATGAAGAAAAGTTGAAGTTAATAAAGAAGATATCTTAAGCGTTTGGTGTGCTCTTTAAACCTATTGCTTTCCATAGAACGGTATTAGAGGAATTTATAGAGTAACAGACAGTCTGGTTAGACTGAAGTCAGAAAAATCAAGTTCTTCTAATGCCACAGCGCATACAGCACTTCATAGTGCTGCGTCTGCCACAAGGAATGCGCTGTGTGCGGAGTGCAGGGTTCAGGAGTGTGCTACGTATGGAGTGCAGGGTTCATGAGCATGCTATGTACAGAGAGCAGAGTTCAGGGGTGCGCTACGTACGGAGTGCAGGGTCCAGGGGTGCGCTACGTACGGAGTGCAGGGTTCAGGAATGCACTATGTACAGAGTACAGGGTTCAGGAATGCGCTATGTACGGAGTGCAGGGTTCAGGAATGCGCTATGTACGGAGTGCAGGGTTCAGGAATGCGTTATGTGCAGGGTTCAGGAATGTGCTATGTACGAAGTGCAGGGATTCAGGGGTGCACTGCATATGGATTGCAGGGATTCAGGGGTACGCTACATATGCAGTGCAGGGTTCAGGAGCGTGCTATGTACAGAAAGCAGGGTTCAGGGGTGCGATACGTACAAAGTGCAGGGTTCAGGAATATGCTATGAATGGAGTGCAGGGATTCAGGGGTGCGCTACATACAGAGTGAAGGGATCCAGGAGTGCGCTACATTCAGAGTGCATGGGTTCAGGGGTGCACTACATACAGAGTGCAGGGGTTCAAGGGTGTGCTGTGCCCAATGTGCAACATTTCATTTCCACCACTCCTCCTCCTGGGTTTTGACCTCTGCACCCAGCACTCTACCCCCAACCTCTAAACACATCTTCCTACACACCTCCACAGCCCTCCTCCCCTGCACTCTGTATGTAGCCCAACCCTCCCCCCTTTCAACTTCCAAAGCAAACCTCACATCTGTACTCTCTCCTACCTGATGTAAGATGGCATTTACAGAATGCTTTCATTGCCACTACTGCTACAAGTCCTCAAAAGCCCACCCTCCAGATGCAGCCGCTGGATATAGATTAGAACACACAGCCACCGGAGCCGTCAAGTACCTTCGCCACTGACAGTCTATGCGGAGGAGAGTGTTTACCCCTGTTGCCAAGGAGACCTGTTCTGTGACAGCGAAACGCAGCTGGTGAGAACAGGGGTAGTGGCTGGCGGTCGCTGTGCAGGCCACATGACAAGGCCTGGCGGACCAGATTCGGCCCGCAGCCTTGTGTTTGCCACCTGTGCTTTAGAACATCTGTGAGGTTTAAGGCCAGCTATACACGGCTCAAATCACAGCCGGTTCAGCAGGAACCAGCTGAGATTCAAGCCATTAAAGCGGAGTTCCGGCCTCAAAAATTACTTTGGGCTATCCGCTAGCTGACATTAACCTGAAAAATTAATGGATTTTTTTTTTTGTTTACTTACCTTGTTTTTGAAGAAAGTATACTACCTTCCTTCTACTTCCTCCCTCTGTGACCGCGGCCCGCGCCATCACTTCCTGCTTGCGATGACTCCTGGGAGCTGAACGTCATTGCTCTCAGGAATCAACGTGCCTGAACCGGCCCCGCTCGTCAGTTCCGGTGCAGGCGCGTCATTCCCTGCTAATGCCCAGAAGCTGTGCAGGGATGATGCGCCTGCCCCAGAAGTGACGAGCGGGGCCGGTGCAGGGCATTCTGGGAGGAAGAAGACACGGAAGAGAACACCGAAGAGGACGCCCTGGCTTCAGCTGCCCACACCCGAGATGGCAGCGCTGGAGAAAAAATTTTCAAGGTAAGTATTTCTTCTAAAAGGTAAGTGCGACCTGGGACAGTTCAGAGGCTATCCATTGTGGAATGCACTAGCCCTCACTGTCCTGGGGGTATTTTTTTCTAAAAAAACTTTTCCGGAACTCCGCTTTAATGGGCAGGCTGAAGGTACCAAGTTGATTAATCGATCAGCTTTGGTACAACCAGCCTGCCGGATTCTCTTGCGATTAGTCTTCTCTCCTCAGCAGGAGGGATTTCCCTGTCAGCACTGTCTGTGCTGATGGGGGAATCGTGGGAATTTGAAGAAATTTGCATTGTGTATGGCCATTGGCCGGCCATATGGTCTCTGTCCCCATTGGAGAGATTTCCCCTGATTTTCTGTTCAGAAATATGTTTTTTTTTTTTTTTGCAGAATCATGCTTACCTGGGTGGATGCTGCATCTGTCCCCTGCCGGCTCTAAGGCTGGGAACCGAGTGGCCAAGCCCTGCCGATCGCTCGGTTCCCAGGGCACCCCGAGCAGAAAGCTGGTAACTGTCAGTCACCGGCTTTCTGCTCTGACCACCCCCCCCCCCCCGTGCTCACTGGAGTGCTGTGCTGTGGAGGGGACAGGAGGGCAGGAGTGGCTGGCTCAGGCTCTTAGCGGCTCACTATGAAGCTGAGCCGGGCCCCGGTCCAGGCATGTGGGCGGATCCATACTTCATTGTCGCGATCTTGCCTGAGCCAGGATTGGCTCTGTGATGTCAGCCGACAGCGGGCTTCAGTGGCTTGGCCTCTCCCCCAAGACCATACCAGACCCTTCGGTCTAGTATGGATCTTTAGGGGAAAACTCCCGCACCAAAAAAATAAAACCGGCATGGGGTCCCCCGAAAAATCTCTACCAGACTCTTATCCGAGCGTCCCCCCCCTCCTGGACCATACCAGGCCACATGCCTTCAACGTGGGGGGGGGTGGGTGCTTTGGGGCAGGGTGCAACTTGTCCCCATGTTGGGACAAGGGCCTCCTCCCGACAACCCTGGGCTGTGGTTAAAAGCGAAGAATGTCCCCCAATGTGTCTTCTTCCTCTGGTCTTCCCCTCCGGTGATGTGTTCTTCCTCTGGTCTTCCCCTCCACCTGCTGTCTTCTCCGCCGCCTGCTGTTTTCTCCACCACTTGCTGTCTTCTCTGCCACCAACCTGGTCCTTCTCCTGCACTGGCTCCTGGAGTTGTGTCATCTCCGATGTCTGCCATGGGTCGTTGCCATCCAGTGATGTCACAGTGAGACCTCGCCCCTTGTGCTGTTACGTGAAACATTACATTATAATTTTTGGTAGATCTAGAGAACACTGTACAGAGATTGGACAATCAAATTGTATAATATATGGCCAGCTTAACTGTGATTTATTCACTTTGCCATGATGAGACAAAACACACGTCACTCTGTATGCTATGGACTGACAGTGTGGCTGGATGATTGGCATGAATCGGTATGGCACCTGTTTTGATGTGTTTATTGAAGATCGATAACCACAATTACTGTAATTAGGCCTGGCACAGGTGACTAAAAGTGAACCAGTTGGACAGGACAGGTAAGACTTGAATACGTCATTAAAACCTAAGAGGAGGATAGGAGCATTTGTAAAGGTGCTGCATACAGGTCAGGAGAATTTTGGCATCAATCTATTGCAAAATCAAATGTAATAAAATAAAATACTGCATTTAGGAGAACAAAATTAACTTTGCTTCACCCTGGATAAATACAGGTTAACTTCAAAGTATAGCTGGAGGTTATTTTTTTAAGCTTTGGAGTGGAGAGGGATTAGAACCCCTGTCAGGTTTTTATAGCTGTCTGTATTCCCATTAGGTAGATTCGCCCTTACTGTTTATCCTGTTTACCTTAAAGTAAAATTAAATTACGGATTTTGGGTTGTCACCAGAAGAGCAATAGCAGGGAAAACTTCAAAAAAGGGACTCTAGCTGTGGTGACAACTAGGGATTCCCTCACTTTGGGGGGGGGGGGGGGGTTCTGTTTTGGCTATGGGACAGGAAGTGAAGGGACATTTCCCCAATGGAAAACAGATGGCAAAAAAAACATGGCAGGGGTTATAGCCCTCCCTTACTCAATTTCAAATGAAAAAGTTTTGCTTTTAGTTTTTCTATAAAAGAGAAGTATGGCCAAATCTTGGTTGCCCATACTTTTCTTCTGGTTTACAGGTGTGGAGTTACTTGTGCTCTCCTATGAACCAGAATCAGCCAAGAGCACGCTAAAATTCACTGTCGGCTAATGTCACAGAGTCGCTCCAGTCTCTCTGAGAAAAACCCAACAATAATGTCAGGATCCACCCAGACGCTTGATCGGCAGCTGGCTCAGCTTTTTAGCACACCTCCGAAAGCCTGAGTCAGCCTTTCCCATCTCCTCCACAGTCCACTGCCCCAGTGAATGCTGGAGGGGCAGAGAAGAGAGCGATGATTCACAGTCATTGCTATTCGCTCTGAGTGGGCCAAGAACTGAGCAATCAGTGGTCATGTGATCTCTCAGTTTTCTGGCTAAGAGCAGGAGGGGGACAGCTGCAGTGTCAGACTGATGCTGCAACAGGGAAGTGGGTGTAGATGATTTTTTCATTTTTGATTCCCACACTTCACCTTTAGGCCCCTTTCACACGGGGCGGATCCGTTTTCACGGACTTTGCTTGCTCAGCGGGGATCTGAGCTGTCATTTTTTTAAATCTGGCGGCAGTACCTGGAAGTTATGTCATGACATCACTTCCGGGTTTTTGCATGGAGAGCCGATCAGAGACGAATGGGGCTTTGATCGGGCCTTTGGCGGCCGAGCCACGGAAGGCGGCACTCCTTGTAATGTTTATATTCCTTGTAATGACAGCCGATTGGCTTCTCAGCCGCATTGGTTGTCATCATTACAAGACAGCCGATCCTTGGCTATGGATGCCGGTACAGGGGTGATGCCTCTAGCTGCAGGCATCACTCCGGTACAAGCACTTATATCGGCAATATCAGTAATTCCGATATATTGGGGAAAGTGCATATCGGCCCTCGATATATCGGCTTTGCAGATAATTGGTAGATCCCTAGATTAAACCCCTGTTTTTAATGCATACTCTTAGACAGGAGAATTCAGTTGTTTGCAGGCTGGTTGGTAAGTTGAGCAGGGAATTTCTCTGGTTTTGGTTTGCATGCATTGCCCTTCCATGTGCTCCTTGCTGCTAAGGCCATTTATAGGTGAGGGCAATGGCCATTTATTTGGACTGCAAGAACCTGGAAGAGACACCTGTACAGCTGAGTTTGACAGGTATGCAGGGATGAGCACACGGAACTGGACCAACAGGCTCTGCATCCAGGTTTGTGCATCCATCCCTGCTTACCTGTCAAACCCGGCTGTGCAGTTGAGTCCCGGCTGTGCAGTTGAGCCGATGTGGACCCGTTCACTGTGGATGGGCCGCCTGCACGCAGCTCAACAGTAGAAAAAAAAAGGCTCTGAATACTGCATGGAGCTGAACACTCCTATGACTGAGCCCTAAGCTCACATTCATACTGAGTGCGGGTTTGAAATCACGCGAGTTCAGCTGAACTTGCGCTATTTTAAACCGCCATTTTAGTCTGACTTCGTGGGCGATCTGAGAGACTTTCCACGTTTTTTTCCATGATTTTGCAGCGATTTGTGTTTTGCGTCTTTTATGCTTCTTTTTTGGAAAATTTGTTGTTGGGCAGATTTAAAAACGCAAGACGCGGGAAAATCGCAGTAAAATTACGTGCTTTTCGGCAGGTTTTATATTGAAGTCTATTGAACCAAAAAAGCAAAGCTGACATCTGTGAACTGCTGCGAGTCGCTGTCAATGTAAAGTTAATGACACTCCCATATCGGTTCATAGATAGTGCGAACTGTGAAATGGTGCAGGAATCAGTTTGCATAGGTGTGAACACCAATGCGATCGGATTCTAGTGCGTACCAAAAAAGGATCCTGCACCATTGTGATGCGATTTCAGCCATACAGTTTGTAAGGCTGAATTTTCATCACACAGAAATCGCATGTGATCTACAAAGCAATGCGGTGCGAATCACAAGCGATGTCTGTGATCGCACAAGTGTAAACCCAGCCTTATGTTGGCTATACACTATACGAAAAACCGGCCAAAATTCGGTCCTTCGGACAGTTCGTTCGTTTTTCGGCCAGTTAATGGGCACAAATCAGTAATTGCGACGTTTTTTGAGCCAAAAAAAAATGAAGGGAAGTTTGGACATTTTCTGCTGAATGAATGATACATTGAAAGGTTAATGTGTTTCTCGTCCAAACTGTTTCCACTAGGTATAAGTGAAAAAACAAACAAAAAACTGATTCTTTCATGTCCATTGAATGATTTATCTGTCATTACATGATGATACGAATGTTTGGTCTCACGACCAAGTGTTTATTTTTCGAAAATGAGTTTGAATGATTTTTCGTATAGTGTAAGGCAAGCATAAAGCTGGATACACACTATCCAACTTTTGTGGTTAGATTTCCTTCAGATTTACCTTTTCTATGTAGTGCAAGGGCCTGCCTGATTGCATACAAATTGAAAGTGTTTAGGTTTGACCTCATATTATATGGTTTTGGTAAGTCTAAAGATAAAAGTCTTCAGAAAATCTTATAGTGTGTATGGCCCATAAGTCTGCAACAAAACATCCTAAACCACGCAGACATATGTTTGTTTCAATGTTGGTGAAATCTGCCCGGTAGCCTGTCCCCTTGCATTACTTTTCCATCATCTGCCTGCCTAAACACAGAGGTTTGTTATGACATCTGACTCAGAACTGAAGGGGAGGGTCATGCAGAAGTGAAAGCCTCTTGTGATCTGGGCAGGCCTACAGTGAGGAGGAATACCCATCAGACTTCCTACTCCTGAGCTTCTACCTACTACTGCATGATACTGCAACCAGCTCGAACAACAGTTGCTCGCGCCCAGGCGTTTCTTTTGGGATAAAGTGTGGCACCTGTTGACTGAACAGACAGGTGTCTGTGAAGTAACTTTCAGAAGGATCCAAGGCATCCCTGGACCCCCCTCTTGCATCTGATGAAGGAATAATGGCTGCTGGAGAAAAATGAGCAAACATGATCCGGACAATAATCTGTGATGGCAGAGGAGCCCAGAGCAGGAGGTAAGTACTTGGGGTCTCTTTTAGGTTTTGATTCTTTTTACTGCAAAGCAGGCATTTATTTAGCTATGGTTATGTATTGCTGTCCTCTTGTTTTAACTTGATTAAAGCTGAATTCTACTTATGGATTTCATTGTGCAGTTTCATTGGTCCAGCTTGGAACAAGGTAAGCATGCATATATCTTACCCATTGGACCGCTGTGGAAGTGGTGACTACTACAGTGATCTCCGCTATCTTCTGGGGCCCATGCTGAGCTGTTTCCCTGCTGTATAGCAACTACAGGGGTTACTCAGTCCACACAGGCACCAGTCATAGGATGACTTGAGTTTTTCTCAAGGAATGCAAAGCATTCTCTGGTTGAACAAGGTGGATCGTGATATCACCTCTCTACCTCTCCACCTCGTCCAATTAGGGAACACTTTGCATTAATTAGTTCACAATGTAGCAGAGCAGCCGCTAAGCAGGGGACTTGGAAGGCAGTGGCGATCACCCTATTAGTATCGTCTGTAATGCTGGCCATACACCTGCCGAAAAATCGTTTGAAAATCTGTCATTTGGTCCAATCGTCCCTTTTTTGTCCAGTTAATGGGCACAAATAGAAAATCGTTTTCAAGTTTTCAGAGCCGAAAAATCGAAGGAACAGGTTTTGAAAATCTGCCGGCCGATCGATAAACGAACGATGAATTGAAAGGTTAATGTGTTTCTCTGCCGACCTGTTTGCACTAGGTAAATGTGACAAACTGAATTCATTTATGTCCATTGTACGATTTATCGCTCAAAATTCGGTCATTACATGATGGCACGATCGTCTGCTCTCAGGACCGATTTTTAATTTTTCGAAATTGAGTTTGCCCGATACTTCGGCTAGTGTATGGCAAGCATAATGCTGGGTTCACACTAATGCAATTTCAGACATCGCATTTGATTCTCACCGCATTCCTGTGCACATCACATGCGATGTCTGTGGGGTTTGTGTGGCTGAAATTACATCGCATTCGCATCAAAATGGTGCAGCACTCTTTTTTTTGGTTCACACTGGAATCAGTTTGCATGGGTGTTCAGACCCATGTGATCCGATTCTATCCGATTCCACAGTTTGTACTGCATTCTGTGAACCAATTTGGGGGTTTCAACTTTATATTGACACCTGCAGCGGTTCACAGAGCGCAGTGTGAACTGCCTGCGATTCTAGAATCGCTGTGGTTCCCTCATCACACCAGTGTGAACCCAGCCTTACAGTTATTGTCACTTTACACAGCAATCAGTAATGTGCAGGCATATTTACATTGGACCTGAAATCCATAGCTGGAGTTCAGCTTTAAAGCCAAACTCCAGGAAATGTGAAAATCTTCCCTTGTAGTGGGGCTGCTGCACCCACACTGCAATGGTTAATTGCTTGTTGAGTCTTGGGGAGAGTAAGAATGTTTACTCATCCAATGCTCATCTCGCCCATACTCTGGCAATGAATTGTCCCTCAGCATCATCAAATCTAATGCAGGCCTATGGACCCTGCATTGGTCTTAATGACATATGAAACATAGACATTGCAGTGTGCAGCAGCAGTAGAAATTCTGCTAAGTAAAACAAGTCCCCCTTGACTTAAGTGAGTAATCAACCCTTGCAGTGCAGGCAGACCCATTGCAAGTGATCATTTTCAAGGTAACCGGAGTTGGGTTTCAAAGTGAATGTTACTCCAACATTTCATAATCCTGATATGTGTCTGTTGTACTGTGTACTTGTGTTAAAAAGGATCCTGTTGTATTTGTATTTCTTCCTTTGTGTGAAGTATCTGGTAACCTTGCCAGTCCCCTTGCTTTTCTATTTTAAACTGACCACACCAGGCATGAGAGCACATCCTTCCCAGCATGGTCAGTTTTCTGGCTGTGATGTGAGAACAGCCTGCCTGTCCTCCAACGGTTGGAGTGTTTTTCTCTCTGTCTCTTGCTGACACCCCCTCCCTTGCAGTCTTCAACCTCCCCCCACGCAGTCTCCACCCCCACTTCTCGCAGCCCCTTATGCATCTGAAAATAAAGGTTAAAAAAGTTATGTAATCACTTTAAGTAAAAGAAACAAAGGTAGCTATATGTTTATACAGTATATACAAATGTTATGCCTTCTATATTCTGACCACCTAATGTACTAGTATGGCAGCAAAGCAGCCTCTCTGAGCTGGATCGTGTACCTAGTATGTTAGCCACACGCCCACTGACCTGGCTGTGCTATGATTTTGGTGCATGCTGATCAGAGGGTCTCGGTGATTGACCGCTGGCACCTGGTGATCGACTCCGTGATTCACTGAACAGAGCTCTGTAATTGTAAACAATACAGAGCTCTGTAATTGTAAACAATACAGAGCTCTGTAATTGTAAACAATACAGAGCTCTGTAATTGCAAACAATACAGAGCTCTGTTCATTGACAGGGGATCTTGCTGTTTTTTTTAGTTCAATCGTATTTTATTGAAGAGTAGACAGAGTAAGGTATACATATCTTTGTACAATAGTGCTTCAGATTTATAGTTAAGTAGAAAAAAAAGGGTTAATATTGACAATATATTGTCTGCATATTGTGATATAGTAAAAGTTGGTTGCCGTGATAATAATATGAAAACATGAATATATTCTATAGCAATCAGTTAACTTAAACAACCGGGAATAATACGTGGGCACTTTAGGGTATTGTAAGGCCTCGCATATTCATCTGAGAATTTCAATCTCTCAGGAAATGTTATACTGAAGGGATCACTTAAAGTTTGTTATGAATGAATGGTTTCACGGAACTGGTGTTTGATTGGGCTAGTTTCAATAAGTTGTCACATTAAGAGGGAGGGATAGAAGAGGGAGCAGAAGGGGAAGACACAGAAGAGAAAAAGAGGGATACACACTCCATTACGGCTAAGGGGCAGTATTGTCAGGCAAGCCCCCAGCCCACTTGGCAAACTCCGCTGAGTATCGAAACGTGGACCATGAAGTCCAGCAATGGAGAATTGTTCCTCCTTTCCAGATTCTTGAGCCAAAAAATGCTCCAGGTCTCTGATTCTGTCCACCTCAAGGGCCCATTCTCCCAGGGAAGGTACATCCGACATCCTCCAGTATCTAGGAATTACTGCCCTGGTTGCGACTAAGAAATGTTGAAGGACATCTTTTTTAATTGATCTGAAAGAGCCCGGGATCATAGATAGTAGGGCTTTCTCAGGTGAGGGTTGGATAGAGGTCGCCATCAGTATAAAGCAAAATTGTTTCCCATAGTTTCCGGACGGGAGTGCAGTCCCACCATATGTGTAGTAGAGTACCTCTAGTAGATAAGCATCTCCAACAAGTATCAGTCAAGGTAGGGTCAATGTGTTTAATGGTGGTAGGACATCTGTACCATCTAGTTGTCAATTTGAATCCTTTTTCTTGGGGTTTGGTTGCTAGGGAGAGCTTATGTGTCAAAAAAAAAGCATTTTTGCAAGTCTATAGGCGAAATATTATGTTGTAGCTCTTTTTCCCATACTCATGTGTATGGTGGAAGGTCTGGAGAGAAAGTATTAAGTAATAAGGAATATAGTTGAGAGACGAAACGAGTAGGAGGATCGGCCTGTAGGAGCAATTCTTTAAATCCTGATGGTTCAGATGTAACGCCTGGTAAGGAAGGAAGAGTATGGAGGTATGATAGAACCTGTTGTCTCTGAAACCATCCTGTCGGAAGTTGAAGGGATACCCGGGTCGGGGAGTCAGTCAGCAAAGACAGGTCTACACGTAGGGCTTGGGCAAGGCATCTGTGATCTCTTTTACGCCATAGAAGGAACCCTGTTCTACTAGCAGCCGGCGGAAAGGGCCGGAGTCAAAAAGAAGAAAGTCATGGGTCCCTGCAATTTAGAAAAAGTACTGGATGACATCAAACGGTCCCATATTTGTTGTGTCTGACAAGTGAGATTACAGGAAAGTGACATGGCCTTGCGATGAACCGTGGGTGTCCATAGCAGAGTGCAGAGATCGATGGAGTTTAGGTGGTGTTCCAATTGGACCCAGAGTTTGGACAAGGAGTGGTGAAACCAGTCCACTGGAGTAAGTATCGTTGTAAGTACCGTTGCCTTGTGGTATAGAGAAGTGTCAGGTTTTCTAGCTCCTCCGTGAATTTTCGGAAGAGAGAGCATTTCGTTCCTTATTCTAGGGCCGCTTGCTTTCCAGAAAAATTTAGAAAATATCCGGCGAAGCTTCCTGAAGTAAGAGGTGGGTATACTCACAGGGAGTGTTTTAAATAATTATAGGAAGCCTGGAAGAACATCCATTTTCAAAGCGTTTACCCTTCCAAACCAGGAGAGTCTCTTAGTTGCGTAAGTGAATAAGTCCAAATGGGTTCTGAGAAGCAGTGGGTCCTAATTCTCAGAAAAGAATTGGGATGTGTCGGACAGTATATTGATTCCTAGTAAACGGATAGAAGTAGAACCAGTCTTAAAAGTAAACAAGGACGACAGTTGTTTGAGTCACCTCAGGCAACGAAATATTGAGAATTTCTGAATTGCTGTGATTGACTTTGAAGTTACTTACAGCCCCAAATTCCTTGAATTCTTGTATGATTGAGGGTAGTGATGAGTGGGGTTGGGTTACAAACAATAACAAATCATCTGCAAAGAGGGCAAGGTTGGAATGTAGGGGACCAACTGTAACACCTTGAATGGAGGGATTGTTTCGCAGAGCAATGGCCAAGAGTTCCATCATAAGAACATAAAGAAGGGGAGAGAGGGGATGGCCTTGTCACATCCCATTCTGGATATGAAACGCTGGGGATAACGAGCCATTGATTTGGATTCTGGCATATGGGGAGGTGTATAGGGTCATTATCCCTAATAGCATGTGAGGTCCAAGCCCTATCTGCTGCAGGGAAAGGCGAAGTAATTGCCAGTCCACTCGATCAAATGCCTTCTCATCATCAACCGTTAAGAGGCAAAGAGGAATATTTTGAGTGCGAGCATAATCAGTCAGAAGAAGAGTTTTTTTCAGGGTGTTATCTCTTGTTTCACGTCCACTTATGAAACCAACTTGGTCTAAGTATATTAGCTGAGGCAATAATGGCTGCAGTCTATTGGCCAACACCTTAGCGTATATTTTTAATTCTACCCCAAACAAGGAAATGGGTCTGTAGTTTGTGCAGAGGGATGGGTCCTTATCTGGGTTTGGGATAAGGGAGATACTGCATGTGCTTCAAGCGGCTATGGAGGGAAGATGGAACCCTCTGATAGGGAATTAAACATTTTAGTCAAGAAAGGGGCAAGGGGGAAAGAAAATACTTTGTTAAATTTGGGAGTAAAGCCATCAGGACCTGGACTCTTGCCAGCAGGGGTTGAAGCAATAGCTTTCGTTACTTCATCTTCCAAGATTGGCTTTTTAAGTTTGCCTACAGTGTCTTCATCTAAAGTGGGTAATGCGGTCCTAGTAATGTAGGATGTCTTATCTTCCTCCGAAGGGGCTGTAGTATTAGGAGGCTGTGCTGTAGAAATATTATACAGGGATTGTTGGAAATCATTAAACGTCTGAACTATTTATGAGGGTGCAAAGACTGATTCTCTGGGGATTTATCTTGAATGTGGGTTATAAAGGTAGAAGGTAATTTTGGATGTAATGAGTGGGCTAAAGGTCTACCACACTTATCCTGTAGTTTTATATTGGTGTAGGGTAAGCTTATCTGCATACATATGTGCAGACGTCTCATACAGTTCTCGAAGTTGAGACCGGGCCGAAGAAATGTTGGTGAGACGTTCCACTGTGGGAACCCGTTTGTGTTCTGTTTCCATGGTTCTACATTTCTGAACCGCGGCCACTATGGCGGCTGAGCGTTCTTTCTTTAAGTGGGCCCCTATTTGATTAAAGGTGCCTCGTAGGACAGCTTTGAATGCTTCCCTTTGAATGGGGAGCGAGGTGGTATCCGAAGCATGATCCGCAAAGAAATTAGAGATGGTCTCTGTAACCCGTGCAACACTTTTCGAGTGTGAGAGTAATGAGTCGTTCAGACGCCAGGTCCACTCCTTTACCGGTGTGGAGGGGAGCAAAAATGTTAACTAGATAGGGGAGTAATCTGACCAAACCATAGAGCCAATGTCACATACAGGAGACCAATCCAAACAACTGTGATCAATTAAGAAGTAATCTATGCGACTGTATGACTGATGAACTTGGGAGAAATGGGTATAGTTCTGAGATTTGGGGTATAAGACCCTCCATACATCAATGAGATGTACAGTATCCCACAAAAGTGAGTACACCGCTCACATTTTTGTAAATATTTTATTGTATCTTTTCATGTGCCAACACTAAAGAAATGTCACTTTGCTACAGTGTAAAATAGTGAGTGTACAGCTTGTATAACAGTGTAAATTTGCTGTCCCCGCAAAATAACTCAACATACAGCCATTAATGTCTAAATCACTGGCAACAAAAGTGAGTACACCCCTAAATTAAAACGTCCAAATTGGGCCCAAAGTGTCAATATTTTGTGTGGCCACCTTTATTTTCCAGCACTGCCTTAACCCTCTTGGACATGGAGTTCATCAGAGCTTCACAGGTTGCCACTGGAGCCCTCTTCCACTCCTGCATGACGACATAAACGCTCTCTCGTGATAAAGTTTTATCGTGCCTGGTCTATACCCATTTTCCTTTCTATCCCAAATAAGTGCATCTGCTTATTCTATCCTAATTTTACAAAAAAGAATACCCCCCACCCCATCCCCCCCCCCCCCCCCGAAAAAAAAAAAACCCTGGGGGGTATTGATTGTGGTTCCATACTCCGCTCGTGTAAGTGCCAGGATTCCTTCTTAGAAAAATACCTTGTGTCAGTGTCAAAAAACACCTGTGACTCTCTAAACAACTTCACACTTCACCCTTAAATCATAACTCCAATCCTATGCTCTTTAAAGAAAAGATTATTACTAAACCAATATACAAAACCCTTGTGTCCCCATCTTGAGATTTGTACCTCTTATTTCAGGATTTATATAGACCGCTCATTCCCTTTCTAACCAAGCTGTGGCTGCGGCAGGTGTGTCAAAAAACTGGACCACTCCTTGTGCAGCGAATCTCAGTCGCACCGGATATAACATAGGGTATTGTATATTTAACTGCTAAAAAAGTGGTGTATGAGGGCGCTTCCGTGAGATAAGAACCTGGATCTGGATGGATTGTGTGGGGATACCTACACCCAGGCAGCACTTGGGAGAAGAAGCAGCTCTGTGGAAAGGTTCAAAGAAACAAGGTGCCTCTAAATGCAGTATCTCACATTTATTGAGGGATAAAAGGTTAAAAACACTTACAGAATGTAAGCCATAAAAAGTGAAGTGAGGAGCTGCAGTGAGTCCGTGGTGGCGTCCAGGGTCAGAGGAGCCGATGCTCGCGTGAACGGATGTCCAAGAAGCTGTTTCCTGTATGGGCGTACACTGAGCGGGGCGTGAACTTCCGGCTACCACGCTGAGACGCAAACAGGCATCTAGTGCTGGTGGATGGTAGGTTACATGTTTCGGAGCATGCGCAGCTCCTTCATCAGACCTCTGCCCACTGAAGATCTATGTGTGTAAATATATATATATATATATATATATATATATATATATATATATATATATATATATATAGACGGATGGGGCCGGGAGTGGGAGGGGGCAAATGACAATTCGTGCTTATTCTGGGCACAAGACAGCACAAGGAGGGGACCAGAGAAGCACAGGCTTACACATCAGTATTGCATCTGCATGAATCGATCATATGTGAACAATAACAATGAGGGGTGATAAATACATGAATAGAATCGAAGAGTAATGCATAAAAAGAAAAAGGAGTATAACAGTAAGCTTACAATACCCTACAGTAAACTATTGACTTCTAATTCTTCATTTATCCCTCTGGGTGACAGGGCATCAAAGGCATATATCCAATAGGTTTCTCTGCGACAGAGGCGCACAAACCTTTCCACCTCAGAGAAAGTGGGGGGAATAGATTTGATGACCCATACTTTCAAGCCAGAGGTGGATTTCTTGTGATGTTTGGCAAAGTGTCTTGGGACGCTATGTTCATCTTAGCCGGTCTCAATTGCCCGGTGATGTTTGCCAAAACGTTTTCTTAAAGTGCGTATAGTGCGTCCTACATTTAACTGCTGCAGCCTCCTCTTGATAGGGGGACAGTTCTTCCTTCCCAAACACCTCCAGCAGCCATCTTTCCAAAAAATGTCTCATATCGTTCCCTTTGCTCTTTTCTGGTAGTCCGATTATGTGGAAGTTGTTCCTCCTTAGTCTATTTTCCAAATCTTCTAGTTTATCACTTTGCTTCTCAACTGTACCCTTTTTAATAGCTCAATTTCTTGTTTCATAGGTTTTATTTCATCCTCCACTCCGCTTACTCTGCTCTCCAGCTCCGTAGTGCGTTCCTGTACCTTTTGCAAATCATGTCTGAAGAGTGACATTTCAACTTTTATACCTTTTAGCTGGTCCATCATTTCTGATAGGGCAGATTTACATCCATTTACTACCATTAATACCTCTCTCAAAGATGGCTCCTTGGCCATTGAGGCCTCTGATACAGTGAGGTCAGGTGATCT
This sequence comes from Pelophylax lessonae, assembly GCF_965119305.1. NCBI lineage: Eukaryota > Metazoa > Chordata > Amphibia > Anura > Ranidae > Pelophylax > Pelophylax lessonae. The sequence goes on along the minus strand of NC_138779.1, from coordinate 53,056,802 downwards.
CCCTGCAATCAGGGAAGAGGGTACTGAAGCCATTTCAGAGGGCTTACCGCTTGGACTTAACCCCTTAAGAGTTGCAGAAGGTGACAGATATCTTAGGTTGCGACCCTTTCACATTATTTTGAGATGGATTATGTGCAAACTGTTCCAGTTTAGCTGTTGCTTCCTTATTTTTTTCCATTACCGCTCATTGGGGCTGTGAGCTAGAGGCCTCCTGCAGCCCTGATGTATCTCCCTTTTTCTTTGTCATTGCTTCTAGCCCTATATTCCAAATGCTTTACTAGATAGTGACCTTATTGCTAGACATATGACCACACTCCAAACTGCTTTAAACACAGGTTTAGGCAATGGAAAAAGAAAATGAAAAAGGGAAAGTCAGTTTCACTTCTCTGTGTGCTTTCAAATGTCAGTCCAGGAATCCAGATGGTCTGAGAGCTTGTTAACCAGGAAAACTTTCTACTAACCAAGATCAGGCTAATAGAGGGTTAATAACAGTTTAGATACAGTCCTCGAACATCATCTTCCTGGGAGTCCCAATAACTCCTTCCAGGTTAGCAGAGGGACAGTTGAGACAGTCAGGGAGCAGAGGAGGACCGAGGGAAGTTGAGGAGCGCCAGGGGGAGCCGAGGAGTGCCAAAGCACATCAGCAGAAGCTGACAGGAGACAGAGGCCGATAAGGGCTGAAGAGGACCCAGAGACCGCACTTGTTCTCCTCAATGCTGTGCCGCCTCATCCTTTCCACAACCGAACAGTCTCCCCCTCCAAGCAACAAAGTACTCCCGAGAATCCTCAAGGGCCACCTTAGCCGTTTTCGCCAATGCGGCCGGGATGGATCCTCTCTCCCCACCAGCACCCGAGTCACCGCTCCTCCGCTCGATGTCCCTCCTCCTGCGTCTCCTCTCGCTCTTAGCATACGCGGGTCAATCCAGGATATTGGAGCACAGATGAGCCATGCGCACTGCTCACATCACGCTGAACCACTCCCCCCATAAAAAAATGTTTATAATAAAAAAATTCTGAGCAAAGGCAAATGACAATAGGACTGTAGAGTTTACTTAGGGCAAAGCAAAATAAAACACTCATCAGGCTTCCATGCATGATTGCACATGCAAATGAACGTTGTTCAAGCATGAAAGTGTGAATTTGCACATCTGTGCCTAAGAGTGGGTGGGGAGTACCAGTGCAGACACAGGGATACACCAGAATGTTCTCTTTCTACATTTTACTGGGTTTGATCTTTACTAGCGGAAAGCATCTGCACTGAATACTAAAATACAGTATATGTAATTTTTATTTTCAACTATTCTAAACTTTATTATTATTATTATTTTCTTCTTACTTTTATTACTTGTTGCCAGCAATAGTGGATAACGTCAACTATAATGAGGGCTGTGCAGCACTGGTATGGGCATTACTATTACCCTTCTGTTCTAATCTTCCTCCTCTTCCTCTACACCAGTGTTTTCTTTTTTCATTTTATTTTTTTACTTAAGGGACCTTTTTAAATTTAGCACCATCTTGAAGCATTTAATTCTAAAATGCAAAGAACTAAACAAATAGACTGACATAAAATGGCATCATCCACACATGTAGGACACCCAACATTAGAGCTGTTTTAGTCTTACAAAGCTAATGCACCTTTGCAGACTGGTACTGACTAATATTCCAGTATTCCTCTTCAACTCACTCAGCTAAAAAGTGATCCCAGTGCAGGAGAGGGGCAAACAGAGATGTAAGGGTCTGACGTCCTCCTTAGCAACCATTTATATCACTGGTTGCTAGGATGCCAACATTTAGTACAAGCTTGTACTGCTGCACAATAAAAACTTGGCTCATAACAAAAAAGGCTGGCTCGATCAACATGCTGCCTTGTTGACAATTTTGGGGCAATTTTTTTAGGTATTTTGCCAAGGCACCCGTGAAAAACCCAGAAGGCACCCTATTAAAAAACGACTGCACTGTATTCCAGGTCAATATACTATACATTACCAATATTTCTGTCTAATCTCCTTACATGTGCTTTTCTATTTCTCTCCTTCTTAATCTCCTTACATTGGACATACTATGCAAAGTTCAGCTAGTTCCTAATGAACCAGACAAATTTCACTATATGTATAGCCCTGTTAGGCCCCCTTCCCCCATGCCTGACATTCCTTGGTTGAAAAATTGGAGGAGCTGGATGGAAAATTTTTAGCCGAACAGTGGCTACATCCAATTAGATGCAGCTGCTTTTCAGGTATACCAAAGGAAAAAAAGGAGATTCACCAGTCTGCGCTAAATAGCTATATACATAGCCTGCAGGGTGATCAAAAATATCTAATAGTATATAGCCAGCATAACCAAGGTCTCAAAATTACTTGATATACTTTTCTAATTTCTCTCTTTCCTAATACCACCAACTGATTCTTCTCTATTAAAGTATCTTTCCTCTTCACAATATTTCACAGCTTATATTAAAATATTAAAGTGCTTTACTCAAATCTTGGATAACTGCACCCAACATGTTTCACTGCAGTTGTGGCTTTGTTAGGTGGTTTTGCACAAAAAAAAATAAAATGATGAAGTCACAAATGTGGCTTTTGTTTTGGGACAGTGATTTACTAGGTAGTGAATCCAGGATCAGAATGGCAGTTTCCACATTATTAATTATTATCCGCACAGGATGTATTTCCACTTCTGCAGTCAAATTTGGGAAAACCCCATTATTTGTTTGGTATGTGTTCTCATTCACATTGCATACCTAAAAATAGTTTCCAAAAATATTTCTTCCCTTTCTAAGTGTGTCTTTGGAGCAGGCCTTGGGCAAGCTACTCTGAACAATTTCAAATAAGAGGAAATTATTATGTTGGTATTTTCCCAGTGACAAAGAAAGCCAACTTCTAGATCTTTCACCCTCTGCTAGGACAATGCTCAAATCTAGTTTACAGCTGATAATGAGATCTGCCAACCTTTTGCATTTTTTTCTTCTTTCTGGACCTAGATGAACTTGGAGGTAATTGGGTGTACATGGACACCTGTCCGTTTAATTCTACCTTCCTATAGACTAACATTGAGTTTCTGTTCAGATTTGCTTAAACAACTGACAGGTGGATCTGATTGGACCACCCATGTGAAAAGATCCTTAGGCACTTTTTACGTGGGCTGCTGACCCTCAATCCTTGGTGGATCGCTTTTGTCGGTAGCAGGCAATCAGAATGGAATATGCCACCCATCCCATGCCTGTTAGAAGAGGGATTTCACAGTAATATCTCACTTCAGTTCGCCGCTAACACTTTGATTAAATGCAGTAGCAGCGCAACCACATCTGCTTCTGTTGGGCAGGCTGGCAGGCAGGATTGCCGCCTATCAAACGTGACTTGCCCTATTTTTTTTTTTTTCTTTACTGTGCCGCAATATACAGCCTCATGGCCGGAACCATGTTGATGGGGCCATCTGGAAGCCACTGACAGGTGGCTGAGGCACTTTTTTAACCGCCTGGATTTACAAAAGGGCCCTAAGCCAGCCAGCCATACATGGATCAAAATCTGGCCAGATCAGAAGGGACTGCCCCAATTTTAAACCATGTATTGGGACAGTGGTTGATCAGACGTCGATCTGCCGTTGACTTCTGTACAACCAGCCTGTCCGATAGATACTGTTCGGTCATTATATTACTGTGAAGACTCCATACTTAATACATTTGCAGCATGTACTATCAGACAGAGAAATTCCATTATCATAGTGCTACATATAAGTCAGGTTCAATATACAGTACCGTACATTGTTTGGTTCACACGGTTAGATAATGTTCAAAACCATGCAATAGGATCCAGATCTGGTCATTATTTCCAGTACTGACATCAATCTACGTGACAGTTTGCCCGGCACCGCGTGTCCTAAATTGTCAGAGTTTTATAGGTCGTTTTTGTTTACACAGTTTTGGTTTATATACCCTTTTCTTTTACATAGAATATTCTATAGATGGTTTTCTTCATATATTTTTAAGGGCTGTACACAGGGGCCAAATAATGCATCCGGTGTCTCCGTCAGCCTGTCTGGTCCAGTGGCTGAGAGCACTCGCCGGTGTGTTCTGGCGGGGGGCACCCCCCTGTCAGAACACAATAGGTCAGCGAGGGGAGATCACTGTACTAACATTTGGATTGTTAGTACAGCGTCTCCTCCCAAGCTCTTTTTTTTGTTTTTTTTCTTACGTGGCTTTAATCACCAAAGGCAAAGCTAAAACAAATATTTAACAATTGTGACTAGAATGCAAAAGAAAGTTCAGACAATGGCAAATTTTTCTAGAAACCATTTCAATACCAGACACTTTCACCCCTGAGAATTACGCACTCATGCAACACTGTACCCATATAACATTTCAATCATTTTTTTTTCATACAGATAGAGCTTTCTTTCAGTAGTATTTAATCACCATTATTTGTTTTTCTTAATTTATTATAACATTTTTCAAATAATCGTCCTTTATAAATTTGGGCCAAATGTATATTGCTACATTTCTTTGGTGAAAATAACTCAAAATCAGTGTATATTGTTTGTGTTTGACTTTCATATAGACTAAACTTTGGTATATACCGTATATATGAAAATCGATCAATCCTGATGTTTATAAGCAACCATTTTTACTGCATGAAATGGATTAATTCTGTGTTTACTATTGCGGTTAGCTATTATTGGCTACAGCCAATCACATGGTACAGATGAACTGTGACTGGCCCTGTCCTTACCATGTGATCACTGTGACCAGTCAGAGATCAACACAATAGTACACAATGAATGGCAATCAAAGCCATGCATTGTGTACAATTGTCATGTGATCTACTGTGATTAGTCACAGCGATCACATGGTACCGGTAGCGGCTGGTACACTGATCAGTCATCCAGTGAGTGACAGTCTGCTCTCATATGATGTCCACCCTATACGACGCATGTTCTGCCCGGTCGTCATTTGATTATTGGCCAGGAGGGAACTAGTTAAATATAATTTGTTTGCATGGTTGGATTCAAAGCTGTGCAATAGGGTACAAGACCGTTCAGCCCTACATGACCTACAGTATATAATCCTAAACCCTAACCAGAATTTATTAATTAGATCTCTACTGAGTATCATCACTTTGTTTTTAAATAAAATCCTTGTTTTAACCAATTTCCCAAATTTGTTGCATCTTAAAGTAGTAGTAAACTCTGTTAAACCACTTGTACCTACAGGTAAGCCTATAATAAAGGTACTGTGAATATCTGAGGGTTCGGCTTACAGTGCCCGGGCCGTAAACTGCGGCTTCCGGGTGCATTCGCAGGAGTAATGTCATTGTGCCCCCCACCTGCGGCTTACTACCGATTTAAGCTGGCCATACATGGATTGAAATTCACCTGATTCAGCAGGGTCCAGCTGAATTTCAATCCATGTATGGGCAGGCTGGTTGTAAAGGTCAACTTCTTTACAACCAGTCTGTTGGGAAAACTAACGCATGATCAGCCCTTACGACTATAGACTTACCCGCCGTAAGAACACAATAGCTCAGCAGTAGTGATTCTTCCATCCACCTCGAATGTGTGGATGGGGGAATCGGGTCATTTTTTTTTCCCCATTCAACCCACTGATTGAAAAAAAAAAAAAAGACTGTATGGACTGGCTTAATACTGCTGATCACCTGTGGCATCTTTGCAACTACTATCGGTCTACATGCACTCCAGTGACAGGTGTATGGCATTTCTCACTGCGGGTTTCCTGATGGTGACAACAGCAGACCAGGCCTGTGTAATGTGCGCTGATACAGCCATTTCTCCATTGGAAGCTCATATGACAGAATGACAACACAGAAGCCCAATTGGAAGACAGGGACAGGTTGTCGCCCTCTAACAGGAATTGCCAGAACAAAGATCCTAATGGCAGAATCACTATTTATTATTTTGATGAAGGATGCAGATTCAAAAGTACTGAAAATGACTTTTGAAATGATATACACATGTTAAGGATTATATGAGATTTTAGTGATTGGGTTTACATCTGCTTTAAAGTTGAACTCCAGCCAAATTATATTTTCTTTCATTGTGGATGAAGCTATAAAAAAACGCTAAAACACCCTTGGGTAGTTTCACTTTCTCCTCTTAGGCGGCAGCTAATAGCATTATTTTTAGCTTATACTTATAGCCCCCTCTGGGCCAATATTTTTTTTCAAAGCCTGATTTATTGGCAGACAAAAAATGAAAAGAATTCGGCACTGGGTGTGCGTTGTCGTCATGTTGGCCCGGGCTCATATTATTGTTGAACATCATTCAGTGCAGCAACCACCCCTCTAAATCCTGCTCTGGTGACAGCATTTGCATTATACTGCAATTTTAATCCCAGGTGACAACGTCACCGGTACAAACAGAGAGGGCAACTCTAACCAGTAGGACCACAGACATCAATAATGGAGGGTCTAACCCCATGCCACTTCGTCAAAAACTAAAATAATAAAAAAAGTTATATTGTGAGATCCTATAAGCTCTGAGAAATCAAACTGTTGAAATGTGTTAAAGCGGTTGTAAACCCTAAAAAAACTAAAAAAAAAATAACCCTGCAAGACAAAGGCATAATGAGCTAGTATGCATCGCATACTAGCCCATTATGTGTAACTTACCTTAGAACGAAGCCCCGATACGGACCCTCGGACATCGCTGCGGGCGCTGCCATGATCCCTCGCCGTCTCTTCCGGGTTCGGCGGCTCTGGCGCAGTGATTGGCCGGAAGAGACGGCTCCGGCGCGATGATTGGCCGGAGCCGCGATGACGTCACTCCCGCGCATGCGCGTGGGAGTGATTTTCCGGCAAGCTTCCGGCAAACAAAATTGAAGGTCCCCCCGGACCTTCAGAGCGCATGCGCCGCTCGCGCGAGCGGCTGCATGCACTGCAAATATCTCCTAAACCATGCCGGTTTAGGAGATATTATTTGTACCTACAGGTAAGCCTTATTATAGGCTCACCTGTAGGTAAAAGTGTCAAAAAGCGGGATACTACCGCTTTAAGAGTGGAGCCCTTCCTTGCTTATGCAACTTGCGTGCTACTTGTGAAAAACTAGATCAATACATGAGTCATAAACAGACGGAGAGTCTGTGCGCGCATTACGGATCCTATTTGCATGTAAAAGAATGAGGTGTAATTAAAAGCTGTAATTAACCCTTTAGGTGCTAGTTAGAATTCTGCTGTCTACGTCTGCAAGGTGACATTCTAGTGTGGTGTAATACAAAGAGGAAAAATCCTTTTGGATGTTGTCAGTGACACAGACAACTCTTCTTTTTTATGACCATTTGCTATCTCTGCCTCTATTAGGATACAGTTTTATTGTATAAACACATACAGTAATACTTTGGATTGCTAGCATAATTCGTTCCGGAAACATGTTTGTAATCCAAAGCGCTCTTATTTTAAAGCTAATTTCCCCATAAGAAATAATGGATACTCAGATGATTCGTTCCACAACCATTTATCCATATAAAAATGATTACGGCAATACAAAATACAGTATAAAGTATATTGTGTAAGTGGCCTGTGTCAGGTGCCCGTCCCCTCCCTTCTAATGCTGAAAAAACATTTATTATCCTATATAATCCTCTTTGTTTCCCTATGCTAGCTGCTCCTCTCACTGTGTTTTTTTAAATTCTGGCTTTTCCCGATTTTAGAGCGCTGCTCGGCCATCACTTGACCGGCCAGCTCTCCCCTCCTCCCCTTCTGACTGACGTCAGCGGGGGAATCTCGGCTCTGCTGGGTCAGGCTGGGAGAGGAGAGAGGCAGAGAGGTCACGTGATGGCCGATCAGCACTCTGAAATCTGGTAAAACCAGCATTTTTTTTTTTATCAACAGTGACAGGAGCAGCTAGCATTTGAAAACAAAGAGGATTATAGCAACATAGCAGTGTGGGTTAACAAACACTTTAACCACTTTACCACCGGAGGATTTTGCTGTCTTACGTCTGGGACACTTTTTGCGATTCGGCACTGTGCGACTTTAACTGACAATTGCGCAGTCGTGCAACGCCGTACCCAAACTAAATTTACGTCCTTTTTTTCCCACAAACAGAGCTTTCTTTTGGTGGTATTTGATCACCTGTGCAATTTTTTTTTTTTTTTTGGCGACAATTTTGAAAAAACAACAATATTTTTCTACTTTGACAGTTAAAAAATATCCAATATATTCAATTTTTGTCATATATTTAGGCCAAAATGTATTTAGCTACATGTCTTTGACAAAAAAATTCTCAATGAGCGTATTTTTAACCGCTTTAAGACTGGAAGGTTTTACCCCATTCCTGACCAGGCTATATTTTGCGATTTGGCACTGCGTTATTTTAACGGACAATTGCGCGGTCGTGCGACACTGTACCCAAATTAAATATATGTCCTTTTTCCCCCACAAATAGAGCTTTCTTTTGGTGGTATTTGATCACCTGTGCGATTTTTACTTTTTGCGCTATAAACAAAAAAATATCGGCAATTTTGAAAAAATAACAATATGTTTCACATTTATTTATAAGAAAATGTAAAAATCTAAATGTTTTTAACATTTTAGGCCAATTTGTTTTCTGCTACATATTTTTGGTAAAAAAAAAAATTGCAATAAGCGTATTTTGATCGGTTTGCGCAAAGGTTATCGCAGCTACCAACTATGGGAAATTTATGTAATTTTTATTGTTTTTTTTTTAACTAGTAATGGCGGCGATTTTTTTTTTTTTTTTTTTTTTGCGGGACTGCAACATTGCGGCGGACAGATCGGACCCTTGACTGACATTTTTGACACTTTTGGGGGTACCAGTGACATTACTACAGTAATCAGTGCTATAAATATGCAGTGTTACTGCAAAAATGACATTGGCAGGGAAGGGGTTAACTTTTATTGGTGATCAAGGGGTTAATGTATGCCTGGTGCTTACTAACGTGTGTGGGGGGAGGGGACTGTGTGACACAGGCACAGATCGCAGGTTCAGCTATGCTGAATCCTGTAATCCGTCACTGTCTGTCACTTAGGAGATCTGCACGCTTTGTTTACACAAGCGGGCAGATCTCCACACTCGATCCCCGACGATCGGGGAAGAGCGGTGGTGATCACTGCCGCTCCTCCCCTGGCCCGACTCCCGCTGTGACGCCCACAAAGGGAGGAGTCCAGCGACGTAGGTCTACGTCGCTGGACGATATCGAGCCACTGTGCCGCAGTACGGTCAACGTGACCGGTCGGCAAGTGGTTAACATTGTGAATGTCATTATTTTTTTTACATTGGAAACTACTGCTTGGATATTGTATATCAAGACAGCGCTCACAAACCAAGGCAACATTTAAAAAAAAAGTTGCTCTTCTTTCAAAATGCTAGTAAACCGCGTTGCTCGTAAACCAAGGTTTTACTGTACTTATTTTTCTAACTGTTGGGTAAGTACAGCAGATCATCAACGAATAATCACCCCACAGTTTAGGAAACCTTCACAGAAGAGGGAGGTCTTACAAGCAGTGATTGAATATTTCATAGGAGTATTTACAATGATTGCAAATACCTTTATTTATTTTTTTTAAGTGATTGTAAAGTCCTCTTTTTTTTTTTTTTATAATAAAAACAACAAACATGTTATACTTACCTCCCTTGTGCAGTTGGTTTTGCACAGTGCAGCCTGGATCCTATTCTTCTTGGGTCCCTCTTAGGCTCATCTGGTCCCTCCCTCCCTCCCTTTTGGGTGCCCCCACAGCGAGCAGCTTTCTATGGGGGCACCCAAGCCGAGTCACAGCTCCGTGTATTCATTCAGACACGGAGCTGCGGTTCGGCCCCGCCCCCTCTCTCTCTCCTCATTGGCTAACTGATTTTGACAGCAGGGGGAGCCAATGGTGCCGCTGCTGTGTCTTAGCCAATGAGGGGAGTCCCAGATGGCTGCGACAGTTGTGGACATCGCTGGATCGAGAGGGGGGGTCAGGTAAGCATTAAGGGTCTAAGGAGGGCTGTAGCACACAGAAGGTTTTTTAGCTTAATGCGTAGAATGCATTAAGATAAAAAACCTTCTGACTTTACAATCCCTTTAAATAACAAACAGGTTTTATATTTACCTGCTCAAGCAGCTTCTTCTGGGGTCCCCCACCTGTGCTCCTAGCTCCTCCCTTCCAGTTTCTGGCCCCATAGAAAGCCGCTTTCTATGGGGGCACTTGTGCAGGCTCGATCATGAGCCTATCTGTCTGTGTCTATAGTCAGAAACAGTGGGACTCGGCCCCACCCCCCGTCACTAGCTTTGACACCAGTGGGAGCCAGTGGCTCGTCTGCTGCCACAGCAAAGCCTCTGGGACCAGGGGGAGAGAAGAGCTGCAGATGTGCACAGCACTTGATCTAACGCGGGCTCAGTTAAGTAAAAGGGAAGGGGATATTGATGCCTAAGTTAAAAAATGCATTAAGGTAAAAAACGTTTAGGCTTTAGAACCGCTTTAATCCACAGTTACATAGCTACTGACAGGTGCTTAAAGTAGGATCTAGGGCAAAACCTTTTTTTCTTTCATTTTGGATAGAGTAAGGAAGGGTTTAATTACCATCAGTAGTTTTTTTTTTTTTTTTACATCTGTGTCCCATTGGGGAGATTTTCCTTTACTTCCTATCCCACAACCAAGACAGGAAGTGAGAGGAAATCCCTCCAAACTGCGTGAATCCCTAGTGGTCACATGAATTAGTGTCCCTATTGGAAGATTTCCCTCTATTATTGTTCTGATGGCAACCCAAATAAGAAAGTTCTGCCTCTAATTATACTTTAATCAAAAGCTGTCTTACCCAGTTCTCGTTTGTACTACAGGACACCTCTCACTTATGTTATGGAGGTAAGGAAAAGGGATGTTCTGTAGTCCAGTAAGAAGATCTGGGCAGACGTATTCTATACTTTTTTTTTTTTTTTAATCAAATTTTCTTTAGAGATTTTTTATTTACAAGTACAGAATAACATAGAGACACACTGTCACACAAAATAAAAGAGCTAAAAAAATACAGATTTTTTTTTTAAACCAAATAGCAACAAAAAACGAAAAAAATAAATAAATAATACAACACTAAGCCCACAAGATACCATTAAATACATATATCAATGTAGCACCTGTACCCTTCTAACATACTTGGCAACCTAATAAATATCCTACAAGTAACAATAAAAGAAACTTTCTCATCAAAGAGTAATAGACAGGCCCATTGTGTCTATCCAACTAGACCATATTGCAGCAAACTTATGTAGACCATTGCGAGCGAGGATACATCTGTTTCTCAAACAAAATATATTTATCCACTTCGGATTTCCACTCATCTGGTGATAGCGGACTAATGGATACCCATCGTGATGCAATCGGTTTTCGTGCAATAAAAAGAGATCTTAGAACTGCAACAACTAACTTTGAGTTCCCCTGGAAGAAGCTGCGTGAGTACGCAGCATAACGCGTAGGATCAAGCACTGCAAGTGACGTAGCGGCAATCGGACCCGCATTTAGATACAGGCTATTAACAAAGAAAGATACATGTGGGTGTTACTCTATTTTAATGAATAAATAACCTGGCGGTATTTCACTATTTGAGCCCGTTTATTTCTTTGGAGACTGAGAGGTCCTTTCTGTGACCTGGCCACATCGATTCCCAGTATAAGGAGAAAGAGGCACAGAGGAATAAGAAACACACACTTTGGATATAAGGCTTTATATTAAAGAAATGGAGGTGAGCGCATAGGACACCTAGTGGTCACAGCACTGAAGAGCACCTGCATGTGTATTTTGAAGGAAGTTTTTTTGAGCACTATAAGCACTATTTGGGACACTTGAGCACTTTAAATATACAAATTGTATTGAACTATTTGTGGACTTATACAAGAGACTTAAAGAAACGGTTGAACACAGTATAAGCACAGAACACTTTTTTGGAATTAATTTTTATTAGATTTGTTTCATTGAATATATATTTATATGGTTTTACACACTATCACAAGCAAGATATTATTTATATAAATTGTTTATAGCAAGCATACATTTATATTTATTTATTTACCACTGAGACACTTTTATACATAGATCTGCATAATTATTTATATTCACATTTTATATATATATTTAAAAGAGCACAGATGCACCTTTAAAGCGTGGTACCCCCCCCCCCCCCTCCCCCTTGTAACTTTGAGTCCAATGTATTGAAATCAAAATATCCCAGGATACAAAAAATAGGGTCAAGGGTTATGGAAATACCATATAAATTATCTAAAGTTGAAAAAAACCCCTGCCAGTAATGCCTAAGCTTTGGACATCTCCACAGTAAATGTATGAGATTACCATGTGGATGGGCACATCTAGCACAGTGTGAGTACTCCCTGCAGCCTATTTTATGCAAACATTCTGGTGTACGATACACACTATGCAAAATAAAGAGCTGTGTTATGGGATGGAGAAAGTGTAATAATCTGACTATTCTGCAGCACCTCGGAGAGGGGACCCAGATCCTCCTCCCATCTGTGCTTACATGGAAGAGGAAACTTAAGAAGAAATGTGTGTATGCCAAAGAGAGGAGTCCCTTAGTAGTCTCAGCCCAGGCAAGTATATCAAGCAAAGACGTTGAGGCACAGGAGGTGGATGGAATCAAGCCCAATGCAAAAAGTGCATGACGTACGTGTAAATATTGATAGAACCAATGCTGTTCCAAGTTAAACTTTGAACGCAATTGTTGAAAAGATTTTAAGGGTTCCATTAAAATAAAGCTGAGACAGAGCTGTGATTCCTGCTCTCTCCCACCTCAAAAAGCCTTTCAGCTGAGAAAGTTCCGCCAATGTATCATTGGACCAAAGTGGTGTATATCTGATGTATCCAATGATTTCCAAAAGAGTTTTAACTGTTTGCCACACCTTATGCATCAAATTTATTGCAGACTGTGCAGATTGCTCTTTAAGAACAGTAGGAGTTTCTATCATCTGTAATGGATTTTTACCTTTAAGTAAAAAAAAAAGAAAAATATTAAAGGAAGACCCCTAAGGTCTATGCCTTTCCCCATCCCGCAATATGCTTAACCACTTGCCGACCGCCGCAAGTACATATACCCCGGCCAGGCAAAGTGACGTACCGGTACGTCACTAGCCTGTCACTCGCTTGTGAGCCAATAGCGGGCGAGCGCCCGCCACGGCTCGTTCCCAACAAGTCAGTGCGTGTGACCGGCGGACCCGATGTCTGCCGGTCACTCGCGATCGTTCGCCGGGAAAGGAGAAAGGCAGGCGGCTAATGTAAACAAGCCGCCTGTCATTCTCCCCTGTGTAAAAATGGAGATCAGACGGTTCTACTATGTAGGACCGTTGATCTCTGTTTTTACACTAGTAGCCATGTCCAATCACAGTTAGAAACACGCCCCTAGGACACACTTAACCCCTCCCTCTCCAATACAGTTAACCCCTTCCCTGCCAGTGTCATTTTTACAGTAACAGTGCATATGTATAGCACTGATTACTGCAGTAATGTCACTGGTAACCCCAAAAGTGTCAAAAATGTCAGTCAAGGGTCCAATCTGTCCGCTGCAATGTCGCAGTCCCGCAAAAAAAAATCGCAGATCGCCGCCATTACGCGTTAAAAAAAAAACAACAAAAATGACAAAAATCTTTCCCTTTGTTAGTAAACGCAATAACTTTTGCGCAAACCAATCAAAATACACTTATTGCGATTTTTTTTTTTTTAACAAACATATGTAGCATAAAACAAATTGGCCGAAAGTGTTAAAAAATTTTGATTTTTACATTTTTTTTGGGGAATTTCATATAAAAAAATGTGAAAAATATTGTTATTTTTGCAAAATTGATGCTCTTTTTTTGTTTATAGCGCATGATCAAAAAATCGCACAGGTGATCAAATACCACCAAAAGAAAGCTCTGTTTGTGGGAAAAAAAGGACGTCAAATTAGTTTAGGTACAGCGTCGCACGACCGCGCAATTGTCCGTTAAAGTCACGCAGTGCCGAATCGCAAAATACCCCCTGGTCAGGAAGGGGGTAAAATCTTCCGGGGCTTAAGTGGTTAAGCTGAGCAGCAAGGAAATACACCCATGAGTCTGGGAGTAGATAACCCCACCCCCACTCTTTAGAATCTTGCAAAAATTCTAATGTAATCCTGAGGGTTTTCTTTCAACAGATCAAATTTCTAAAAATTGCATCAATATTCCTAAAATAATTAAGTGGTATCCAATAGGGTGACTTATGTAAAAAGTATAACAGTTGGGGCACTCAGACCATCTTGAGGAGATTGGTGCAGGCAGGTACAGAGAATGGAGAAAAAGGAGTATGTCATTAGCATAAAAAGCTACTTTCTCCTCATTCATTTTCCTATAAAAGCCACGCACTTCTAGAGTCTGTCTTAACAGTCGCCAATGGCACTATTGTGACCGCAAATAGAAGCAGCGACAGAGGGCAGCCCTGTCTCGTTCCACGATAAAGCAGAAAGAGAGAGGACTGCACACCATTGATCCAGAGCGAGGCCTTTGGAGAAGTATACAATAATTTAACCCAGGTACAAAAAAAAAATCTCCAAACCAGAATTTTTTTACAACTTCCCACATATAACACCACTCAATACTGTCAAATGCTTTGACAGCATCAAGTGAAAGGATAAAACCTGGAGAAATATGTATTACACAGGTGTATCAAATAGTATTTTTTTTAAATCACAGACTATATCTTAGCTGCTTTTCATCTCACCCTCCATTTCCCACACAGAATAGACCAGTGATGGCGAACCTTGGCACCCCAGATGTTTCGGAACTACCTTCACCATGATGCTCATGCACTCTGCAGTGTGGTTGAGCATCATGGGAAATGGAGTTCCAAAACATCTGGGGTGCCAAGGTTCGCCATCACTGGAATAGACCAACAGATCAAATAGCACAATAGGTCAATTAAAAAAAAACAGAAAAAACAAACGAATATCACAGACAATTAACAAAACCACCAAATCCACTTCCACCCACTTTATTTGAAAATTAGTCACAAATTACACAGACAAATGATCACTGACCAAAGAAATTTAAGGAGAAGTATGGCTAAAGCTATATTGACTTTACTTCTTCAATGGATCACAGGAGTGAAATTAGTTCCACACACCTGTGACCCATTTTCAGCTGACAGTGGTCTAAAGCCAGGCACAGTTAAGATCCCGTCTGTACAGTTGGGACCCACCCAAATGCCTGGACCAGCAGCTTGCTTGGCCTCTCATACTTGCTGCTGGGAGGCTGAGCTAGCTCCATCCACAGCCCAGTTCTCCATTGAGCGCTGGAGGGACAGAGCAGAGAGCCACTGACTGACCGCCCCGGCTCTCTGCTCAGAGCGAAGAGGGAGTGTCAGGGAAATGGCCATAGGAGAACTGGCAACATTGCCAGTAATAGAAATGGACGCTCCTGACTCAACTGACACAGCCCTCTGCTGGCCTGTCAGGGAAATGGCCATAGGAGAACTGGCAACATTGCCAGTAATAGAAATGGATGCTCCTGACTCAACTGACACAGCCCTCTGCTGGCCTGTCAGGGAAATGGCCTATAAAAGGTGGCCATAGGATCAGACTCATTGCTGGATTATCTCTCAGCTTCCTGTGTTTCCTGTGCTTCCTGTTTCCTGTTTGGATTTCCTGTTGTGACTTGGCTTGTTCCTGATTCCGTTTGATCTCCTGCTCCTGGTTTGACCCTTGGCTTCTCCCACTGACCTTGCTTCCGTTACCTACTGTGTATGACCCCGGCTTGCTTCAAGACCTCGGCTATTCTGGTTGTCTCCTGTGCATGACCTCGGCTTGTACCACGGTTTCCGCTACTAGAGACTATTCCTTGGCACAAGGTAGCCCGGCTGCTTCAGAGCCTTGAAGACTCATACCGTGCTGCGATTCCAGCCTGTTCCAGTTCGCTCTCGGATTGCTCTGGTTCTACCTACCTGCCTGCAGCTGGTAACCCGTGCCACTTGGGGCGCCACACCCTTTGTACCATCTCCAGGGGTGTGCCGCACTGAGCCGCAAGGGGAGCCCTCTCAGCACCTCGGCCTCGGATCAGGTAACCCTGACAGTATAATCCAGCCATGTCAGAGGCCGACAGAGGTGCTTCCCCACTCGTGGCTCTATGCCAGCAGGTCACTGCCCTTACCCAGGCAGTACAGCGTCTGCAGGAGGGATACTTCCAACTGGAAGGTCGACTGCAACATCTGACAACTTCTCCTGCTCCTGCGGATCCCAGTCCTTCATCCACCAGCACAGTTTCTGCTCCATCCCTCCCGGGACAGCCAGTTTCCTCCCACACTATGATGGTTCCTCCCCCTGAGCCACGGGTGCCAATACCTGAACGCTTCTCTGGTGAACGGAAGAAATTCAGGGCCTTCAGAAACGCATGCCAACTATACCTGGCCCTCCAGCCTAGGACTTTCACTTCAGAGACTGTAAAGGTTGGGTTTGTGATTTCATTACTGTTGGAGGAGCCACAGGCCTGGGCCCATGGCCTGCTGGAGCAAAAGGACCCTGCTCTCAATTCTATTGACACCTTCTTTGATCTAATGGCCCAACTTTATGATGATCCTCAGCGTGTGGCTACGGCTGAGGCTACCTTGCATTCCCTCCAGCAGGGAAAACGCCCCGCCGAAGATTACACAGTAGAGTTCCGCAAGTGGTCCACTGATACGTGCTGGAATGAGGCGGCCCTCAGGTACCAATACCGTCTGGGATTATCCGAATCTCTTAAGGATGA
Organism: Pelophylax lessonae; assembly: GCF_965119305.1. Lineage (NCBI taxonomy): Eukaryota > Metazoa > Chordata > Amphibia > Anura > Ranidae > Pelophylax > Pelophylax lessonae. Next base: position 53,040,103 of record NC_138779.1, on the reverse strand, counting down.
GTTGGCCAGGGTAGAGACTCCCACTACTCTAGAGGGACTGATTCAACTTACTATCCAGCTCGATAGGCGCCTCCGGGAGCGTCGGTTTGAGCGCTCACAGACTTCTCGCCCAACCTGGATGTTGCCTAGGGCCCCTTACCACTTCACTCCAACACCAGCACCTTTCCCCGCTACCCATGCAGAGGATGAACCAATGCAGATCGGCCAAGTGCGTTCTTCACTAAGTGCAGATGAAAGACAACGCCGCCGACACGCCAATCTTTGTCTCTACTGCGGAGGGTCTGGACACTTCCTACGAAACTGCCCCGTGAGACCCCGTAAGTTCCTCCCACAAAGCCCTTACTTCCAAGTTTCCGGATCTTTTCCATCTCATCTCGTTCTTCCTGTCTCACTACAGGTGGCGGAAGAGGAGGTCCGGCTCCTAGCCATAGTTGATTCGGGGGCTTGCAGCTGTTTTATGGACTTGACTTTGGCAAGAAGACTCCGTGTACCCCTCTGCAATAAACGTCAGCGACTTGAGGTACATCTGGCCGATGGTTCCTTGCCCAGTTCTGGACTTGTCACCCAGGAAACCAAGCCCATCCTCACAATAACAAACTCTGGCCACCAGGAATTCATTTGTTTTGACATCCTTTGCTCTCCCATGTTCCCCATCATCCTGGGAATTCCCTGGTTGCAAGCCCATAATCCACAGATTAACTGGGCCAAGAAGGAGATTTCCTTTACCTCTTCCTACTGCCTGCAACACTGCTTCGTTCCTGGGGTTAGCAGTCCTGCCAGTTGTTCAACCATCCAATCAATTCCAGATGTCGGTCAGGCTATACCTACAGTCTATCACGAGTTTTTGGATGTTTTTGATGAGAAGGCGGCCAATGTTCTCCCACCTCATCGGCCTTACGACTGCCCCATTGAACTGCTTCCTGGTGCCGAGATTCCTTTCGGACGTATATTTCCGTTATCTGAGGTTGAGCTAGAAACTTTACGACTGTATATTAATGAGAACCTTGAAAAGGGATTCATCCGCCCTTCTTCCTCCCCCGCTGGAGCTGGAATTTTTTTTGTCGGGAAGAAAGATGGTTCACTAAGGCCATGTGTGGATTACAGGGAACTTAACAAAATTACGATTAAAAACCGATACCCACTTCCCCTCATCCCTGAACTTTTCCAAAGGTTCCGAACTGCCCAGCTCTTTACTAAACTTGATCTACGGGGAGCTTACAATCTTGTTCGTATCCGGGAGGGGGACGAATGGAAAACGGCTTTCAGGACCCGGTTCGGACATTTTGAATATTTAGTTATGCCATTCGGATTATGTAACGCCCCAGCCACGTTCCAGCACTTCGTAAACGATATTTTCCGGGAATTTTTGGACTATTTCGTAATCGTTTACCTAGATGACATCCTCATCTTCTCTGCTACCCTGGATCTCCACAGAGCTCACGTGAAAAAAGTCCTTGCGACTCTGAGGAAGCACGGTTTATACATTAAAGCAGAAAAGTGCGAATTTGAAAAGACTTCCATCCAATTCCTGGGTCTTATCATATCTACCAAGGGAATCGCAATGGACCCACAAAAGGTGAAAGCTATCCTTGAATGGCCAGCCCCTTCAGACAAGAAGGGTGTTCAACGATTCATAGGATTTGCTAATTTTTACAGAAGATTTGTAAAAGACTTTTCAGCTATCATTTCACCGATTACGCAGTTGACTCGCCAGCAGACCAGATTCAAATGGTCCCCAGAAGCTCAGGCAGCATTTGACAAACTCAAAGGACTGTTCACCTCTGCACCAGTCTTACAGCACCCAGATCCGGCTTTACCCTTTGTGTTAGAGGTAGACGCCTCAGAAATAGCCACAGGAGCCATCTTGTCTCAGCGCCAAGGACCTAAGGCCCTACTTCACCCTATTGCCTTTTTCTCTCAAAAGATGAGCCCCTCAGAGAGAAATTACGATGTGGGTGACCGAGAACTGTTGGCCATTAAAACCGCCTTGGAGGAGTGGAGATATTTATTGGAAGGTGCCGCCCACCCAATTTTGATCTTCACTGATCATAAAAATTTAGAATACCTGAGGGCCGCTAAACGTCTGAGACCACGACAGGCCCGGTGGGCTTTATTTTTCTCAAGATTTAATTTCCACATAACTTACCGACCAGGCTCCAAGAACGGGAAAGCAGACGCCCTCTCCCGAATGTTCCCTGATGCCCCCGAGTCTGTGGAACCAAGTACCATTCTGTCAGCACAACATTTTTTCCTGATCCAGCCAGAATTAAAATCCTCAATTAAACAGGCATCCACCCAGTACGCGGACACAGAAATACTCCCCTTGGAGAGTCGAGACGGGTTCCTTTGGCACCAGGACAAAGTTTTCATTCCCCAACCAGTCAGGCTCCAAGTTCTAAAGACTTTCCATGACCATCAGCTGGCAGGACATTTTGGTGTACGAAAGACCCTTGAGCTTATCCAACGCTCCTTCTGGTGGCCCAGTTTAAGGAAGGATTGCCAGTCTTATGTTAGCTCCTGCGTTGTCTGTCAGCGCAACAAGGGGTCCAACACCAAGTCCTGGGGTCTGTTAAGGCCTCTACCCATCCCTGAGCAACCCTGGAAGATGATCTCATTGGACTTTATTGTTGACTTACCTTCATCTGGGGGTTTTACTACCATCTTGGTGGTAGTGGATCGTCTGACCAAAATGGCCCACTTCCTGCCCATGACCGGCACTCCATCAGCCCCAGAAACAGCAAAAATATTCATCAAGGAAGTAATCAGACTACATGGGCTTCCGGATAATATTGTTTCCGATAGAGGAGTACAGTTCACCTCCAGATTCTGGAAGGATCTTTGTAAGACCTTGTCCATTAAAATATGTCTTTCTTCCGCTTACCATCCCCAAAGCAATGGCCAGACAGAAAGAACAAACCAGACGCTAGAACAGTATCTTCGTTGTTTCTGTACTTTTGCCCAAAATGACTGGATATCCCTTCTCCCATGTGCGGAGTTTGCATACAATAATTCGGTACATGCCTCCACTAACCAGTCCCCATTTTGGGCGAATTATGGGTTCCATCCCTCCTTTTTGCCCAATACCCTTCCGGAAGCATCTGTCCCTGCAGTCCAAGACCGGATTAATTCTATTCAGACGAACTACTTATTCCTTCAGGAGGCCGTCCAGAAAGCACAAACGGATTACAAGAGGTTCTATGATAAAAAGAAAAGAAATGAACCTACCTTTAAAAGAGGGGACAAAGTGTGGCTTTCCTCAGCTAATCTGAAACTTTCCTGCCCATCCCGAAAACTGGGTCCAAGATTCGTTGGACCCTTTGAGATCAAAAGGGAGGTCAACCCTGTGGCTTTCGAACTGGTTTTACCCAACTCCTACAAAATTCACCCAGTATTTCATGTATCTCTGCTAAAACCAGTTGTACCCAGCCCTTTTTCTGGTAGGCATGAATTACCCCCTCCTCCAGTCCTGGTGGAGGGTGAAGGGGAGTATGAAGTGGAGGCCATAATGGACTGCAGAAAGAGGGGTAGACAAACCCAGTACCTCATCAAGTGGAAGGGGTATTCTGCAGAGGAAAATTCCTGGGAGCCTGCAAATAATGTACACGCTCCTAGACTGATCCGGGAGTTCCACAACAGACACTCAGAGAGACTGGCCCGTCTGGGCATCCGGAGGCTGCCCCTCGGGGGGGGGCACTGTCAGGGAAATGGCCATAGGAGAACTGGCAACATTGCCAGTAATAGAAATGGACGCTCCTGACTCAACTGACACAGCCCTCTGCTGGCCTGTCAGGGAAATGGCCATAGGAGAACTGGCAACATTGCCAGTAATAGAAATGGATGCTCCTGACTCAACTGACACAGCCCTCTGCTGGCCTGTCAGGGAAATGGCCTATAAAAGGTGGCCATAGGATCAGACTCATTGCTGGATTATCTCTCAGCTTCCTGTGTTTCCTGTGCTTCCTGTTTCCTGTTTGGATTTCCTGTTGTGACTTGGCTTGTTCCTGATTCCGTTTGATCTCCTGCTCCTGGTTTGACCCTTGGCTTCTCCCACTGACCTTGCTTCCGTTACCTACTGTGTATGACCCCGGCTTGCTTCAAGACCTCGGCTATTCTGGTTGTCTCCTGTGCATGACCTCGGCTTGTACCACGGTTTCCGCTACTAGAGACTATTCCTTGGCACAAGGTAGCCCGGCTGCTTCAGAGCCTTGAAGACTCATACCGTGCTGCGATTCCAGCCTGTTCCAGTTCGCTCTCGGATTGCTCTGGTTCTACCTACCTGCCTGCAGCTGGTAACCCGTGCCACTTGGGGCGCCACACCCTTTGTACCATCTCCAGGGGTGTGCCGCACTGAGCCGCAAGGGGAGCCCTCTCAGCACCTCGGCCTCGGATCAGGTAACCCTGACAGGGAGACTAAAAGATCAGTGGTTTTTGATCACCCAGTTCTTGGGGTAGAGCCGGTGGGGGAAAGCTGCAGCTGGGATCAGTGCTGCACCTATCTAGGTGAGTATATCACTTCTCTTTTAACTTCTACAATCTACACATTACATCAGTGGCTTAGTGGTTAGCTGTTCTGCTATGTGGCAGGGTCTTCAATTCACATCCTGGCCAAAACAATATCTGCATTGAGTTTGCATGTTCTCCCAGTGCTTGTATTGGTTTCTTCCAGGTACTTCCGTTTCCTCCCACATTCCAAAGACTGGTAGGTTAATTGGCTCTCGCCTAATTTGGTCTTATTTTGTTTGTGTGAGATAAGGATTTTAGATTCTTGAGGGCAGAGACTGATGTGAATGAAAAGAAGTAAACCATAGCTGGTCCCATTAAATGTGGTCATATGTTTTCTTCTGCATCTAAAGTAACTACACTACAAAATGCTGTAGATGTATTTATATCAGCGACTGATTAAAGCCCAGCTCCAGGAAACTTGAAAATTGTTCCTTGCAGGGTGGCTGGTGCTCGGTAATTTGGGGGGGGGGCGGCAAACCAATGCACCCCCCCCCCCGGTCGGTTGGCAGGCAACACATTCCCCAACGGTCTGCCTCCTTACCTCCTCCTTCCTCCTGTCCGAGCCGAGCAGTGCTGGATGGCTGAACCGCTGTCTTTCTCCTCCAGCCGTGTGTCTTCTGCCTCTTCTTGGCCACTGCCCGGTAAGATTGCTTCTCCTTTTGGCCAATCAGGAAAAGGGGTCTCACAACCCTCTTCCGGATTGGCTGGGAGGAGAGTCAGTGTGACAGTAGCGAATATTTATTTGCTATTGCCATACAACTGGGTGGGCTCAGGGCGCAGTGCTCTGCGCCCCGAGACCACCCTTTTTTGAAGCCTATTAGAGCCTCTGGCTCTAATCACGTGCTTCAAAAAAAAATCCCCTATTGGAATCCATGCGTCCGACACCCTGCATGTAGATTAGGGGGCCGACGCATGGATGGGGGGGTGGCGCCCCTGCGCCCCCAATGGACGAGCCACCGCTGCTGCAAAGGTTGACTGCTTGTTTATTCTAGGGGAGAGTAAAAGCAGTTTTCTTTACCTGATCCTCTGCTCCCCTGGCAGCTGGCACTCCTCCACACCTCATTGGTGCACTGTCCTTCAGCGTCCTCACATCCTATGCAGGGCTGTAGACCCTCGGCTTGATGATGTCAGGACTTTAAGCCACTGGAGCATGGAGGAGAAGACACTGCAGAGACCAGCTAGCAGCACAGTGGTGCCGATGATTGGGTAAGTAAATGCTTTTTATGCCTCCCACTTTTTAAGGAAGACTTTTCAAGTTTCGGGTAGTTGGGTTTTAAAATTACTTTCCTGATGTTGCATACTGGGTTCTAGCAATGGAAAAGTCTGCTATATTTGGGACAATTGCACTGTGCTATTTGACATCTGTTTTGAGACACTCCATTCAGATCATTCAGAATTCATTTTAGATGCATGTGAGCTGTTTTGGCAGCGTTTTTGTGTATTGGGAGAGAAGCGAATCTAAAGTGAACTAAAGCCCATGGTTTGTGTAGATGGGCAAATGTATTCCGATGTATTCAGCTGAGAAGGTTGAGGTTCCTCTGACTTGCTTCTGACCTCCCTCTGAGCTGCTTTTACATTCTCTTTCACTTGTGTGATATGAAAAGCCATAGTGAGGTAATAAAAGCCCTGTGTACGCAAATCTTTAGGCTATGTTCACATTTGTACATTGTGAGAACGCACATGATTTTTTCTGCAATGCACAAATATGTGCATCTCTTATTGCAACCAAGTACAATGCTTTTTGGTGCAGCACGATTTACAGAAAAATATCAAGAACTTTGTTGTGTAATTATTCACGCATAGAGCAGTCTGCTGAAATGAATGGGCTGCTCTAAAGGAGGCATACAAAATTGTGCAGAAACTTGTGTGCACTTTTGCACCGGCACAGATGTGAACGTAGCCTAGAGCCCATTCACACTATGTCGGATCCGACTAGGGGGCGACCTGTAAAGTCGCGTGCAGCGCGACTTCGGCGCGACTTGCACGGACTTCATAAAATGAATGTCTATGCAAGTCGCCCTGAAGTAGTACAGGACCCTTTTTCTAAGTCGGAGCGGCTTGTGTCGCTCCTATTAGAACGGTTCCTGTAGCAGTCAATGGACCGCGACTTGCCTGACAAGTCGTATTGGTGTCTTATAGTCACAGTAGCTTAGTTTACAGTTTTTTTTAAATAAGAAACATTTGGACTTTGTTTACATGATTGGACGATAGGCTTCTGGCTGAAGAAGATTCTCTGCAGTCACTTTCTCAAATTCAATTTTGGGAGAAATTTGCCATTTTGATATATTTAAGCGGTGTAGTTAAATGTATTTGGCTCCCAATACAACTTGGGAGGATAAAAGCATCTTACAGCTTATAAAAATTGTATTGGGGCTCCTTTGGTGTAGTGAGAGGGAAGAAGCAGGAAATGTGGGACCAAGGTCAGAGTTAGGCCTTTAGGGCCATGAACACAATCTCTCATACACCACTGCTTTATACTGCTTGTATGCTTTTGAAAATCTTCAGTCTTTTCTTCTGCTCTCTCTCTCTCTGAGTAGCTTTTAAATTGCCTTTCACTTGCCAGACGTGAAAAGTAATTCTTATGCAAACAAATGTGTGTACACAAACCTTTACAGTCTTATACAATAGTTTTTGTAAACATGTGAAATTCAACTCTATAGGGGGTCTATTTATTTAGAAATTTGCATTCATAAAAGGAATTTGCATGTACATTTGTGCTATGGGAATTGGGCAAAAGCGAATGTTCTTTAGGCTATTTTCTCTTCTGAATAAATGTTCTTTTAATATGGGCAGTAGAAAAATACAGAATTATGGCCACTAGATGGAGCAGGAGAGAACACAAAATACATATTTGTAACAAGAGATACAATGTTAGAAAATGGTGATAAATAATACACAAAAAAAAATAAAGGAACACTTTAAAAACACATCAGATCTCAATGGGGAAAAATATAATACTGGATAACTATACAGATATGGACTGGGTAATGTGTTAGGAATGAAAGGATGCCACATCGATTGATGGGAATGAAAATGATCAACCTACAGAGGGCTGAATTTAAAGACACCCCAAAAATCAAAGTGAAAAAAGGATGCAGCAGGCTAGTCCATTTTACTTAAATTTAATTAGAGCAACTCAAAATAGTACTTAGTAGTTGGTAATGCCCCCATGTGCTTGTATGCATGCCTGACAACGTCAGGGCATGCTCGTAAGGAGATGATGGGTGGTGTCCTGGGGTATTTCTTCCCAGATATGGACCAGGGCATCATTGAGCTCCTGAACAGACTGAGGTGCAACCTGGCGGCATTGGATGGACTGAAACATAATCTCCCAGAGATGTTCTATAGGATTTAAGTCAGGCAAGTGTGGGGGCCATTCAGAGGTATCAATTTCTTCATCCTTCAGGAATTGGCTGCATACTCTCGCCACATGAGGTCGGGCATTGTCGTGCACCAGGAGGAACCCAGGACCCACTGCACCAGTGTAGGGTCTGACAATGGGTTGAAGGATTTCATCCCGCTACCCAATGGCAGTCAGGATGCCATTGTCTAGCCTGTAGAGGTCTGTGCGTCCCTCCATGGATATGCCTCCTCAGACCATTACTGAACAACCACCAAATCAGTCATGCTGAACGATGTTACAGGCAGCATAATGTTCTCCACGGCTTCTCCAGACCCTTTCACGTCTGTCACATGTGCTCAGGGTGAACCTGCTCTCATCTGTGAAAATCAGAGGGCGCCAATGGTGGACCTGCCAATTCTGGTGTTGAATGGCAAATGCCAATCAAGCTCCACAATGCCGGACAGTGAGCACAGGGCCCACTAGAGGACGTCGGGCCCTCAGGCCACCCTCATAAAGTCTGTTTCTGATTGTTTGGTCAGAGACATTTACACCAGTGGCCTGCTGGCAGTCATTTTGTAGGGCTCTGGCTGTGCTTACCCTGTTTCTCCTTGCACAAAGGAGCATATATCAGTCCTGCTGATGGGTTAAGGACGTTCTATGGCCCTGTCCAGCTCTCCTAGAGTAACTGCCTGTCTCCTCCATGCTCTTGAGACTCTTGAGCAAACCTTCTGTGCCATCCTGGGGGAGTTGGACAGCCTGTGCAACCTCTATAAGGTCCAGGTATAGCCTCATACTACCAGTAGTGACACTGACCCTAGCCAAATGCAAAACTAGTGAAAAACAGTCAGAAAAGATGAGTAGGAAAAACATGTCAGTGGCCTTCACCTGTAAAACCACTGCTGTTTTGTAGGTTGTCTCATTGTTGCCCATCTAGTGTACCTGTTAATTTCATTAACACCAAAGCAGCTAAAAACTGATTACCAACCCCCTCTGATACTTAACTGACCAGATCATTATCCCACGAGTTTATTTGACTTGATGCTATACTCTGATTAAAGTGTTCCTTTCATTTTTTTGAGCAGTGTACATGTTACCATTGGTTACATGTATTTGCTGATTCCCTCTAGCATCCTTTAAGAATTGTTACATTGTATTTTCTGTTCTGTTTCATATGCCATTTGATGCATGGACATACTTCTTTAGATTCAGTCCAATACAATTTCACTTCAGATAACTGCAGTACAGAAGATTTTCCAGGGTGTAAGAAGGCAGTGACTTTCCTATGCTATGTCTCTGCGAAGTACTAACAAACACTGACTGAAGGATTCTGGAAGAAAACAGAGGGTTTAGCTAGGGCTAAACTCACTAGCATAAAACAGGAGGGGAGTACAGAGTGAGCTACCAAAACACATAAGTAAACAAATTGTAGTGGCTCTAAATCGCCACCAGATGTCAGCAAATTACAGAACAGTAATAACCTGATGCAGTTCAATATAACACCAAAAATACATACAGTTAGATCCATAAATATTGGGACATTGACACAATTCTAATCTTTTTGGCTCTGAACACCACCACAATGGATTTCAAATTAAACAAACAAGATGTGATTTAACTGCAGACTTTCAGCTTTAATTTGAGGGTATTTACATCCAAATCAGGTGAAAGGTGTAGGAATTACAACAGTTTGTATATGTGCCTCCCACTTTTTAAGGGGCCAAAAGTAATGGGACAATTGGCTGCTCAGCTGTTCCATGGCCAGGTGTGTGTTATTCCCTCACATCCCATTTACAAGGAGCAGATAAAAGGTCCAGAGTTCATTTCAAGTGTGCTATTTGCATTTGGAATCTGTTGCTGTCAACTCTCAATATGAGATCCAAAGAGCTGTCACTATTAGTGAAGCAAGCCATCATTAGGCTGAAAAAACAAAACAAACCCATCAGAGAGATAGCATAAACATTAGGTGTGGCCAAATCAACTGTTTGGAACATCCTTAAAAAGAAAGAAAGCACCGATGAGCTCAGCAACACCAAAAGACCCGGAAGACCACGGAAAACAACTGTGGTGGATGACCAAAGAATTCTTTCCCTGGTGAAGAAAACACCCTTCACAACAGTTGGCCAGATCAAGAACACTCTCCAGGAGGTAGGTGTATGTGTGTCAAAGTCAACAATCAAAAGAAGACTTCACCAGAATGAATACAGAGGGTTCACCACAAGATGTAAACCATTGGTGAGCCTCAAAAACAGGAAGGCCAGATTAGAGTTTGCCAAACAACATCTAAAAAAGGCTTCACAGTTCTGGAACAACATCCTATGGACAGATGAGACCAAGATCAAATTGTACCAGAGTGATAGGAAGAGAAGAGTATGGAGAAGGAAAGGAACTGCTCATGATCTAAAGCAGGTAGGTCCAACCTGCGGCCCGGGGGCCGCATGCGGCCCAGAACCGCAGGCAATGCGGCCCACTGCCCCCTGACAATTTTTAATTTTTTTTTGCGGTTTGCTGGGGAGGAAGGAAGTCGAGTCGGGGGCACGGTCAGAGGCAGCCTCGGAGGGGATCATCCACTAGTTGTGTTAAATTAGTGCTGGGGGGGGGGCGCGGCAACATGGGAAGGGCGCGGCGGCATTTTATTACTTATATACCTTAACTAATAGTATATATTTTATATGCGGCCTGAGAAAATTTCTGTACACTCAATGTGGCCCAGAGAAGCCCAAAGGTTGGACACCCATGATCTAAAGCAGGCATGTCCAACCTGCGGCCCGGTGCCGCAGGCAATGCGGCCCACCTGCCGCGGAACTCCAGACAGTCTCCCGCTAACATACAGTATATTCAAAACGGCCGCTATCACGGCCGCTCTGTTGACATTTTTTTTTTTTTTCCGAGGAAGTCAGCCGCCGCGGCCGCCGATTGGCTGAGTTGCTGCTGCACTGCAGTCCGGGCGGTGGTAAAATTCCTGGGTCTGCAGCAGTGAAACCTTAAAAAACCCAGAGAACAGCATACTTTTATTAACTCTCGGGTGTCTTTGGACTGGAGGCAGGCAGAGGCAGGGCATGGCAGCCTGCAAGGGGACACGTGTGACTGGCTCGGACTTGATGCTGGCTGCTACTTAAAGATGTCATCACCCCCCCCAGGAGGCTGTTCAAGGAGCTGCAATCTGCATCACTGAGGTGAGAGACCCTGACCCCCACATCCCATCTCCCCCTCCCCATACACCCCATTTACCCAGCTCCAGTGCCCTGCCCACCCAGTAACCTTAAAATAGTAAATAGCCTTCAATTCTATCTGGTACTGGCCATGCCCTGTGGGTTCTGCTGGCCATGGCCTGTGGGTCCTGCTGGCAGTTGGCCATGGCCTGTGGGTAATGCTGGCCATTGCCTTTGGGTCCTGCTGGCCATTGCCTGCTGGGAGCTGGCCATGGCCTGTGGGTCCTGCTGGCAGTTGGCCATGGCCTGTGGGTCCTACTGGCCAATGCCCGTGGGTCCTGCTGGGAGCGGGCCATGGCCTGTGGGCCCAGCTGGCAGTTGGCCATGGCCTGTGGGTCCAACTGGCCAATGCCTTTGGGTCCTGCTGGGAGCGGGCCATGGCCTGTGGGCCCGGCTGGCAGTTGGCCATGGCCTGTGGGTCCTGCTGGCCGTCGGCCATGGCCTGTGGGTCCTGCTGGCCATGGCCTGTAAGTCCTGCTGGCCATGGCCTGTGGGTCCTGCTGGCCATGGCCTGTGGGTCCTGCTGGCCATTGGCCTGTGGGTCCTGCTGGCCATTGGCCTGTGGGTCCTGCTGGCCATTGGCCTGTGGGTCCTGCTGGCCATTGGCCTGTGGGTCCTGCTGGCCATTGGCCTGTGGGTCCTGCTGGCCATTGGCATGTGGGTCCTGCTGGCCATTGGCCTGTGGGTCCTGCTGGCCATTGGCCTGTGGGTCCTGCTGGCCATGGCCTGTCGGTCCTGCTGGCCATGGCCTGTTGGTCCTGCTGGCCATGGCCTGTGGGTCCTGCTGGGAGTGGGCCATGGCCTGTGGGTCCTGCTGGCCACGGCCTGTGGGTCCTTCTGGCCACTGCCTGTGGGTTCTGCTGGGAGCGGGCCATGGCCTGTGGGTCCTGTTGGCCATGGCCTGTGGATCCTGTTGGCCATTGCCTGTAGGTCCAGCAGTACCCGCCAGCAGTAACCGCCAGCATTACCCACCAACACTACCTGCCAGCAGTACCCACCAGCACTACCTGCCAGCAGTAATCACCAGCAGTAACTGCCAGAATTACCCACCAGCAGTAACTGCCAGCAGTACCTACCAGCATTACCCACCAGCAGAAACTGCCAGCAGTAACCGCCAGCAGTATCCGCTATCAGTAATCACGAGCAGTAACTGCCAGAATTACCCACCAGCAGTGACTGCCAGCAGTACCCACCAGCATTACCCACCAGCATTACCCACCAGCATTAACTGCTAGCAGTAACCGTTAGGAGTATCCGCCAGCAGTAACCGTACTAGCAGTACCCGCCAGCAGTAATCGCCAGCAGTCTGCAAAATAAGTAGAAAAGGTATGTGCATGAGCGTGTGTAATTTGTTGCAATATGTTTTTTTAATAACTAGTTGTGTTTTGTCATAATATGTCATGTCCTTGTTCATACATGTATGAATGAGGACATGACATTTTCTGGCTACCTAAGTGATATGTGCTAGGGGTGCAACTATCCCCCAACACATAACTGTAAGTATCCCAGCATGTGCAGTGTTTCTGACATCCTACCACCATGACCACTTCAAATCACTGAAGTGGTCATGGTGGTTAGAGTGTTCCTTTAATATCTCTCAGAAGAAGTAAACCTCTGTATACTGATTCTATTTCATTTCATCATCCTCTAGTTGTGTTAAATTAGTGCAGGCTGGGTCATGGCAGCACGGGAAGGGCGCGGCGGCATTTTATTACTTATATACCGTAACTAAATTATATATTTTTTATGCGGCCCGAGAAAATTTTTGTACACACAATGTGGCCCAGAGAAGCCAAAAGGTTGGACACCCATGATCTAAAGCATACCACCTCATCAGTGAAGCATGGTGGTGGTAGTGTCATGGCGTGGGCATGTATGGCTGCCAATGGAACTGGTTCTCTTGTATTTATTGATGATGTGACTGCTGACAAAAGCAGCAGGATGAATTCTGAAGTGTTTCGGGCAATATTATCTGCTCATATTCAGCCAAATGCTTCAGAACTCATTGGACGGCGCTTCACAGTGCAGATGGACAATGACCCAAAGCATACTGCAAAAGCAACCAAAGAGTTTTTTAAGGGAAAGAAGTGGAATGTTATGCAGTGGCCAAGTCAATCACCTGACCTGAATCCGACTGAGCATGCATTTCACTTGCTGAAGACAAAACTGAAGGGAAAATGCCCCAAGAACATGCAGGAACTGAAGACAGTTGCAGTAGAGGCCTGGCAGAGCATCACCAGGGATGAAACCCAGCATCTGGTGATGTCTATGCGTTCCAGACTTCAGGCTGTAATTGACTGCAAAGGATTTGCAACCAAGTATTAAAAAGTGAAAGTTTGATTTATGATTGTTAATCTGTCCCATTACTTTTGGTCCCTTAAAACGTGGGAGGCACATATACAAACTGTTGTAATTCCTACACCGTTCACCTGATTTGGATGTAAATACCCTCAAATTAGAGCTGAACGTCTGCAGTTAAAGAACATCTTGTATGTTTCATTTCAAATCCATTGTGGTGGTGTATAGAGCCAAAAAGATTCGAATTGTGTCGATGTCCCAATATTTATGGACCTGACTGTATACGCTGGACAGAAGATCTATTGTTACAAAAAATGCATGTATTTCCTATGGTCTTCAGCTCCATCTAGTAACCACAATGCGGTATTTTACTACTGCCCATAATAAAGGAACATTCCGAAGTGAAAATAGCCCGATAACATTCGTTTTTGCCCAATTCGCACAGACTGAATGCCCATACAAATTCACTGGACGAATGGCTACATTAATTTTTTATGAATTGAACCCTTGGGGTTTTCCTGATAGTTTGTCTTTGCTGTGAGAAGGCCGCAGTCATCAACACATTCTGTTCAGTTATTTTACTAATGTACAGGGTGACATGGTATGTACAAAATATGTGCTGTGCAAACGATTGTTTTAAAAATAGAACTGCTTCTTTGGCATGTCTTTCAGAGTTTTGTCAGATCACATTGGTGATTACATTTCTGCTCCCGTTAGGGAAATTCACCCTCTCTTTTTTTGTCATGTCTACCATTATCATTGAAAGTGAACAAAATTCCCAAAATGTGGGGTTTCCCCAGAACAGTAATAGAGAGGAACTCGTCCAATTGGGGAACTAGCTCTGGTGACCCTGGGGAGGAAAAAGATTTCCTCATAAGCAGCAATTGGGTCCTCTTTTAGGAAGATTCTGCCCTGTTCCCTATTTGGGTATCCCAAATACCTGATCCCCCCTAGTGCAGGGGTGTCGAACTCCATTTCATTAAGTGCCGTATCCACTCCCTCAAAGGGCCGGTTGTATCTGTAGGATTAGATGTCCAGAGCACCCCACCCCCCTGCCTTACATCAGATATCAATAGCCAACCCACCATCAGAAGTCAAGAGTCCCCCCGCCCTCCCTTACATCACAGTGCATCTCCCTGCTGTCAGGAAGAAGCTGAGGGCAGAGCTGAGGAAAAAGTGCAGGGTCTGGAGGAGGACCAGAGGAGGGCTAATAGCTGAGACCAGGGGAGGCGGAGATGAAGGGGTGCTGTGGCTGCACAGAGAGGTGCAGGATCTGTAGAACGAGTTCTGACTTCCTCTCTGCAGCGACTACTGAGACAAAGTGAGGGCAGAGATGAGGGGGAGGATAGGTGCGAGGATCAAATTAAATGAGTTAGACACGTGCCCTAGTGCAAACTCAATTCCAAAAAGTCAGGATGCTGCGTAAAATTTACAAAAAAAAAAAATTGCAATGATTTAAAAATCTTATAAACCCATATTTTATTCACAATAGCAAATTTAAAAAAAAAACTTTAAAATTTATGGCAGCAACGCATTTCAAAAAAGTTGGGACAGGGCAACAAAAATCTGGCAAAGTGAGTGGCACTAACGCAACAGGAATTGATGTTACTGGACTATGCAGGACTCTTTTTCTTCTACAGGATGGCGGCAGCTGGGAAAAGTAGTTTGGGCTGAGAGTGGAGCCACTGCAGGGAAAAGAACTATTTTGTACCAAAGTGTACCTGAGAGTAGGAGGAGCGGACAGGAGTGGGGTATAAAAAGAAATGCCCAGGAAGCGAAGGGGAGGAATTGGGGGCAGCTCCCAACTGGAGAGCGGTTGTTGAGTAGAGGTGCTGTTTGTGACCTGCTAAGGGAAGAAGGAGTTGGCGAGTAGATTCTGCTGGAACCTGACACAGACTGCTGGACTGAGTTAGACTAAATCAACACCGTCGGCTGCTCTGGTGCTAGTCTGAATCACCAACCAGTGATCCCAGTATCCACTGCCCAGGCCTTCTACAGGAGCAAGGGAGGCGTCCTGCTGCTACGTTACACATCATCTTTCCCGTCAGACATAATACATCAAAGGGGGGCACCTTTAACGTCTCTGCTGGTCGCTGAAGGAAATCCCAAGGGAGAGTGGTGAGAGGGTCGCAGCCCCACAGTTAAGCTGGAATTCTGACATTGTTTATATTGTTCACTTGCAAGAAGCTTGTGTTTTTTCCCAAAATACTACACACACAACTGTCCATCATTCTGCTGCTGCTGTATTAGGCCCAGCTTGGCCACTTTTGCCTGTTTCTTACTTAACTGCTGAAGTTGTATCCTAAAGAACCCCTATCTCTTTCAGCCCGACCTATAAGGTGCAAGATTGCAACTATTAACGTCCTAAACATACCTTATTCACTCGGCCCAACGTCTTCAAAGGCCCCAACTTAACCGGCAGAAAATGAATGCTAACAACTGAATCCAGATTACTTTATCCTGAGGGTAGATCCATATTGACATTGATACAGTTGCCACAGGCCTAGAATTAGGCAACCCCCTTCTCATTGGCTTACCTTTAAATAGACTATCCCCCCTTCAGTCCATCATGAACACTGCTGTCAGGCTCATCCACCTTGCAAACCGCTCTGTGTCTGCTACCCCTCTTTGCCAATCCCTCCATTGGCTGCCACTCAACCAACAAATTAAATTCAAGTTACTAACCATAACTTACAAAGCCATCCATAACTTGGCGCCCAGCTACATAACTAATCTGGTCTCAAAATACCAACCAGCTTGTTCTCTTCATTCCTCCCAGGACCTCCTGCTCTCTAGCTGCCTTGTAACCTCTTCCGCATGCTCGCCTCCAGGACTTTTCCCGAGCCTCTCCCATCCTCTGGAATGCTCTACCCCAATCTGTCCGACTATCTCCTACTTTTTTTACTTTCAGACGATCCCTGAAAACACATCTCTTCAGGGAAACCTATCTGGCCTCCACCTAACAACTGTAATTTTATTTTCTCCATCAGCCCATCCCCCACAGTTATTACCTCCTTGTATCTCTTGACCCTCCCTCCTAGATTGTAAGCTCTAACGAGCAGGGCCCTCTGATTCCTACTGTATTAAAGTGTATTGTATTTGTACTGTCTAGCCTCAAGTTGTAAAGCGCTGCGTAAACTGTCGGCGCTATATAAATCCTATATAATAATAATGATTAGTTCCTTATAGTGAGCTTCCAAGTGACCTAGCCCTACTCAGTTTTTTTACACTTTGATGTCACTTGCTGCAGCTCATCTTATGAGGAGAGCAACAGTTTATGCTGTTGGGGGTCACAGTATATGCTAAAATGTAAAACCACTGCAAGTAACTCTATGGATCTAGTTGTGTTTCCAATACTATACTTTATGTGGGTTGATTTTAACTTGCCAATGCATTATGCTAATTTCTATAGAGGTGTGAGTCAAATTTTTGTTCTACTTATTGAAGCTGAAAGACAGATGATATACTGGTGGTGTCAGTGAGGTTGAGGCCTCAAACAGTGCTGGAACAAGCAAATCAACCAGCGGCTCCTGTGGGGGGGGGGGGGGGGTAACACTACATTAACAAGGAAGAGCTGGAAGAACATTTTGCAACTAATTAGGTTATATAGCAACAGGTCAGTAATATGATTGAGTCTAAAAAAGGCATCCTAGAGAGTCAGAGTGTCTCAGAAGTAAAGATGAGCAGAGGTTCACCAATCTGTGAAAGGCTGCATCTAAAAATTGTGTGGGATTAGAGGGGTTCCCCAAACCCTATTCTATAAGCTAAAAAGGAGGTTACCCCTATGCCAGTTAGAGGTTCTGCTTTCATCCTCACTTTGGAGGATTTTCTTCACTTCTTATTTTGGCTATGGGACAGGAAGTGAACAAAAATCTCCCCAATGGGACACCAATGGCAAAAAAATATAACCCTAAGGGCTCTTTCACACAGGCGGACCGTCCAGATCTGCCTGTCCGTTTTTTTGGCGGATCTGAACGGTCCCCCCATGCATCCCTATGGGGCATCGGATGTCAGCGGAGACATGTCCGCTGACATCCGATCTGTCAAATCTGGACGGATGGAAACCCTATTTTCCATCCGTCCAGCGGATCGGATGAGAACGAACCGACGGTCCGTTCCCATCCAATTCCCCCATAGAGATGTATGGGGAACTGACAGCTGTATCTCTGCACACAGTGCGGAGAACAGCTGTCATCCTCCTGCTCAGCGGGGGATCGGCGGATTGATCCCCCGCTGAGATAAACGGAGTCCGTTTGACGGACACATAGTGTGTAGGAGCCCTTATTCTATCCAATATGACAAAAAATGTTTCGCCTTTTAGTTCTTAATTTTAATAACCTGATCAAACATTGTTTTGAATGCATTGCTTCTTGAACTGTAGAACGCCTCCTGGAATATTTGGAATTTTTCCTATTGTTTCCCAAATTTTGAAAATCCAAATAAACAGACTAAACATAAATAGACCCCTTAGACAGCATTCACACTGGTACGACTTGGACCGCGACTTGTCAGCCTGACAAGTCGCGGTCCTCACGCTCCCATTGTGTAGTACAGGAACCGTTCTAATAGGAGCGACACAAGTCGCTCCGACTTAGAAAAAGGGTCCTGTACTACTTCGGGGCGACCTGGAGGCGACTTGCATTGACTTCCATTATGTGAAGTCCGTGCAAGTTTCGCCGAAGTCGCGCTGCACGCGACTTCACAGGTCGCCCCCTAAGTCGGAGCGACCTAATGTGAACGGAGGCTTAGAGTCAAGGTGGCTGAAATGTTTGGACTTATTTTGAACTAATTATATTTTATGGTGCACTTTATTGTAAAGTAATTGGAGAGGCTGATTGGTTGTTATAAATAGTCAGTCCGTTGCTCAAACTCTTCCTCGCTGGGACTGGTTTTACATCAGTCAGCATAAAGATTTTGCAACAAGTTTCTAAAGTCATCAGCAGGTCAGTTGTATTGGCAGTAAAATGTGAAGGAAAGGTTTAAAATAGACAGGAATTTCTCTGTGCTTGGAAAAGCTGGCTATTTAAAAACTCCACATTTGAGTTTCCCTTTACCAGCCAAGAATGTTCTTTTACTTTTCATTTCAAGTTAAAAAAATAAAAATAAAGGGTTGGCATTTATGGTCAATAACATGGGAGAAAGAAAATAGAAAACATTTTGGAAAGAGCAAAGATTGCAATGATAAATGCAATCTGGATAAAAACCAACAGATCCGCGCTTAGGATAAAAGCTATAAACCCAAAAGTTGGCTGCGGCCCACTTAAAAAATACAGCCCAATATGGGATGTATCGAATGTATGTGCAAAGGAAAGTAAATGATTGGCGCTGTCAAACGTAGGGTATTTGAACAAATAGATAAGGTGGGTTAAATGATTAGTCAATATCTATTATGGTGTACTGTATGGGGTTAATTATTGTGAAGTAAAGTGATAGTGCTATTCCAAAATTGATAAATATTAGTACTAAAAAATATATAATAAATAGAAAACTCCTTTGCAGTGTATGGCAATAGTGCAAAATAACTATTATATATATATATATATATATATATATATATATATATATATATATATATATATATATATATATATATGTTTCTAAAGAAAGGTACAAAGTGTCCAAAAAATTGAGAGGTGTGTTGCCTCAAATTTATAAAAAACGAAAGTGCAATAAGTGCTGTGTCTAACAGGTGTAATCACCTATAACAAAATTAGATATGATTATAAAAAGAATTCAATTGTTCCAACTGTCCCCAAATAAGAGGTATACTACAGCTGGATGATTGAATAAAAAACGAGTGAGCTAACTGGATATATATCCGTAATTATGTGTGACTCCAATATCAACTAAAAAATTAAATAGCATGTGAAAAGTAAAAAATCAATAAAAAGTGCAAATCCAGTGATGTGACAATTGATGTCCCATACAATACCATATAATAATAAATACGTGTTATATCGAAGGTTAAAAAAGGCTATATGATTCCATAATAAAATTCATAATGTTCATACAGCCTATAATCAATATATATAAATCCACAAAAAGTGCAAACACAAATTTGTATAGAAGTGTCCAATATTCTTATAATAGTGCAAAGTCCATAGAAGGTCTTAGGGTGCTCTTTTTTGTTGTGGCCCGGAGTGCAGTGGGTGAGCGAAAAGATAAGGTGCTCCCCCTCTCCTTAGGTCCCACGCTTACCAGAGTAAAGTACCCCTACAGGGGTGGACCGGGGATCGATGTTGGGGATCGCTCCCTCACAGCGGTGATCTGGTCCCTGGTTCCGCCCAGTCTCCTCAGTCGCACTCCCAACTCAGTACAAACGTGGCTTACAGCATCGATATCCCAATCAGTTGGAAATAACCAGAATAATCCCGGGGCATGTATAAGAGAAAAGATGCTTCCAATAGTGAAGGATTGCTTTTAAATCCTTTATTTCATGTACAAAGACAAGTACTCACATAAGCAGCTTCAAAACAATGTATCCGTATGGCATAGGAGCCGCAACTTCCTCTCTAGCGGTGGGCGCTTGGAAACGGCGTGCGTATCAACCGCCGGATATGCGTCCCAAGCCTCTGGATCAGTAGACGGAAGTGATGTGGTCACGCTCTCAGAGTTTCCAAGCGTTTCCAAGCGCACACCGCTAGAGAGGAAGTTGCGGCTCCTATGCCATACGGATACATTGTTTTGAAGCTGCTTATGTGAGTACTTGTCTTTGTACATGAAATAAAGGATTTAAAAGCAATCCTTCACTATTGGAAGCATCTTTTCTCTTATACATGCCCCGGGATTATTCTGGTTATTTCCAACTGATTGGGATATCGATGCTGTAAGCCACGTTTGTACTGAGTTGGAGTGCGACTGAGGAGACTGGGCGGAACCAGGGACCAGATCACCGATGTGAGGGAGCGATCCCCAACATCGATCCCCGGTCCACCCCTGTAGGGGTACTTTACTCTGGTAAGCGTGGGACCTAAGGAGAGGGGGAGCACCTTATCTTTTCGCTCACCCACTGCACTCCGGGCCACAACAAAAAAGAGCACCCTAAGACCTTCTATGTACTTTGCACTATTATAAGAATATTGGACACTTCTATACAAATTTGTGTTTGCACTTTTTGTGGATTTATATATATTGATTATAGGCTGTATGAACATTATGAATTTTATTATGGAATCATATAGCCTTTTTTAACCTTCGATATAACACGTATTTATTATTATATGGTATTGTATGGGACATCAATTGTCACATCACTGGATTTGCACCTTTTATTGATTTTTTACTTTTCACATGCTATTTAATTTTTTAGTTGATATTGGAGTCACACATAATTACGGATATATATCCAGTTAGCTCACTTGTTTTTTATTCATTCATCCAGCTGTAGTATACCTCTTATTTGGGGACAGTTGGAACAATTGAATTCTTTTTATAATCATATCTAATTTTGTTATAGGTGATTACACCTGTTAGACACAGCACTTATTGCACTTTCTTTTCTTATAAATTTGAGGCAACACACCTCTCAATTTTTTGGACACTTTGCACCTTTCTTTAGAAACACACACACATATATTATATATATATATATATATATATATATATATATATATATATATATATATATATATATATATATATATATATATATATATGTGTGTGTGTTATTTTGCACTATTGCCATACACTGCAAAGGAGTTTTCTATTTATTATATATTTTTTAGTACTAATATTTATCAATTTTGGAATAGCACTATCACTATACTTCACAATAATTAACCCCATACACCATAATAGATATTCACTAATCATTAAACCCACCTTATCTATTTGTTCAAATACCCTACGTTTGACAGCGCCAATCACTTACTTTCCTTTGCACATAAATGCAATCTGGTATTCGGATAGCTGGCCGCAGGCCAGGAGACCGGGATATACTGTAGAGCAGAGTTCAGCAGTGCCAATTACAGAATTATATAGGCTGTGGCAGGGTGGAGTACAGAATGCAAAGCACAGTTAATAGAGTGGAGAATTGCCAAATCTGTACGAAACGCAGCATGTAATGCACAGTCTTTACAATATGGTAACAATGCAAATAGTATAAAGATTTGTACAGTGTGGAGTTTGGAATGTACAATACAATGTGTAGAAAAATGCAGTATACATACTGGAGAGGTCTGCAGTATAGATGATGCAGTATAGATGATGCAGTATAGATCGTGCAGTATAGATCTTGCAGTATAGATCTTGCAGTACTGTGTAGGTGTGAAGTTTGTAAATCACAGTGTGAAGTATAGAATCTATAGCACAGTGAAGGTGCAAGGTCTATACCTTAAATGTGAAGTATAGAACATACAGCAAAGTGTAAATGTTAAAATCTGGAAATCACAGTGTTGTGTAAAAAACATATAACTCATGCTGGGTTCACACATATGTGAATTGGAGGTGGGTTTCCCCACATCCAAATTCGCATGACTTGAGAGTGTGACTGACTCTCAATGGAGCCGGTTCACACAGCCCGGGGGCGGCCGAGTTATGCATTTAAAAAGGGTCCTATGTATGCATCTTTGGTTCCTATTCAGGTGCGAATTCAGGCACAAATTTGGACCGGATTTGCACCTGAATCAGTTAACAGGGACACCCTGTGACCGGACCCCCTGCTGTGAACCGCGGCCGCAGCATATGTGAACCCAGTCTCAGTGTAAATGTGAAGTTTGTATATCACAGAAAGGGGTGTAGAATGTATATAAATCACTTTAAGTATAGACTATTTAGCACTGTATAGATAGAAAACCTGTAATGTTTGGTATATTGAATGCACAGCAAACACAGTGAAGTTGTATCCCCTGTAGAATGTACAGAATAACAGCAAATCACACCATCAGGAAGATTAGACCAGGCAATCAAGGGATCCTGCTCTATTGCAACCAAACTTTGCAAAAATGCACAGCACATTTTCCTGTTATTTTTGCATGCATCTGTAGAATTCACAGCACCACCCCCATCCCCATCTGTTATGTGTATTTCCTCTGTACAGGTCCTGTGCAGACTTTTGCTAGCAGAGGTATACCGTATACTTGGATTATAAAAGTTTACATATTTGTTCCTTCGGAGACTAGGAAAAGGGGAGCTGTAAAATATGGCTATCACAGATTACCAAATATTACTGCTATTTGAGCTGACTTTCCAACTACCTAAACTCATTTCTCAAATTAACTTTTCAGAGCACTTTGCCAATTTGATATATTGGAAAAAAATATAGCTAAATATATTTGGTTCAGAAATACAACTTGGGAACACAAAAGCATCTTCTAGCTTATAAAAATTGCAGTGGCGCTTCTTTGGTGCAGGAAATGAGGGACCAGGGTCAGAGTAAAGGCCCGTACACACGATAAGAAA
This sequence comes from Pelophylax lessonae, assembly GCF_965119305.1. NCBI lineage: Eukaryota > Metazoa > Chordata > Amphibia > Anura > Ranidae > Pelophylax > Pelophylax lessonae. The sequence goes on along the minus strand of NC_138779.1, from coordinate 53,017,351 downwards.
ATCGGAAGTAAAATTTCGTCTGACGAACTATCTGCTGATTTTCGAATAGTTAGTATGGTGCTTTCGACAGCCGATTACGAATTTTCGTACGACAAAAACTGGATGTGCAGGCTATAAAATTTTTATCATACGTGAACACAACGTCTGATTTTCGTTTTATTAGTACAGTTTTCGTCCGAAAAAAATCATAAGAGCAAGACTAGACATGCTCGGAAACTAAAGAACACATACAAAACAATTCAACACATGACATCACTTCTGAAGTTGAATTCTGTTGTACGAGAATTTTCATATGAAAGTAACCTCTTCACTTTCCATATGAGACTAGCATGCAACAAAAATCTAAAGAAAATTTGTCCGATAATCTGATCGTGTGTACGAGGCTTAAAGCTGCCTACACATTCTACAATTTTTCTTTAGATTTTACCAAAACCATATAATGAGGTAAAACCTAAACACTTTCAAAATGTTTGCAATCAGACAGGCCCTTGCACTACATACAGTAGTTGAAGGTAAATCTAAAGGAAATTGAACAATAAAAATTGTATACTGTGTAGCCAGCTTTAGGCCTTTAGGGCCGTGTGCAAAATCTCTCGTACACAACTGCCTTATATATATCATACCATACATTTCTTTTTTTTGCAGGGTTTTAAATATGGGTGTTAAGGAAAGTAAGCCAACATCGACCCATAGCTGCAATCCGCCTAGAAGACCTGTGACAACGAGAACTACCATACCAGCCCCTGAGAGAGTCCTTGTGTGGCCAGAGAACAGTGCCCGTTGGCAGAAGCTGTATGACATATATATTTGCTCCAGTGAACAGGACTTTTCTTATGCTCATGCATTGCTCTTGTACCTACAGAAGCAGCCAGAAAGTTTGCGTTGCTTCCTGCCTATGCGGGACATGAATCCTGGTGGAGCCATTCCAACAGAGATGACAGACGGTGCAGAAAACAGTCACTGCTGGATACTGCTGCTGACCTCTAGCTCTCGCTCAGACCCATGGTGCCAATATCAAATGCAGCAGTTTCTGGCATTGGCTCCACATGGCAATGGGCGTTTGATTCCGGTCTTGGTAGAGCTGCCATTCCAATATTACCCAAAAGAACTAAGGCATATGTTTGCCTATAAAGATGTTCAAGGTGACCAGAAAGTGTTTGAACAGCTAAGGAAAGCCATAGTCTCATGTAAGTATGTCATTCAAATGTTCTTTCTACTTTTTACAATCAAGTCTTGAACTTTCTGATAATTATGAGATAAGATTCCAAGTCCATGTAAATAAAAGTTTGCATGCCATCCTTCACAATAGAGCGCCTTTTAGTTCTATTTTTACACACAAACATTGCAATGTTTTTCCACACACATTATTACCATAGGCAATTATCAGGTGAGGTCCGGAGCTCATGCATGTCTTTAGAAATGAGTGTCTAGCAGCTGCTCCTGCCTCCCCTTTCCATGGCGAATATATGTACACACATATGTGTACATGTTTATGGAGCTTGCGTCCGTGCATGTTTATGGAGCTGTGTGTGTGCATGTTTATGGAGCTGTGTGTGTGCATGTTTATGGAGCTGTGTGTGTGCATGTTTATGGAGCTGTGTGTGTGCATGTTTATGGAGCTGTGTGTGTGCATGTTTATGGAGCTGTGTGTGTGAATGTTTATGGAGCTGTGTGTGTGCATGTTTATGGAGCTGTGTGTGTGCATGTTTATGGAGCTGCCTGTGTGCATGTTTATGGAGCTGCGTGTGTGCATGTTTATGGAGCTGTGTGTGTACATGTTTATGGAGCTGCGTGTGTGCATGTTTATGGAGCTTTTGGAAGATGCAGAACACAGAGGGCCAAAATATTGTGTAGGGCCACCCTCTATTGTCAATGAGCAGTCTAGGCTTACTTTATTACTTTTAAAACATGGTTTCCCAAATTGTGTTGCCAAGGATGAATCTGTAGCCATAGAAGACCAGGCAACTTCTGCTTGGCCCTGAAACCCGGGGTGGGGGGGGGCAGCACTATCTGGCAACAAAATGATTCATGCAAGTAACAATATAATTCAGCAAATACATTTGGATAAATATAATATATATTGTATAGTTTGAGAACCTCTATATGAGTTCTATGAATGCAATTGATATAATCTATGCCTAGATAAAATGCTGACAGCAATGGGTGACCCTGTAATAGTTTTGCTATGGTGCCCCATCACCCATAGTTATGGCTGTGTGGTACAAACTTGTAGTTATCCTCACTTTTGCACACATGAAATATACAGGTGACACTATAAATCAGGGTTTCTCAACCAATGTTCCATGGAACCCTAGGGTTTCTCCAGAGGTTGCTAGGGGTTACTTGAGCAATTTCTGCCTCTCAGATAAAATCCCACTGACACCATTGATCTTTTTAGCTGTCTGTAAAGGGGTAATTCTTCCTAATGACTACAAGTGTAAGGCGAACCATTCAAATTTGGGCCGGTTCATCAGGAACTGGCTGAGATTCAAATTCTGTATGGGCAGGCTGAATGTACTAAGGTGATGGGGCAATCATGCAAAATTCTTTCCTGCAACCCATGGTTTGCAGAAGAAAAGACATTTGCACCGTCTGTGGCCTGCATAATGCGCATTTCTCCCACTGACCGGCCTGCATAATGCGCATTCCTCCCACTGACCGGCCTGCATAATGCGCATTCCTCCCACTGACCGGCCTGCATAATGCGCATTCCTCCCACTGACCGGCCTGCATAATGCGCATTCCTCCCACTGACCGGCCTGCATAATGCACATTCCTCCCACTGACCGGCCTGCATAATGCACATTCCTCCCACTGACCGGCCTGCATATTGCGCATTCCTCCCACTGACCGGCCTGCATAATGCGCATTCCTCCCACTGACCGGCCTGCATAATGCACATTCCTCCCACTGACCGGCCTGCATAATGCGCATTCCTCCCACTGACCGGCCTGCATAATGCGCATTCCTCCCACTGACCGGCCTGCATAATGCGCATTCCTCCCACTGACCGGCCTGCATAATGCGCATTCCTCACACTGACCGGCCTGCATAATGCGCATTCCTCACACTGACCGTCCTGCATAATGCGCATCCCTCCCACTGACCGGCCTGCATAATGCGCATTCCTCCCACTGACCGGCCTGCATAATGCGCATTCCTCCCACTGACCGGCCTGCATAATGCGCATTCCTCCCACTGACCGGCCTGCATAATGCGCATTCCTCCCACTGACCGGCCTGCATAATGCGCATTCCTCCCACTGACCGGCCTGCATAATGCGCATTCCTCCCACTGACCGGCCTGCATAATGCGCATTCCTCACACTGATCGGCCTGCATAATGCGCATTCCTCCCACTGACCGGCCTGCATAATGCGCATTCCTCCCACTGACCATCACACTAATGTATCATGAGTTGAAGATGTAGACATTTTTTAGCAGGGGTTCCCTGACACCGGAAAGTTTTTTTTTTTTTTTTTGTTCCCCTGTGTCGAGAAAGGCTGCTTTAACTACTTTCAGACCGGAGGATTTTCCCCCTTAATGACCAGGCTCTATTTTGCAATTCGGCACTACGTTACTTTAACGGACAATTGCGCGGTCTTGCGACGCTGTACCCAAATAAAATTGACGTCCTTTTTTTCCCACAAATAGAGCTTTCTTTTCGTGGTATTTGATCACCTGTGCGGTTTTTTTTTGCGCTATAAACAAAAAAGAGCGACAATTTTGCAAAAGAAAAAAAATATTTTTTACATTCTGCTATATAACATTCCCCAACAAAAGAAAATAAAATCACATTTTTTTTAACAATTTAGGCCAATTTGTTTTCTGCTACATATTTTTGGTAAAAAAAAATTCGCAATAAGCGTATTTTGATTGGTTTGCGCAAAAGTTATTGTGTCTACTAACTACAGGAAAGATTTATGTCATTTTTATGTTTTTTTTGTTTTACTAGTAATGGCGGCGATCTGCGATTTTTTTTTTTTTTTTGTGGGACTGCGACATTTGCGGTGGACAGATCGGACCCCTAACTGACATTTTTGACACTTTTGGGGGGACCAGTGACATTACTACAATAATCAGTGCTAAAAATATGCACTGTTACTGTAATAATGACACTGGCAGGGAAAGGGGTTAACAGTATCAGGGCCATCTTACTGAATGGGCATGCTGGGCAGTTGCCCGTTGGCCCCACTTGCCTGAAGGGCCCCACCTGCCCAGTGACCCAGCCCCAGCCAAGCATTAGTCCCGATTCCTATGTCCCAAACTTAGAAGATGGCAAGCGCCTGTCAGCCCTGCACTGCTATCAGGCCACTTGGGCCGTGGAGGGGGAGCCCACAACTGCAGGAATGCCTGTCCGCCTCCACGGGAACAGGCACACACAGGACAGTCAAGTCTGACTCCCGTCCATGTGTGTGTTCACTGGACCCAGCCGCACTACTTGGAAGCTGTCATTAGCCTGGCACTGCTGTACCAATAAATATCTCCTTATTTATAATTTTCATTTTTATTCTCGTGGGTGATTGTGCAGGCGGGGCCCCAGTGCACTGCATTGCCTGGGGCCCTTTATGCTCTTAAGATGCCACTGAACAGTATAGGTGATCAAGGGGTTAAATGTAAGCCTAGGGGAGTGATTCTAACTGTTGGGGGGGGGGGGGGTTGGACGTGTGAGATGAACACAGAGACATGCGATCCTATATAGAAGGATCACATAGACTCTGTGATCATCCGAGGGAGAAGGACGGATGGCTGTGTTTACATCAGCTGTCCGTCCTTCTCCGTCAGCGGGGAGAGATCGCCGGTGTCAGGCGGCAATCGGAGCCGCCTGACACCCGCACTGGCTTCCCCGCTGACGATCGGGGGCGGGACTGCGCCGGCGGTGGCGCGCACTCGCCCCCTAGCTCCTCCCAAGCAGATGACGTTTATTAACGTGATTCTGCCTGGGAGAGCCACTTTGCCGACGTAAATAAGCGGTTGGCAAGTGGTTACAGGTTGATAAGGTTACTATTGTGGTAAAGTGACCAAAGTTTTGTTAACACTGCTTGAGAGCCTTCAATGCTATATAGCAGTAGTTGTGGCTTTACGGCTTCAGGAATTCCCAACAAATGGGTTCCTGGCATATAATCCATCTTGTTTATATTGTTTATATTATAAAGTAGACATTTTAGAAGGTAGAAAACCTAAAGTAACCATTTTTTGGCTATGAAAGGCCCATTAAAAACTTTCAAGCCAGCTGTTTCTTCAATTTAATAACTTAAATCAATAACCTACCAATGTTTTTTTTTTTTTTTGTTTTATAGACCTTTCAGAGCTGCCAACGGTTACAGCTCACCAAGATGATTCAAAAGAAGAAACAAACAGCAACACTTCTGAAAGGAGCCCATCCAGCAGCCTGCTTGGAATAAACAGCCAACTCACAAGCTCGCACACACTAGAGCCCACTAGCAATAACCCACTGATAAGCTCTGGAACACATGGGTCCACTGGGGATACGCCATTAAGAAGCACCATGACACAGGAGTCAACCAACATTACATCAGTGATAAATCAAGAGGCCACCAGGGCCACATCACCAGAAAGCTCCCCCATACAGGAGGCTGCTAGTAATGCATCAAATTTAGCTAGCAACACATCAGTGAGAAGCTACATAACACAAATGTCCACCAGCAATATATCTGTGAAAAGCTCAGTGAACCAAGAGGCTATCAGTGAGGCATCACTGAAAAACTCTTACACACAGGCATCTGCCAGCAATACCTCAGGGAGTGTTTCCAAGGATTTCACCAACAATACATCAGTGAGAACTTCCATCCCGCAAGGGTTCACCAGCAATATGTCAACGACAAGCCCTGTTACACAAGGGTCCATCTGTAACACATTCATGGGAAGCCCAATGACGCAAGACTGCTTTAGTGAAACTTGCTCACCCAAGCCCAACATGAACCTCTCATTAGGGAGCTATGAGACACTAGTATCCAATAGCAACATTTTGGCTATAAACTGTAAAACAATGGATTCCAGCACATCAAGGATCTCTACTGAGATTGAATTGCAGGAATATGCAATTTCAAAAAAAGGTGACAGTGGATCTCTCAAGAAGGAGGGGACCATTAATATGAATGATCATGTCTTAGAGAGTAATTTGTTTGCTAGGACCAACAACTCAACCAACAAGAGCAATATATCCACTAGTTGTGGTGGTACCCAAATAAACAGGGATACAGGAATTCTCCAAGGTGATATATACACAAGTTGTAGTGGGCCTAATGCAAAAATTAAGGACCCTCTAGACCTCAGAAGAGATATACACACTAGCTGTAGGACAAAAGCAGACAACAAGGCTTTTCAAAGCTTACAGAGCAACATATATACTAGCTGTGCTCGGGCCAAGACAGAGAACTCGGAAAGTGATCTGTGCACTTATAGTGGATCACAAGAAGGCAAAGATGTCCAGAGCCTCCAGAAAGACAAAAACACAAGGTGTGGTGAGGCAGAAGCAAAAGAAGGAGACTCTGAAATTCTTCCAGAAGATTTATATGCTGCTTGTGGTGGTATGCAGACAGAGAATAAGGACTCTCTGAGCTATCCTTGTGATATATACACTAGCTGTGATGGGAAGCAAGCACACATGGACTTTCAAAGTCTCCAAACTGATATGTACACCAGTTTCAAAGGGAATCAGCAAGAAAAAAAGACCTCTGATAGCTTCCAGAGCGATCTGTATACTAGTTATAGGGGGGCACAAACAGAGTTAAAGAATGCTCAAACGCTCAAAGGAGAAATTACCATAGGTTTTGGTGGGCTCCAAGCATCAAGCAACATTTCTGAAAGCTCACAGGACGATATATACACCAGTTCAGACGGAAGGAAGGTAGTGAAAAATAACCCCCTCTGCAGTGACCAGTACTTAAGTGGCACCACTGCTCAGACCATGGACCAAAAAATTTCAGTTCTTCAGAGCAATGTTTGCACAAATTGTACTGTCACCCAGGCAGAGGAAAGGGATTCAGACAATTCCAGTAATTTATATGCCAGCTGTTCTGGCACCAAGGCTTTTGGTAGTGGGTCCTGGGTATACAGTAGCAGTATTTCCAGTGCCCAGGCAGTGAAGCCTACAATACATACACATAGAAAGGATAGCAGTAAATCAGCCAGTGAGGCAGCAGATAAAACCTGATGTCCAAACGTCATGCCATATCTGACCTATCTAGAACAGGGTTTAATCCCTAATACTAGGCAAAGAAGGGGAATGTGTATAATCCTGCTGGCGCTCAGGAATGGGGTGCTAGCTGATATCACCATCCAATAGTGTATAGCACACTTAGAAAATTGCCACTCTCCCAATCCAGTCTGTGAGGTTAACGTGTGAGATGGCTTCTACCTTGCACCACTTCACAAGCCACGCCTTCTGACATGATTTTCCCTACTCCCGGGTTTTCTTAGTAGGGTTTAATACCTATGCACAGCATGTATCTGGGGTTATATGAAGCTAGAACAAAAGATGTGCACAAAACAATACCTTATATCAGCTAGTAAAGCAGGCTAATATGTGACCCTTATGCTACAGAATGAGGGGAATTTATTAAAACTAAAGCAGACAGAATATGGAGCAGCCATGCACTGTAACCAATCAGCTTCTATCTTCGGCTTGTTCAGATAAGCTTTGAAAATGCAAAATAGATGATGATTGGCTGCCATGCACAACTGCTCCAGGTTCTATCTGCTCCAGTGTTAGTATATTACCTGGAATTAATTTACAACAGTCAAACAGTACAAGGAAGAAATCTAAAAAGTCAGCTGTCAGCGCTTAGGTGGTCTGGAAAAAACAGCATGCAATGTTTAAATATACAAACACATAAAGTACATAAAAAAAAAATCAGCGCTGTATGAATAATAGTATTACTCTTCAACAAGTATACAAATATGCATAAACAAAACTGAGTTTTAAATCAAATAAAATAGATCACAATAGTGAATAAAAGTCCATAAGTGTAAATAAAATCACCGTCTGTGTGCTGCCTCCACCAAATATAAGAAGTGAACACTCACCAGAACCAGTTGCTGTCTAAGTTAGAGGTGTTTTTCATTTGTTTTACATATTTTAATAAATACTACACTATGAGAATTTTTTTCTGGGGTCGGTGATCCTTCTGTCTGGCTTGATGAGATTGAGCAGTTTCCCTGATGACTTTATCTGTGAGGTTGGAAGATCCACCACATCCATAGAGTATTAGATGTATCTTAATAAGGAAGACCATTGAATACTGAATGCACTTTTGCAGTCCTATAACTTAAGACAGCAACTGGTTCTGGTGAGTGTGCACTTTTTATATTTTGCGGAGGAAACACCTAGACGGTGATTCACTGAAATTGTGCTGTAATAACACTGGAACTATTTCATTTATACTTATGGACTTCTATTCACTTCATTGTGATCTATTTTATTTGATTTAAAACTCAGTTTTGTTTATGCATATTTGAATGTGAAGAGTATCACTATTATTCATACAGCGCTGCTTTTTTCTTTCCTTTTTAAGTACAAGGAGGAAGTTTGAGCATTGGGTCCTGGACATAGGGGTTTATTTACTAAAGGCAAATCCACTGTGCACTGCAAGTGCACATAGAAGTTGCTGTAGATCTGAGGGGAAGCCTGAATTGAGGGGAAGCTTTGCTGATTTCTCTCATCCAACCATGTGCAAGCGAACATGCTGTTTTTTATTTTCCTTGCATGTCCCCCTCAGATCTACAGCGACTGCACATCCAAGTGCACTTGTAGTTCACAGTGGATTTGCCTTTAGTAAATAAACCCCAATGGCTTAACACCTTATTAGTTTGGTTAAAACTTAAAAAAAAAAAAAAGAATCAGCACAAGGGACAGTGCTTACAGTCAATGTGAAGTGTCCAATCCCTTTTTCTCTGTGGGAGCACCGTCATAGGGAAATAAGTGCTACAGGGATTAATATTAACTGACTGATCTGTTTTAGGCAATTGCTGAGAGTGAAACTATACCCGCCCTTTCTGCCTCTCTCCCTTATTTAAAGAACTGTACTCTAGCTATAGTCTATAGGGATAAACAGTGAAATTTACTGATTGCTTATGCAGGCAGAATAATTATGGCTTTTCACGGTCTAACAATATTTAAATGCTGCAATCTCATTCACTTTGATCACCCCACAACCATCATTGATGTGTCCCTGCATAAGGCTGGGTTCACAGTGGCTGCGGCTCACAGCATGGGGTCCGCACTTGGAAAGGGTCCGGGGTGTCCCTGTTCACCAATTCAGGTCTGAATTTTTGCCTGAATTCGCACCTGAATCAGAACCAAATCAGAACACACAGGACCCTTTCCAAGTGTGGACCGCAGCCGCCTCAGAGGGTTGTGAACCGGCTCCATTGTGAGCCAGGCACACTCTCCTGTCATGCTAATTGGATGTGGGTAAACCCGCATCCAAGTGTGAACCCAGCCTAACAGTCAACCTACTTTATCAGGTTTGAAAACAGCTCTTTACTTTGGAAAATGACCATCACGGGGCAACAAAGATATATTTATTCAGATATTTGGGACAGTAGGGCCACTCTTATAAGGGCAAGGGCCACCTTGAAGGGCTTATACAGTAAATTATGAGTAGGTCTAGAGTAGTCTATGTAACCAGGAACCCAAAGAATGACTCATCCCAAACTTCAAAGTAAACTTAATTTGGCTGTCCTAGGGATATGGAATGGAGGTAATACTAGTAGTAGCTGTGGTCATTTTATTACCTGGGCTGGTTTTGCTGCCCAAATGCAAACAGGAAAACTCAAACTTTTTTACACTACATTTTATATCTGCTGCTAGCAAAGGTCATTATTGCTAAACTCCAACTCTTGCAGATGCAGCCATTGTTCAGGTATTTGGAAAGCTCTTGGTGGATGCTTGAATACAATATCTGGCAGCTGTTTGGTAAAGAAGGCAGAATCTATTTGATTTCTCTCATTCAGCCTGTAGGTATGGCTAGGATTATTCTACACATGTATGCCTAGCATAAATCTGGCTGGACAATTTGGGGCTATAGAAATTAGTAAAATAACTAGAAGCCTCAATGGCAAGATGAGACGGGGCACTGTTCACACCTGAGAGTTTTTCAGCTTGTAAAACTCTCAGCTCTGAAGCTCCAAAATACCCAACAAGCAAAATCCCCTTCATTTCAATGGCCCCTGTTCATATCGGAGCATTCTGCCACCTGAAGCAAAATGCCCAAAGCTCAAAAAAGTACATGAGCTTCTTTTTGGCAGATTACAAGCGTTTTTGGCCCCATAGACTTCAATTTGAAATGCCTGACTTGAGCAGAAAAACTTTCAAATAGCAGCTCTCCACCTCTAATTTCCTCTCCCTCTTCTCCTCCTAGTACTTTCTATTGGCTAAACAAAAACACCGGAAGCTCTAAAACGCTTGTAATACACTTCTGAAATGCTTTAAAAGAGCTTGTAAAAAGCCTGAAAAATGCCAGTAAATCAATATACTCAAGTGTGAATGGGGCTCGATTCACACCTATGCAGTTTGCTTTTGAGCTTTTCTGCAGTGCTTTTTGTGGGTTTTTATCGTGTTTTTGCATCGAATTGCGTTTTTTATGCTTTTTTTTTTTGCCAAATTTATTGTTGGGTAGATTAAAAAACTCAAAATTGCAGTAATAATGCACTACATTCTTTTCTGCAGATTCTCCATAAAGTCTTTTGAATGTAAAAAAGCACAGTTTTGCTTTTTAAAAAAGTCCTGAACCCTTTCCATTAACGCAGAGACACAAAAATGAATTGATGTGAATTTGTTACTTAGTCCAGTGAGCCTGTTTTCCAATAAATATACCCCAATTGCCAACTTAGTATAATTGCAGGTAAAAATAATGAATACCCCAACAATGGGGCACTATTCTTCCTACTAACACCAATGACGAGGCTCTATTCTTCCCACTGACACCAATGAAGGGACTTTATTCCTCCCACTGACACCAACTGCAGAGTCCTATTCTTCTTACTGACACTTATGATGGGGCACTATTCCTTCCTGATACCAACAGTGAGGTACTATTCCTCCCAAAGACACCAATGATGGGGCACTATTTCTTCCCAAAGCCAACAATGGGGCACTATTCCTCCCACTAATACTTATGATGGGGAATTCTTTACTCCCATTGATACCAGGGCATTTTCCACTCCCACTGGCCACAGTCCGGCCAAGTCTGCAAGACAGTAATCTGGACCTTTGTTCAGAAAGTTTGAAGACCCCTGGTCTAGGGGAACAAAAAAAAGGCTCACTTACCTGATCCTCCACTTTTGTTCATCGCATATTATTGGCCGATATCTGCCGATATTTTCGGACATTTAAAAAAAATTCTTTAATTTATTCATTTATTTTTTACAGGTACTCTTGTGGAGGGATCTGGGGGTCTAAAAGACCCCAAACCCCTCCTCTGCACTTAAAAGCATTCAAAACGCCAAGTTTGGCTGTTTTGAATGCTGTCATTTTTTTTAATTTTGGGCCGAGTACCCGGAAGCAATGTCATGACATCACTTCTGGGTTTTTACATGGAGACCCGATCAGAGCCGAATGCGGCTTTGATCAAGTCTTCGGCAGCCATGCAGGCTGGAGACCCGGGCGAGCCGCGGAAGGCGGCGGGAGGGGGGGGTTGTCCCCTCCCGCTCCTTGTAATGACAGCCGAGTGGCTTCTCAGCCACATCGGTTGTCATTACAAGACAGCGACCGTAAGCTATGGACGCCGGTACCGGGGTGATGCCTCTAGCTGCAGGCATCACTCCGGTACAAGCACTTTCCCGAAATATCGGCAATATCGGTAACCTCAGGGGCCGATTCCAATATATCGGGAAAAGTGCATATCGGCCCCCCGATATATCGGTGTTGCCGATTATCGGTCAATCCCTAGTTCAAAGCCCTGCACTGGATGTCAGAACACCAGGGGACAGTCCACCACTGGAGTGTGAGGGAGCATGAAGAATCATATAAATAAAACTGCTTCTCCTCTCCCCCAGACAAAACAAGCTATTTACCCTTGCAGATAATTTTACATTTCCCAGAAATTAAGCTTTAAACCCAACTCTAGGGTATTGGCAAAGTGAATTGCCTGGGGACAAGGCTTCTTTAAATACCCAATCATGTTTGGAGGAATTACCCCTTGAGTACAGTCGGACAATGAACGTGAATATGACTTCATTTGGCTAAATAATCGTTTCACTGCTTTAGGAAATCAACATTGTATTTTGCAAGATTCAAAAGAGGTCAAATTTAAAAGAGACTGAGTTCAAAGTTTACAAGCTGATTTGCAAACATAACTGAGATCACATCTGTGCTAAGTTTGCTGCAGCGTTACAAATATTTAATTGTGTTAAACAGAAACCAGTAATAAAAACTGCCTAAGGACACTATAATACTGACTATATACATTATAAACCACAATACTATTATACTGAAACTAGCTTTTTCTTAGTCGGCCCAGCATCTGAAATTTTTAACCTTGCAAGTAATGTGTCAGTGTACCACTTATAGGTATTTAATACCCCCCATAGAGATCACAGTACCCCCCCCCCCCTGCATTTCTCTCCAGAAGGACAGTGCTATCTTAGTTCAGACATCATCCAGGGTCACCATCTACTTCCTAGACAGGGATGCCAGCTCACAGATGATGCCAGCTCACAGATGACCCAATCATGTAAATCCTGGTGCCTGTGAAGTTCCTGTTCACAATTTTTTGACAAAGATAGGCCCCTGCTGCAGCCTCTCACCTTGTGACTTGCTACAAAGTTACAATGTACAGTCTGGTCATTGGGGTAGAGGAGACTGAGGAAATGTTTCCTTCTGCCTGCAGCAAACTGATGAAATTATCTCAGCCTAGACAAAGTCACTAGACTGGAGCATACGAATAGTCTTCTAATGATAAAAGGTAGCATTTTTATGAAAAATGATACTGTTATACACTGATATATTGTGACATCACAACACATTACTTTGTGTGTTTAATTTCCATTAATTTGGAATGGCGCCCTAATGCATAAGCACAGTACTGGGCAACACACCTACGCTGAAGTCCACCATGATATACAGGCATTGGGGTTTATTTACTAAAGGCAAATCCACTGTGCACTGCAAGTGCACTTGGAAATGCAGTCGTTGTAGATATGAGGGGAACATGCAAGGAAAATAAAAAACAGCATTTTTGCTTGCAGATGATTGGATAATAGAAATCAGAAAAGAGCTTCCCCTCATTTCAGATCTTCCCCTCATATTTAGATGACTGCACTTACAAGTAGTGCACAGTGGATTTGCCTTTAGTAAATAAACCCCTATGTCCTAAAAAAAAAAAAAAAAAGTTATGCACATTTTTTGGGTGTGTTGGCAGCCCATTTATTATTAATAAAAGAACAAACAAACAGAAATTCTCAGTGCTGCCCTAGCCTGTCTAGTGAAAAGTCTACAAATTTTAAAATGGAATGTCCAAACTGATATAAAAGAAAAATTAAAAGTAAAATAAAAATAAAATTACGCGCATGTGTGCACCTACTGTATATATCAGTGACATACTGACAGGTTCAACTGACAGGATTTATACAGGGAGAGTGGAGGAGGATCCCGCACAGGATTGTAAAGTAGTCCTTGTCACAGTGATGACTCCGTGGAGACAGAAGGGAGAACGCTGGAACCAGGAGCTGCACAGAGCCTGTTGACAGCTGTCAAGACCTGGAGTAGAACTGACCAATCGGGACGCGTTTCAGAGGCTAGTCATGCCTCCTTCCTCAGCTGATGGCCCGCCTCTGTGACAAAGACTACTTTACGATCCTATGAGGGATCCTCCACACAGCCCATCCAGGCACAGACTGTCTCCCTGTATAAATCCTGTGAGTTTAACCTGCCAGTATGTTTTGTTATGTACACCTAATAAACCATTTTACACTATTGGTTGCTTGGCGCCTTTTCTCATTTATTATTAACCACTTGCCGACTATATACGGCGGCGGTCAGCCCCTCCCAGGCAAAGTGATGTACCGGTACGTCACTAGCCTGGGAGCGAATAGGGGGCGAGCGCCGCCGGAGCCGCGCTCCCGCTCGTACCTGAAGAAGCCGGCGCGTGACCGGCGGACCCGATGTCCGCCGGTCACTCGCGATCGTCGGGTGGAGAGGGAGAAAGGCAGGCGGCTAATGTAAATAAAGCCGCCTGTCATTCTTCCCTGTGTAAAAGCACTGATCACTCGGTCCTGCTATGTAGGACCGTTGATCTGTGCTGTTACACACACAGCCACATCCAATCACAGTAAGAAACACGCCCCTAGGGACACACTTAACCCCTCCCTCTCCAATAACGTTAACCCCTTCCCTCCCAGTGTCATTTTTACAGTAACAGTGCATATGTATAGCACTGATTACTGTAGTAATATCACTGGTACCCCCAAAAATGTCAGTCAAGGGTCCGATCTGTCCGCCACAATGTCGCAGTACCGCAAAAAAAAAAATCGCAGATCGCCGCCATTACTCGTTAAAAAAAAAAACCAACAAAAATGACAAAAATTTTTTCCTTAGTTAGTAAACGCAATAACTTTTGCGCAAACCAATCAAAATACGCTTTTTGCGATTTTTTTTACCAAACATATGTAGCATAAAACAAATTGGCCTAAAATGTTAAAAAATTTTGATTTTTACATTTTTTCTGGGGAATTTCATATAAAAAATGTGAAAAATATTGTTATTTTTGCAAAATTGTCGCTTTTTTTGTTGATAGTGCATGATCAAAAAATCGCACAGGTGATCAAATACCACCAAAAGAAAGCTCTGTTTGTGGGAAAAAAAGGACGTCAATTTAATTTGGGTACAGCGTTGCACGACCGCGCAATTGTCCGTTAAAATCACGCAGTGCGGAATTGCAAAATAGGCCCTGGTCAGGAAGGGGGTAAAATCTTCCGGGGCTTAAGTGGTTTATATGCTACCAGTGGAATTAAACTGTATCGGAGTGCCACAACCTGAAAATGCTATTTAATTATTTTTTTTATTATTCAAAGCAAACTCACCCATCCATCCATATCTCCATGCTTTATTTTGTTAAGGAATCAGTTAAAATATCCTCCTAGCATTTATAGCTGCAGCCATCTTGATTAAGGGCAAACAATGTTGTATTTACTTTCTGAAATCCATCTGCCCTTAGCTCTGGCATGTGGGCAGGAGGGTGTGGTTTGCTGAGAAAGCCAAAGCCCCTCCTCCAGATGCAAGAAAAATAAATGTCTATAAAGACTCTTGGGATGTATGACATAATTTTGGCCAAGGCCAGAAACCAGAAAACAACTAAACAAATGGTAAAAAAAGAAAAGTTTAAAGCAAGTAAATAAAATATACCTTCCTATCTATTTACTAATACTAGCAGCAAAAGGATTAAAAAATAGTCAGTGTTGATTGAGAGAGTTTAGTTCCGTTTTAATGCAACATAATGCACTGCAATGGTCCACCAAGATCTGAAGGAGACCTGAACGTCACTAAAAAGTTCTTTGTTGAAATGTTCTATAATGTGATTGATTGAAACACTGACGTGTGTAAATGTCTGGGGAATATCCCAGGCCAGGTACTGTATATTTTATAAATGTTCTCTGTTATTAGATCTTTCATCAGACACTACAAATGTGTAAATATTTCTGCCGTAGACTAGAGCTGAGTGGAACAAAAGCTTACAAAGTATTTAGGAGGAGGACCAACAAATATTATTCACAGTTCTCTTACAGTATTATGTTTATTTATGTTTGAAAATAAATATTTTTAAATTTTAAATGTTTATTGTGTGTGTTCAAACATGACATTAATCAGGCAAAGACAACAAATTACAGATGTGTATACACAGCCTGAAAACTGAAATGGTTTTAGATCCATTTTGTGGTTTTTTCATTTTTTATTTTTCAGTTTAAAAGTGTGTGCGTGTATTTATTACTATGCAAGAGTTTAGGCAGGTGTGCAAAAATGCTGTAAATGAAGAATGCATTCAGAAATATAAATGTTAAAAAAAAAAAAAAAATATATATATATATATATATATATATATATATATATATATATATATATATATATATATATAAATAAAAAATAACACACCATAGTCATTGATGTCAAAAATATACAAATACCAAAAACAATCCCTTTTTGGCTGATCTGAGATGTTACCAACAATCACTCGATTCTACCAAAAGCACAAACTTATTTATGCCTGAAATCAATACTTCTGCCAACCACTTATTCTGGTTTGGGAGCTTACTGGGCTTCAGCCGTTCCAAAACCTGCAAAAAATGTTAAAAACATGACTGACATATCTAAAAAAAGACAAAATTTTTCATTCCAGCAGTGTTAGTGGGACTGATAAGTCGACCAGTTTTTGTGCTGCTTCTAGCCCTCCAAGCTAGGCCCACTCTGCCATAGGCCCACTCTGCCATAGGCCCACTCTGCCATAGCCCTCCAAGCTAGGCCCACTCTGCCATAGGCCCACTCTGCCATAGGCCCACTCTGCCATAGCCCTCCAAGCTAGGCCCACTCTGCCATAGCCCTCCAAGCTAGACCCACTCTGCCATAGCCCTCCAAGCTAGACCCACTCTGCCATAGCCCTCCAAGCTAGGCCCACTCTGCCATAGCCCTCCAAGCTAGGCCCACTCTGCCATAGCCCTCCAAGCTAGGCCAACTCTGCCATAGCCCTCCAAGCTAGACCCACTCTGCCATAGCCCTCCAAGCTAGACCCACTCTGCCATAGCCCTCCAAGCTAGGCCCACTCTGCCATAGCCCTCCAAGCTAGGCCCACTCTGCCATAGCCCTCCAAGCTAGACCCACTCTGCCATAGCCCTCCAAGCTAGGCCCACTCTGCCATAGCCCTCCAAGCTAGGCCCACTCTGCCATAGCCCTCCAAGCTAGACCCACTCTGCCATAGCCCTCCAAGCTAGACCCACTCTGCCATAGCCCTCCAAGCTAGACCCACTCTGCCATAGCCCTCCAAGCTAGACCCACTCTGCCATAGCCCTCCAAGCTAGGCCCACTCTGCCATAGCCCTCCAAGCTAGGCCCACGCCAGACTTTTTACTGCCATCTCAGTTAGCCAAGGGACACCTCTTGCTGTGACAATGATACCAACTACAGGTGAAAGATACACACAGTGCACCTACAAGGAAGAAACAAAACAAGAGCGCACAAACAACTAGGAGATCAGAAGACAAGCAGAAGACATGTACCCATACAAAAGCAAATGATACATTAAACAAGTGAAGAGAAAAAGAAGAGGGTGGGTGGGGACCTTTTGCTTGCTGCTCCATCGAGGAACTGATGTCATTTCCATTGGCTTTCAGCAAGATCACAGCTGTGACCCGCCCCCTGCCTTTCTCTATACTAGGATACAATGGTCCATCTGCTACCCTCACCATCATGTCACACTGTGCTTTAAGGCACAGTCTGATCCTGGACTCCTTGTTCTTCTTTACACTGAAGATAGTTCTTAATGATATTGTCTGTATGTTTGGGGTCGTTGTTCTGCTGCAGAATACATTTGGAGCCAATTGCATGCCTCCCTGATGGTATGGCATGATGGATAAGTATATGCCTGTATTTCTCATCATTAAGGACACTATTGATCCTAACAAAATCTCCAACTCTATTTGCAGAAAGGCAACCCCAAACTTGCAAGGAACCTCCACCATGCTTTACTGTTACCTACAGACACTCATTTTTGTACTGCTCTCCAGCCCTTCAGGACCAAATTGCCTCCTGCTACAGCCAAATATTTAATATTTTGTCTCATCAGTTCAAATGTTTTCAAGCATAGCTAAGTCGCTTAGCCTTGTTTCCACATTGGAGGTATACTTTTTTGGCTGCATTTTTGTGCATGAAGACCACTTCTGGCCAGACTTCTCCGGACAGTAGATTGATGTACCTGGGTCCCACTGATTTCTGCCAGTTCTGACACTGCTGGGCATCTTCTGATGTCAGGGGCGTAACTACAGGGGTTGCAGGGGTTCCAATTGCAACCGGGCTCCATGCTCCAAGGGGGCCTGTGCGGCTCCCCTGTACACCTGGATAGGAGGGGTGGCGGGGGCAGCATGTAGAGAAATCACTGTCCTCCTTTTTCCACCTGTAGCTGCAGGATAAAAAAATGCAGGAGATTGGTTCCTCTGTATGCTGCCCCCGCCACTCCTCCTATCCAATTCACTTGTGTTCTGCTGTCTCTGGGCCCCTGTGTGCTCCCCTGGTACCCCCCCCCCCGCCTGCTGTGCTGCCCCCACTGTGCTCCCTTCCCTCTCCTGCCAGCTGCTGCAGGGGATGTGTCACAATAGAGAACCAGGAAGGGGTAAGTAAATATGTAATTTACCAGCTCCTTCCTTTTCTGAATGGACAGAGTCATAGTCAGTGACGATGTAAAAAAATAAAACAAAATGATAAAAAATAATAGAATTAAAATACCAAAAAATCAAAACTACTGACACCAGTGGGTAAACTTCCAGGATCGCAAAGGTCACACATGCGACCGGGCCCTGGCATTCCACCACTTTGGGGAGGCCCCAAGATGGCAGGAAGGGGGCCCACTGCAGAACTTGTGAAAGGGTCCCACTGCGGGACCGTAATAAAGGGCTCCGCAATGAGAGTAAAGGGCCCCAGGATCAGTGGGAAGACCCCCGGGCTTGAAGGGAAGGGCCCCGGCCAGGGGTCCCTTAATGGTTTCTTGCACTGGGGCCCTGAAGGTTCTAGTCTGTCTGATGTCAAAGGGAAGTAAACATGATGTGTAAGCTGGATGCACTATTTCATATTTACGTAACTAAAAGATAATTTAATCTGCTGCATCAGGTTTCCTTGGCCGACCACTGTGTCTATGGTTCTCAACGTTGCCCATTTCTTTGTGCTTCCTCAAAAGAGGTTGAACAGCACATCTTAAAAACCCCAGTCTGCTTGGAAATCTTTGGGAGAGACCTTGCTGATGCAATATAACTAACCTGTGTCTTGCTGCAGTGCTCAGTCTAGCCATGGTGTATGACCTGTGACATGAAACGGTCTTCCACAACCTCCCCTTTGTAGCAGAGTTTAGCTGTTCCTCACCCAGTTTAAAAGCCTCCAACAAAACTGTTTTTGTTTCAGGTAATGACCAATTATACCAATCAGCTGCAAATGATCATCAATTTCATATGTTGGATGAAACAAAAACAGTTTTGTAGGAGGCTTAAAACTGGGAGAGGTTTTTAACCAACATATGAAATTGATGATCATTAGCAGCTGCTTGGTATAATTGGTTAATCATACACCTGATTATAAACCTACAAAATCCCTAACTTTGTGCAAGTGTAAGAATTGATGTTGGTTTGAAGCCAAAGGATAATCACACCAAATTATTGATTTGATCTATATTTTTCTTATGTTCCCTCACTTTGCATTTTGTACAAAATAAACAATTAAATATATATTTTTGAAAGCATGCCTACTTTACAGCATTTGTTCACACCTGCCTAAAATATTTGCACAGTACTGTATGTATGTGTGTGTGTGTGTGTGTGTATATATATATATATATATATATATATATATATATATATATATATATATATATATATATATGTATATGTATATATATATATATATATATATATATATATAAAAATCTATATACACACATAGTATCTTCAAATTTAACACACCCGCTCCCCATTCGCAACTGAGACCTTGTAACACTAGCGAATCACATGATACCTGGCAGGGAAGATGGCTAAATGGGCCCGTATATGTATATGTACACAGTTAGTATCTCACAAAAAGGAGTACACCCCTCACATTTTTGTAAATATTTTATTAGGCCCCTTTCACACATATGGTCCGTTTGTCCGTTTTTCAATGCATCTCTATGTAAAAATGGATGATCATCCGTTAACATCCGTTTTCATCCGCTTCCGTCAATGTCCGTTTTTTTGAATGGATGAATGCCTTATTTTTCATCCGTCAAAAAAAACGGATCGGACGAAAAACGGATGTTAACGGACAAACAGTCCGTTTTCATCCGTTTTTTCATTGGTAGCGGATGTAAAAAAAAAAACGGATGTAAAAACGGATGAAAAAAACGGATACATTTTGACGTGACTGAACTGATGAACTGAACGGATCGTATGTGTGAAAGGGGCCTTATATATATTTTCATGTGACAACACTGAAGTAATGACACTTTGTACACAATGTAAAGTAGTGATTGTACAGCTTGTATAACTGTAAATGTGTAAATTTGCTGTCCTCTCAAAAAAACTCATCACACAGCCATTAATGTCTAAACCACTGGCAACAAAAGTGAGTACACCCCTACGTGAAAATGTGCAAATTGGGCCCAATTAGCCATTTTCCCTCCCCAGTGTCACGTGACTCGTTAGTGTTACAAGCAGTGGCGGCTGGTGCTCAAAATTTTTGGGGGGGGGGCGCAAACAGAAAAATGTAATAGGCATTGCTTTGCGGCAAAAAACGCTGTAAAAAATTGCGTGACTTTGAGGTCACAAAAGTGTGAAAGGGGCATTCAGTAATTAAGATATAGTGTGCCCCCTTTCAATGCAGAGAGACCAGCATGCCCCCTTTCAATGCAGAGAGACCAGCGTGCCCCCTTTCAATACACAGTGACCAACGTGCCCCCCTTTAATGCACAGTGACCAGCGTGCCCCCTTTCAATGCACAGTGACCAGCGTGCCCCCTTTCAATGCACAGTGACCAGTGTGCCCCCCTCAAAACAGTGACCAGCGTGCCCCCTTCAATGCAGTGACCGGCGTGCCCCCTTCAATGCAGTGACCAGAGTGCCCCCTTTCAATGCAGTGACCAGCGTGCCCCCTTCAATGCAGAGACCAGCGTGCCCCCTTCAATGCAGTGACCAGCGTACATGCCCCCTTCAATGCAGTGACCAGCGTACATGCCCCCTTCAATGCAGTGACCAGCGTACATGTCCCCTTCAATGCAGTGACCAGCGTACATGCCCCCTTCAATGCAGTAACCAGCGTGCGTGCCCCCTTCAATGCAGTGACCAGCGTGCGTGCCCCCTTCAATGCAGTGACCAGCGTACATGCACCCTTCAATGCAGTGACCAGCGTATGTGCCCCCTTCAATGCAGTGACCAGCGTACATGCCCCCTTCAATGCAGTGACCGGCGTACATGCCCCCTTCAATGCAGTGACCAGCGTAAATGCCCCCTTCAATGCAGTGACCAGCGTGCGTGCCCCCTTCAATGCAGTGACCAGCGTACATGTCCCCTTCAATGCAGTGACCAGCGTACATGCCCCTTCAATGCAGTGACCAGCGTACATGCCCCGTTCAATGCAGAGACGTGTGTGCGTGCCCCCTTCAATGCAGTGTGGGCCCCCCCGAGACCAGTGCACTTTCCTGGAGCCCTGGAGCAGCCGCGGCGGCGGTTTCTCTTCAGTCCCGACGGCAGCTTCTCCTCACTGTGTCCCCTGGCGGCACATCTCCACTCTCCTCATGTCCTACCGCTCCCGCTTCCTCCTCGGCCAATGGCATGGGGTTTGCCTTGCGGTCAATCAGGAAGCCGGTATTAGACCGGCTCCCTGATTGGCCAGGAGGAGGATCGATGTGACAATAGCAAATTTTCATTCGCTATTGTCACACAAGGGGTGGGCTCGGTGCGCACTGATCTGCGCCCTGGGACCACCCTTTGCATCACCCTATGCAAATCAGGTGATTTAAAAAAAAAAAAAAACATTAAGCTCCATGCGCCCCTGCGCCCTCAATACACCGGCCGCCACTGGTTACAAGGTCTCAGGTGTGAATGGGGAGCAGGTGTGGTAAACTTGGTCTTATCGCTCTCACTCTCTCATACTGGTTACTGGAAGTTCAACGTGGCACCTCATGGCAAAGATCTCTCCGAGAATCTGAAAAAAAGAATTGTTGCTCTACATAAAGATGGCCTAGGCTGTAATAAGATTGCCAAGACCCTTAAACTGAGCTGCAGCACGGTGGCCAAGACCATACAGTGGATTAAACAGGACAGGTTCCACTCAGAACAGGCCTCGCCATGGTCGACCAAAGAGGTTGAGTGCACGTGCTCAGCATCATATCCAGAGGTTGTCTTTGGGAAATAGAGGTATGAGTGCTGCCGGGATTGCTGCAGAGGTTGAAGGGGTGGGGGGGTCAGCCTATCAGTGCTCAGACCATACGACGCACACTGCATCAAATTGGTCTGTATGGCTGTCATCCCAGAAGGAAGCCTTTTCTAAAGATGATGCACAAGAAAGCCTGCAAACAGTTTGCTGAAGACAGGCAGACTAAGGACATGGATTACTGGAACCATGTCCTGTGGTCTGATGAGCTCAACATAAACGTATTCGGTTCAGATGGTGTCAAGCATGTGTGGCAGCAACCAGGTGAGGAGTAAAACGACAAATGTGTCTTGTCTACAGTCACGCATGGTGGTGGGAGTGTTATGGTCTGGGGCTGCATGAGTGATGTTGATCACTGAGGGAACCATGAATGCCAACATGTACTGTGACATATTGAAGCA
Source organism: Pelophylax lessonae (assembly GCF_965119305.1). Lineage (NCBI taxonomy): Eukaryota > Metazoa > Chordata > Amphibia > Anura > Ranidae > Pelophylax > Pelophylax lessonae. The sequence continues at coordinate 52,994,836 of NC_138779.1, read as the reverse complement.
GAGCATGATCCCCTCTCTTCGTAGACTGGGCCGCAGGGCTGTATTCCAACATGATAATGAACATACCTCCAAGACGACCACTGCCTTGCTAAAGAAGCTGAGGGTAAAGGTAATGGCCTGGCCAAGCATGTCTCCATACCTAAACCCTATTGAGCTTCTGTGGGGCATCCTCAAATAGAAGGTGGAGGAGCGCAAATTTTCTAACATCCACCAGCTCCGTGATGTCATCATGGAGGAGTGGAAGAGGAATCCGGTGGCAACCTGTGAAGCTCTGGTGAAGTCCATGCCCAAGAGGATTAAGGTAGTGCAGGAAAATAATGGTGGCCACACAAAATATTGACACTTTGGGCCCAGTTTGGACATTTTGACTTAGGGGTGTACTCACTTTTGTTGCCAGCGGTTTAGACATTAATGGTTGTGTGTTGAGTTATTTTGAGGGGACAACAAATTTACACTGTTATACAAGCTGTACACTCACTACTTCACATTGTAGTAAAGTGTAATTTCTTCAGTGTTGTCACATGAAAAGATATAATAAAATATTTACTATAATGTGAGGGTGTACTCACTTTTTGTGAGATCCTGTATTTCAGATACTTACACTGGCAGTGTACAAAATACAAGATTGGGATGCCGTTAAAGTTCATGTGCGTGTACACTCAAGCGCCCCAATAATTTTGACAATATTATATATATATATATATACTGTATATATATATATATATTGTGAGAACTAGCATCAAAAGGTAGAGCTTTAAAGTGATACTAAACACACATTGTTAAATTTTCATTATCCCTTTTATTTCTGTATGCGGATGACACTAATTATTTTAATTAAAAACAAAATAACACAAGTACCTTTTTCCTAATCGATATACAGCTGTCACAGGACCCAGCTCTTTCCCAGCCTGTCTGCAGGGAAGCAGGAGGAGCTTCTAGTCCTTTGCTGCTGGTCACATGTTAAAAAAAAAAAAAAAAAAAACAGCCTTTGGAATACAAAGTAAAAATAAATATTTAATATCAATTAACTGTTTTAAATTGTCATACAAATATATGAAATATATGAATATTTGAAATCAAATCTTTATTATTTTTTGGCAATAATATGGTGTGGGCGGATTTCTGACTGCCTGCGTCTTAGAGTAATGGCCCGTACACACAATCTGAAAATTGGATCAAAAATACCGCTTTCGAAGTGATCTTATGATAATTGGATCATCAGAACAGATTCTGAAAACTGATTATGCCAGTTCATCTGATATTATCCGATCATACGATTTTCATTTAACCACTTTACCACCGGAGGATTTTGCTGTCTTACGTCCAGGCCACTTTTTGCGATTCGGCACTGTGCGAATTTAACTGACAATTGCGCGGTCGTGCGATGCCGTACCCAAACGAAATTTACGTCCTTTTTTTCCCACAAACAGAGCTTTCTTTTGGTGGTATTTGATCACCTGTGCGATTTTTACTTTTTGCGCTATAAACAAAAAAAAAGCGACAATTTTGAAAAAATAACAATATTTTTCACATTTTATTATATGAAATTCCCCCCCAAAAAATGTAAAAATCAAATTTTTTTAAAATTTTTGGCCAATTTGTTTTCTGCTACCTATGTTTGGTAATAAAAATCACAATAAGCGTATTTTGATTGTTTTGCGCAAAAGTTATTGCGTTTACTAACTAAGGGAAAGATTTCTGTCATTTTTGGTGTTTTTTTTTTTTTTAACGAGTGATGGCTCCGATCTGCGATTTTTTTTTTGCGGGACTGCGACTATGCGGCGGACAGATCGGACCCTTGACTGACATTTTTGACACTTTTGGGGTTACCAGTGACATTACTACAGTAATCAGTGCTATAAATATGCACTGTTACTGTAAAAATGACACTGGCAGGGAAGAGGTTAATTTTATTGGAGAGGGAGGGGTTAAAGTATGCCTGGTGCTTACTAACGTGTGTGGGGGGAGGTGACTGAGTGACACAGGGACAGATCGCAGGTTCAGTCATGCTGAACCCTGCAATCTGTCACTGTCTGTCACTTAGGAGATCCGCCCGCTTTGTTTACACAGGCGGGCGGATCTCCAAACTTGATTCCCTGACGATCGGGGAAGATCGCCGCTGCTCCTCCCCTGGCCCGACTCCCGCTGTGACTGAATACAGCGGGAGCGAGCCTCCGGTGGCACGCGAGCGCCGCCCACAAGGGGAGGAGTCCAGCGACGTAGGTCTACGTCGCTGGACGGGAACGAGCCACTGTGCCGCAGTAGAGGCACAGTGAGCGGGGGTAAAGTGGTTAATCAGTACAGTTGTTGTCTGAAAATACAATAGAAAAACACTACATCACATTACATGACTTCCAATTTTTTATTCTGTCATACTAGAATTTTTGTAACTTTAGTAAACTCTCCATTTTCGATATATAACTAGCATCCAAAAAAAAAAAAAAAACATCGTCAGATCGTGTGTACGGGCCATTTGAGGGAGATGAAGCCTCCATTATTCTACATGTAATATCCCACCAACATTGTGTTCAGCTGGTTAGTGGGTAGAGAGGAGGATGGAGGGAGTGGGCTGTCATTTACCACTGTGTATACGTCCACATTTGTGACCCTATAGTCACATGGGCTGCTCAGATGTGATCGGGAGGAAATGCTCAGCATAGAAACTCACTGAAAAGTGAGCATGTGCAGAGTTGCTACCACAGCTGCAAAATCTATAGCTCAATTGGTGACAGAATATAGAAAATTAATCTCATAGTGACTGAGTTAATATGAAGAGCATGTAATACACCATTCATTCATAGTTTTTTATGGTGTGGGTTTAGTGACACTTTAACTCCTTTTTTTAGGGCTTTTCTTGCCCAGTTTTATTTAAAAAAAATGTTCAGAAAAACACCATAGCACTCGTTTCCTTCGCAGGGGTATTTAGCATTTATCTTCCATCCAAAAAAAAAACAAAAAAAACATTAAGCTTCCTGGCCTTTACTCTGGTCCCACAGACAATTACACAGCACCACTCCGTACCTTGATCCATAAACTGGGCAGCCCCCTTGTTGCCCTGGCTCCCATTTGTACTCTTGGACACAGACCTCCTCTGTGGATCCCAGAACCATGGTCAGGTCTCTACAAAAAGCCCTGCATGCACCTGTGCAATAAATGCGCTGGCTGTTCACAAAATCTGGACCCAGATGAAAATTTCATGCCACCCAAATATCTTAGAAATCTCCAGGTCCCAAAACAAATTTTTCTAAACAATGAGGAAACTGAAAAGCCAGTCTCTCCCTAACTAAGCAATCCGCCAGGAGCCCCTCAACCTTCCTGGTTGACAATCCTGGGTTAACATCATCCTCCTTGTAGGGCATTGCCCAGGCACTATATATACAGTATCTCACAAAAGTGAGTACACCCTCACATTTTTGTAAATATTTTATTATGTCTCTTCTTGTGACAACATTGAAGAAATGACACTTTGCTACAATGTAAAGTAGTGAATGTACAGCTTGTATAACAGTGTAAATTTGCTGTCCCCTCAAAATAACTCAACACACAGCCATTAATGTTTAAACCACTGGCAACAAAAGTACACTCCTAAGTGAAAATGTTCAAATTGGACCCAAAGTGTCAATATTTTGTGTGGCCACCATTATTTTCCAGCACTGCCTTAACCCTCTTGGGCATGGAGTTCACCAGAGCTTCACAGGTTGCCACTGGAGTCCTCTTCCACTCCTCCATGGTGATATCACAGAGCTGGTGGATGTTAGAGACCTTGTAGTCCTCCACCTTCCATTTGAGGATGCCCTGCAGATGCTTAATAGGGTTTAGGTCTGGAGACATGCTTGGTCAGTCCATCGCCTTTACCCTCAACTTATTTAGCAAGGCAGTGGTCGTCTTGGAGGTGTGTTTGGGGCAGGTATCATGTTGGAATACTGCCCTGCGGCCCAGTCTCCGAACGGAGGGGATCATGCTCTGCTTCAGTATGTCACAGTATATGTTGGCATTCATGGTTCCCTCAATGAACTGTAGCTCCCAAGTGCCGGCATCACTCATGTAGCCCCAGACCATGACACTCTCACCACCATGCTTGACTGTAGGCAAGACACGCTTGTCTTTGTACTCCTCACCTGTTTGCTGCCACACACGTTTGACACCATCTGAACCAAATAAGTTTATCTTGGTCTCATCAGACCACTGGACATGGTTCCAGTAATCCCTGTCCTTAATCTGCTTGTCTTCAGCATACTGTTTGCGGGCTTTTTTGTGAATAATCTTTAGAAGAGGTTTCCTTCTACGACGACAGCCATGCAGACCAATTTGATACAGTGTGCGGCGTATGGTCTGAGCACTGACAGGCTGACCCCCCACTTCTTCGACCTTTGCAGCAATGCTGGCAGCACCCATACATCTATTTCCCAAAGACAACCTCTAGATAGGACGCTGAGGACGTGCACTCAACTTCTTTGGTCGACCATGGTGAGGCCTGTTCAGAGTGGAACCTGTCCTGTTAAACCGCTGTATGGACTTGGCCACCGTGCTGCAGCTCAGTTTCAGGGTCTTGGCAATCTTCTTATAGCCTAGGCCACCTTTATGTAGAGCAACAATTCTTTTTTTCAGCTCCTCAGAGTTCTTTGCCATGAGATGCCATGATAAATTTCCAGTGACCAGTACACATGAGTCACATGATATTGGGCCCAATTTGGACAATCTCACTTAGGGGTGTACTCACTTTTGTTGCCAGCGGTTTAGACATTAATGGCTGTGTGCTGAGTTATTTTGTGGGGACAGAAAATTTACACTGTTATACAAGCTGTACACTCACTACTTTACATTGTAACACAGTGTAATTTCTTTAGTGTTGTCACATAAAAAGATATAATAAAATATATACAAAAATGTGAGGGGTGTACTCACTTTTGTTTGATACTGTGTATATATATATATATATATATATATATATATATATATATATATATATATATATATATATGGTATATAATGAAATATAACTGTATTAGAGTTTGAGGCTTTCCTGGTGGTGCCAATGTTCCCTGGCTTTTACTGGATTCAGAGCGGTATATTTAATGAGGGCTTTCAATTCATTATAAAACCACTAGGGAGTTTGTGTCACATCTGACTGAGTATAGGTCATCTGTTCTCTTTTTTTTCATTTTGAAGATCAGATTCTATTTCAAGTTCTGTTGACCAGGCATGCCCTCACAATCTCAGCCTGAGACAGGAAGTTTTATCATATGACTGTAAAAATGAAATCCACTTCTCTAAACTTCAGTTGTGGGTATTATTTTACCCACCAAAATCAAGTACAGAAAAATAAGTGACAGCGATGACATTACACTACTTCCTCTTGTGGCTTTTTTTCTACCCACTGGTGGAATTTGCATCCAGTGAAATAGTTAAGAAAAAACCATCTCCTTGTTGCCATCTCCATAGTGTAACGCTCAGAAGTGTTGCTAGAATTGTAAAAGTTTATGTCACACTGAGTAGAGAAAAGTGCACCTCCACTAATAGTTAATGTGACCATCTTAATTAGAACTAAAGGCAAAACCTTTTTTTTTTTTTTCAATTTACATAGAGTAAGGGAGGGTTATAACCCATGTCGGTTTTTTATTTGCCATCTGTAACCTTTTAGTTACATAGAAGTGAGGGAATCCTTGATTGTCGTCAGGATTACCAGAGCTGTTGACCCCATTGGAAAATGTTCCCTCTATTCCTGTCCAGGAGACAAGCCAAAATTTTGGATTTTCTTTTACTTTCACTCTCAGTGATAATGGTAAAAAGGACAAACACAGAGGGAAAAATCTCCCTGATGGGGGCACAGACAGCAATAAAATCCTGATAGGTGTATTAATCACTCTTCTACCTAAAATCTAAAATGTTAACCACTTAAGCGCCGGAAGATTTTACCCCCTTCCTGACCAGGGCCTATTTTGTGATTCGGCACTGCGTGACTTTAACGGACAATTGCGCGGTCGTGCGACGCTGTACCTAAACGAATTTGACGTTCCTTTTTTTCCCACAAACAGAGCTTTCTTTTGGTGGTATTTGATCACCTGTGCGATTTTTTTGATCACGCGCTATAAACAAAAAAAGAGCGTCAATTTTGCAAAAATAACAATATTTTTCACATTTTTTATATGAAATTCCCCCCAAAAAAATGTAAAAATCAAATTTTTTTAACATTTTAGGCCAATTTGTTTTATGCTACATATGTTTGGTAAAAAAAAAAAAAAATCGCAAAAAGTGTATTTTGATTGGTTTGCGCAAAAGTTATCGCGTTTCCCGTACTAACAAAGGGAAAGATTTTTGTCATTTTTGTTGTTTTTTTTTTTTAACGAGTAATGGCGGCGATCTGCGAATTTCTTTTGCGGGACTGCGACATTGCGGCGGACAGATCGGACCCTTGACTGACATTACTACAGTAATCAGTGCTATACATATGCACTGTTACTGTAAAAATGACACTGGCAGTGAAGGGGTTAACTTTATTTGAGAGGGAGGGGTTAAGTGTGTCCCTAGGGGCGTGATTCTTACTGTGATTGGATGTGGCTGTGTGTGTAACAGCACACATCAACAGTCCTACATAGTAGGACCATATGATCTCTGCTGTTACACAGGGGAGACTGACAGGCGGCTTTGTTTACATTAGCCGCCTGCCTTTCTCCCGCTGTAACCGACGATCGCGAGTGACCAGCTGACATCGGGTCCGCCGGTCACTCACGCGGGGGGGTCTGTGACCGAGCGGGAGCGCGCCTCCGGCGGCGTGTGCTCACTCCCTAGACCCTCACAGGCTAGCGACGTAGATCTACGTTGCTTTGCCTGTGAGGGGCTGACTGCCGACATAAATCGTCGTTAGGCAGTCGGCAAGTGGTTAAAAAAGTTTGCTTTTAGTTATACCTTAAAGTAGCTTTAAAGGCTAGACCATGTTTTACCTGAATGCATTCCCTGCATTAAGGTTATAAAATGTTCCAACATTTGTATCGCCCTCCCCTCTAAATACTTACCCGAGTCCTCAGTCAATCCAGCGCTGTGTCCATGTGTAGTGGCTCTCTGCCTTCTCTCCCTGCATTCACAGGACAGAAGCAGCATTAATCTGTGAAACAAATCCTGTGAGGAGGGAGTGGGGCCGAGCTGTGTATGTCTTTGGACAAAGAGTCTGTCTCAAGAGCGAGCCTGCAGGTGTACCTCAGTATGAAGCGGCTTCCTATGGTGGCACATTGAGAAGATGAGGAGCCAGGAGTGCTGGGGTTCAGGGCTGCTCTGTGTGCAATATTATTGCACTGGCCAGGTAAGTAGAACATGTTTGTTATTTTAATTTTTAAAAAGATTTTACAACCACATTAAATTGGTTATAAAGGCCTAAGGTGTTTTATTTATCTTAATGTATTCTCTTTATTAAAGTATAAAAACTTTTCATGTTCTGCTCCCTCCCAGCCCCCACCTATACTTACCTGAATCCGATCTCGATCCAGCACTGTGCCTGAGAGCATCAAAGCTGCTCTTTCTCTTTCTTCCCAGGACCCAGAGGCAGCAGCGGGAGGCTCCTGTTGCTGTCAATCAAATCCTATGAGGGGGCGGAGCCCAGCCACACTGTGTCTGTCAGTAGACCAGAATTGTGCCTGCAGATGTGCCCTGATAGCACGCTGCACAACAAAGACAAGGAGGAGCCTAGATCGCTTTCAGGGCCGCTCTGTGCAAAACCATTGCACAGAGCAGGTAAACACAACATATTTGTTATTAACCACTTCCTTGCCCTGCTATAGTCAAAATACGGCTACGGCGCAGCTCTGTGATCTCTGTGTCCTTTGGATACAGCCTATCACAAATCATGGTAAAGGGCCAATCACAGCGGCCCTTTTACCACATGATCAGCTATATCCAATCACATCATGATAACAGTGTAAACAGACTTGATGGTTATCGGCAGAGGAGAGCCGGTAACCTGCAATCCTGCCAGGGGACATGTACACAGATAACCAGGGAACTGACCATCAGTGCCCTGATTATTAGTGCAGGCCCATCAATGCTGTCCATCAGTGCAACCTCATCAGCACACATCAATGAAGGAGAAAAATGACTTATTTGCAAAATGTTATAACAGAAACTAAAAAAAAAGTTGATGATGTCCTGGCATCTTCTGAGTGTTGTTGGGCTTCTTCATGGGCCGGCATGGAATAATGTCTTTGGTGCAATCTGTCACCCGCTGTGTCCACTGGACATGGCAGATGACAGATCACTGTACCAGCCTGCTGCCGGTACCATTTGATCGCTGCGGCCAATCACAGCAGATCACATGACAATTGTACACAATGAAAGGCTTTGTTACATGCCTTTCATTGTGTACTTTTGTGATGAGCTCTGTGATTGATCAGTCATCACATGGTACAGACAGGGCCAATCACAGCCCATCTGTACCATGTGATTAGCTGTGGCCAATCACAGCTAATCACATTAGTAAACACTGAATGAGTAGTTTTCAAACGAGTTACCAAACGTCAGCCTCTAAACCTTAATGACTCGGAGACAAAATCCCTCCTGAGATGTGTGAAAACCTGGTGGTCAACTACAAAAAAACATCAGACCTCTGGGATTGCCAACAAGAGTTTTGCCACCAATTAGAGCTGCACGATTCTGGATAAAATGAGAATCCCAATTTTTTGGTTAGAATAAAGATCACGATTCTCAGGATAACATCATCTTTTACACTATACAAAAAAATTGGGCTAACTTTAATGAAGTTAGAAAAAAATTAACAGTAAAGTTTATTTTTCCCAAAAAACTGCGTTTGAAAGACTTCTGCGCAAATACAGTGTGACATAAAAGATTGCAACGATCGCCATTTTATTCTCTAGGGTCTCTGCTAAAATAATTATATATATATATAGAATGTTTGGGGGTTCTAAGTAATTGTCTAGCAAAAAATACTGATTTTAACTTGTAAGCAACAAGTGTCAAAAAAAGGCTTAGTCTTTAAGAGGTAAACTGCCCTCACTTACAGACGGAAGTTCATTCCTTTGATCTAAAAGAATGAAAAGATACATTGTAAGGCCCCTTTTACACAGGCGGACCGTTCAGATCCACCTGTCCGTTTTTTTGGCGGATCTGAACGGATGCCCCATGCATCTCTATGGGGCATCGGATGTCAGTGGAGACATGTCCACTGAAATCCGATCCGTCAAATCTGGACAGATAGAAACCCTATTTTCCATCCGTCCAGCGGATCGGATGAGAGCGGAGAGACGGTCCGTTCTCATCGGATTCCCCCATAGAGAACAGCGGGGACCTGACAGCTCTGTCTCCGCACACAGCGCAGAGACACAGCTGCCATCCGCCTGCTCAGCGGAGGATCGATCCCCCACTGAGAATAACGGAGTCCGTCTACGGAACGCCAGGTGTGAAAGGGGCCTAAAGCATTGTGTAACAAAGTTGATAAATATTCGCAGGGCTCTTTTTTTTTTTTTTTTTTGACAGCTGTGAGTGAGCAGAGAACCGCTCTGTAAGAATGGAGGTCATGCTGTTTTGAGATCGTGAGGGGGGGTGAATCGAGATCGCGATTTTTTAACGATTAATCGTGCAGCTCTACCACCAAGTATTAAGTCAAGTTTTGCAAACGGGTAAAATACATATTTCCCTCATTAAAATGCAAATCAATTTAGAACTTTTTTGAAATTAGTTTTTCTGAATTTTGTTGTTGTTATTCTGAAATGATCGGTCTATAATTTTAATGGTATTTTTTTTTTTTTTTTTTTTAGCAGTGAGAGACACTGTTAAAAAAAACCTTTTATAGTTATAGACTGATCATTTCTTTGTCAGGGGGCAAACGTACAAAATCAGCCGGGGATCAAATACTTTTTTTCCCTTACTGTATGGGCAGTCTAAGCTGATATAAATCCCCCTCTCTGCTATAGGCCCCTAGTTTCAGATGTAGCGGGGTCTTCCATTATACAAGTTCTAAAAGACTGCTGCTTGACATTTGAGAGGAACTCGGCTCCATCTAGTGGCCAAAAGGACACATTGCAGCGGCTATGGAATGTCTTTTGATGTTATTTTCCTTTCAGGAAGTTGAGCAGTCTTCATCGCCCATAGTGCTTTGAGAATACCAGGGTGCACTGCTGCACCGCACAGCCTTCTGGGGGAAGCTTTATAAAGGAAGGGAGGAGCCAGGCTCACTCTCTTGGGAAAGACACAGTGAGACAAGCAGGATGCCAGTGCTGTGGGCTGATGCTGTATGCTAGGCCGAAACTCCTGGGCCTTAAGTGACTAAGTTGCAGTGTTTCATCTCCAGTAGAGGATCCCTCCTGGAGGTCCCATCGATGTTCTACAGAGACCAGACTCATCCACCCCAAATACCTAGCGCGGCTGGTGACAGAGGCCGGAGACTGAGACAGCAGCGGAGGCTTCCTGGGAGACAGTCCTGTTGGTGAGAGGGCACCTGCCCAAAAACTGACTCTATCTATCAAAGAAGTAACTTTAGTCAGGATTAGCCTTAGAGTAGTAGAAGGCAATATACCAGGTGGCCCAGTACATCTCTCACAGAAGTTTTACCGGCAATCCTGCACAGACACCCCGCGGTGATTACTAACTGTTTGCTGCCATTCTCTCTATTGATCACCCATCCTCAATGTGGATTACAAATTGCGAGTGCACCAACGTTGCTAGCGAAGATATAGAGAAGAAACAGCGGACTCAGATAGGTCTGACATTCTGATACTGTGTCTAACTGAATGCTGAGCCTTATCTCCAAAAGTATAATAGTGATTAAGATGGCGGTCCTATAGGCTCTGAGACATTTCCTGAAACAATTAATGTGCCCTTGAGGAGTGATATCACAGTATTTATCTTATCTTTGATTAATTAATTAGTATATCCTTTTACAAAGTCATATTTTACTGTATCGAAACTGTTTATTTGATTCACAGTAAATAACTTTCCTGTTTAAAAGCAAGCTTGTGTGTGGTCACCTTGTATTACCCAGAAGGACTGCAGCTGGAGAGAGGTAACAGGTCATTATTATTTATTGAAGTGTTATATTCCAATCTGTGTAGCCATTTGGTATTCCAGTCCTATTCTGGGTCAGTTGTGCCTAGGGAGGGTTCGAGCCAATTCTGTGGGTTGTTAGGCAGGACGTAGACCCAATAATCTAATCAGCAGCTCCTGCGGGGGTGGTGCTACACGTGGGGGCTCGTCCGGGATCATCTACAGTCCTGCAACACAACCCTCTCAGCCACAGAATCCCCCTCAACGCAGAAATGGATCCTACCGCTGCAGCCGAGTGGTGCAGGGAAGAGAATGTCGTAGTGGAAAATGGCCTGGTGGTTGAAATCAAGGGAGAGGTCTGGACTGAGGAAAAACTCCTCCCAGTTTTAAGGGCACTGTCCACAGACAGGAAATTCTGGGTGACTGACATAAAGACAGACACCACCGTTCCACACACGTATGCATTGTGTGAGTGGAGGAAGGGGGTCCCTGATTACTTTAAGGGAACCAGTGTAAAGACTACTGACCAAACAGAACTTTTCTTAATACATCCAGAAGTCCTTACTGAAGGTCCCTCATCCACCACTCCTGGGGGATCCAGCAAAGAAAAAGGTGTCCAAGAAGGGAGTCCAGAGTCACCACCTTTGTCTACCTTTAGCTCAGAACTGTGTGCTGTTCTCGGGGAAATCGTAGCAAAATGTAGTAAGGACTCCCCAAACTATCTGATGACTGAATATAGGAAGCTCAGGACATTCTCTGGGAAACAGCCTGTGCCTTCGACAGAAGATGGGTTTGAAGAGTGGTTAGATACCGCCACTCAGGCTTTGGAAGAGTGGGAGGTACCAGAACAGCACAAGAAACAGAGAATCACAGAAAGTTTAAAGGGACCTGCACTAGAGGCCGTACGTAATCTCAAGCTAAGCAAAAAGAACTGTACTGCACAGGATTATCTAGACATTCTACAAGATGTATTTGGTCGGACGGAGAACGTGGCTGAACTTCTTTACCAGTTAGACCACTGTTACCAAGAAGAGGAAGAGAAGTTGTCCGAATTTATTAGACGCCTAGATAAGATCATCCACCAGATCTTGATAAAGAAAGGGATGGACCCCCGGAAGGTAGATGAGACTCGTGCACGGCAGGTGCTGAGAGGGGCTCAACCCTTAGATCCCATTGCCATACTGTTGCGAACTCGCCAAGATGGTGGCATTCTGGAATACCCTGACCTGATCCGAATGGTCAGAGAAGAAGAGGTCATGTTAGACAACAAAAGGAAGAGTCGGCAGTTTGACTCAACTGCTCGTGTCAGAGTGATAAGTGCAAAAGAAAGTGACTCGCAAGTTGAACTCCTAAAGACCCAGGTGTCCCAGTTGATAGAAATGGTGTCCATCCTGACTAGTCAGGCATCTACTCTACCTGATGGGAACGTGTCAGAGAAGCCGGATAAACCTTCTAACCTTAGAGTAGACCCGGAACCGAGACCTAGGAGATCGCTAACTTGTTTCAACTGTGGGGGAGTAGGACATGTTAGAGGAGTATGTCCCAGCCCAGGAAATGTCGCCTCAGAACCTCGCAAGCCAGCGGAAAAACTTCAGAGGGCACCCGTGAAGGAGTCGACCGGGTGCCCGCCAGTTTCAAGGGAATCCAAGAGACTCAATGATTCAGGGAATCTGAGTCAGGGAGTCAGATCCAGGTACAACGCCCCTAGTTCTATACTCCAGGCTACTGAGAGAAGGAAAATCAATGCACACCGGGCCCAGAGGGGACTGAAGTCCCGAAGAAAAAAAAAGAAAAGAGCCTGGGTGCAGAGAACTGAATCAGACAACAAGGCCACTTCAAGAGAATTCCCAACTAACTTGGTGGGGCCTTCCCCTGTAGTCTCTGTCCAGGTAGAAGGAATTTACACAAGAGCCCTCCTTGACACTGGGGCCCAAGTGACTCTTCTGTATAGAGACTTCTATGATAAACACCTTACCCATCTACCTCTGCAGAAGTTGGAAGATCTGGAGATATGGGGTATCGGGACTCAAAGTTTTCCCTATGACGGGTATCTGCCAATCAAGTTGACCTTTGACCCATCAGTGGCTGGTGAAGCTGAAACCTTCGACACCCTAGCGGTGGTCTGTCCTCGTCCGCCAGGGGCCAACAAAAGCTCTCTCATCGTAGGGACCAACACTGACCTAGTAAGGCGCCTCCTGACACAACTGGTCCAGGGACAGGATGCTCCAGCGCCAAGGATTCACCCCATGCTACGGCAGGCCTATCAACGATTAGTATTGGAGCAAGAGACTCCTGCAGAAGGAGTTGGAAGACTCTGGAAGTTGGACAGAACGGAAAAGGTCTTGCAGCCAGGAGAGGTGGCTTGTCTGAAAGCTTCCGTTAAACTCACATGGAAACAGCCGGGCCCTTTTATCATCTTTGAATCAGGTCCACAGGAAGAGGAGAGAGGGATAGAAGTAATCCCTGAAGTGATCCCTTTGAAGGTGTTACAGAAAAACCATGGAAGGGTTTTAGTGAGTGTCAGAAACACCTCTACTACACCGGTGAAGGTACCGGCCAGAGTGCTGTTGGGCCAAGTTAACCCGGCTACCCCAGTTGTCCCATCTGATCTTAAAGAGAAGGGAAGGAGTGAAGATGTTATAGAAGAGCTCTGCTCTGGAAACGCTGCCCTCCCACCAGAATGGGTGAAGAGGGCCAAGGCACAACTTGCTGGATGGCGAGGAATATTTTCTAGGGCTGAGTTCGACGTGGGATGCGCCAGGAGTGCCACTCATAAGATCCGCCTGAGTGAGGACAAACCTTTCCGAGAAAGAGTCCGGCGAGTTCCCTTAGGTGACTTAGAAGATCTACGTCAGCAGCTGGCGGAACTCAAGAAGACTGGGGTTATTCGAGAATCCAGGAGCCCATATGCTTCTCCGATAGTGGTAGTCCGGAAGAAAAACGGATCTCTGAGGCTTTGTATCGACTACCGAACACTGAACAGAAGAACCATCCCAGACCAGTATACCACTCCTCGAATCGAAGACGCCCTACAGAGCCTGTCAGGGGCGAAGTGGTTCAGTGTGATGGACTTAAAGAGTGGGTATTATCAGATCCCCATGCACCCTGAAGATCGGGAGAAGACAGCCTTCATCACCCCTGTGGGGTTCTTTGAGTTCAATCGCATGCCTCAGGGATTGTCAGGGGCCCCTGCTACCTTCCAAAGGCTGATGGAAAGGACCGTTGGAGATATGAATTTGATAGAGGTACTGGTATACTTGGATGATGTTATCGTGTTTGGCAGAACTTTGGAAGAACACGAGGAGAGGTTGGAAAAGGTCCTGAAGAGGCTACATGAAGAAGGCCTGAAACTTTCTCCTGAGAAGTGCCAATTCTATCAGTCCTCGGTCCATTACCTGGGCCACATCGTGTCTGAAGAAGGGGTGGCCACCGACCCGGACAAGCTGGATGCTGTCGCCTCCTGGCCGAGACCTACAAATGTGACCGAACTTCGGTCATTCCTGGGTTTTTGCTCCTATTACAGGAGGTTTGTAGAGGGGTTCGCCAAGATTGCCCGACCCCTCAATGAGTTACTAAAGAACGAAGAAGATGACGTTCCTGAACTGGTCAAGCCAATGAAGTCCACCATGGGACCCCGGAAGGCCAAGGAGTCCATCCAGGATCAGTGGACCCCAGAATGTGAAGGGGCTTTCATTCAGTTGAAAAAGAATCTAACCACTGCCCCTGTGTTGGCCTACGCAGACCCCACGAAACCATATGAACTACATGTCGATGCCAGCCGAGATGGGCTGGGTGGGGTACTCTACCAGGAACATGGGGGCCACCTGCGACCCGTAGCCTACGTGAGCAGGAGTCTACTACCTGCTGAAAGGAATTATCCTACCCACAAACTTGAATTCCTGGCCTTAAAGTGGGCAGTGGTCGACAAACTGAAAGATTACCTGTACGGAGCTGAATTCATTGTCAAGACGGATAATAATCCCCTTACCTATCTGTTGACTACAGCTAAGCTGGATGCAACAGGACACAGATGGTTGGCTGCCCTCTCTAGCTTCAACTTCAGCCTGAAGTATCGGCCAGGAATCGGGAACAGGGATGCAGATGCCCTATCCAGAAGGTTGCATGCACCACACGAACCTGATGAAGAATGGACCCATTTGGCTCCAGAAGGGGTGCGTGCCCTATATCAGGGAACTGAACTTCGATCCAGAGGAGGATCAAGAGCCGAAGAGATTGGGGTTTCGGCTGTCGGAGTACCCAAATACTATTGCAGGGTGACCCAGGTTGAAGGGGAAGATTTACCCCGGCTGTCCAAAAGGGACTTGAGGAAGGAGCAGCTGGAAGACCCTCTGGGAAAACTTCTTTTGGAAGCCTTGGAGATCCAGCGCCCTGAGTTGCTTCTCACCGACTCTCCTCAGGGGGCCCGTCTGTTGCATAGAGAGTGGACCCGGTTACAGATCCGAGAAGGGGTGGCCTACCGAAGAGGCCCATCTGAAGATCTGGAGGAGAAGTGGCAACTGTTCTTACCAGCTAAATACAGGGAGAGAGTTCTGGCTGCTCTTCATGATAATCATGGCCATCTGGGACCTGAAAGAACTTTTCAGCTTGTCAGAGACAGGTTCTACTGGCCCTGTATGAGGGCCGAAGTTGAAGGATACTGTCATTCTTGTGTCCGATGTATACAAAGGAAGACTCTGCCACGTCAAGCAGCCCCAATGGGCCATCTGCAAAGCCAGGGACCCATGGAACTGGTGTGCATTGATTTCCTTTGCCTAGAGCCTGATCTGAGTGGCCAAGGGAATGTCCTTGTGGTAACGGACCATTTTACCAGATACGCCCAAGCATTCCCAACAAGGGATCAGAAGGCCTCTACAGTAGCCAAAGTTCTTGTAGAAAAGTTCTTTGTACACTATGGGTTACCACAACGCCTCCATTCAGATCAGGGAAGAGACTTTGAAAGCAGACTGATCAAGAGACTGTTAGATCTGTTAGGCATCCAAAAGACTAGAACTACTCCCTACCATCCACAAGGGGATGCCCAGCCGGAAAGATTTAACAGGACTCTTTTGGACATGTTGGGGACTTTAAGCTCAGAGAAGAAACAGCATTGGGGCAAACATGTAGCTGCCATTGTGCATGCCTACAACAGTACTGTCAGTGATGCTACTGGATATTCCCCTTATCGTCTAATGTTTGGACGAGAGGCTCGATTGCCAGTGGATTTGGCCTTTGGCATCTCGCCCGATCACACCTCTTCAGCATCGCACAAGGGATATGTGGACCGACTGCGGAAGAGTCTGAAATCGGCCTATGATAAAGCTCAGGCCACATCTGATCAACGTGGACTGAGGAATAAAAGGAATTTCGACTTAAAAGTTCGGATCCAAGATTTGCAACCAGGGGACAGGGTATTGTTGAGGAACTTGGGTGTCCCGGGAAAACACAAGTTGGCAGACCGCTGGAAGTCCCAACCTTATGTTATCTGCAAGCAACTACCAAACCTCCCTGTGTATCAAATTCGGCCTGAAGGAAGTGTGGGTCCATTGAAGACTTGGCATAGGAACCATTTACTGCCTCTCTCTGAAGCAGTTCGCATGCCTCCTGTCGTAGATTCGCCAGAGACCCCTTCGACCTCTCGCCTGTCCAGACCAGTCACCAGATCTCAGTCGACACTCCCAGATGTGAGGGAGGGAAATTCTCCATCTGAAGATCTGGAAGATGAAGAGGAGGTACCTGACTGGATGTGGTCGTCTCAGTTACCAGAACCCACACCTGCCTCCCTGTCTTCATCCGAATTGGCTGACAGAGGAACCCTTCGGGCGGAAGCCCCCGAATTCATACCTTTCCACATGCTTCCAGAAGAAGTAGTTGATGATGAAGATCCTGAGGAGGAGGTTGCACCTTCCTCTGAAGAAGAACTGACCGCTCTTGAAGCATCAGATTCCTGTGTGTTGGAACATGAGGAGGAGGACATTGAAGAATCCCCAGAAGTGGCTGGTCCTAGTACCTCTGAGATCGTGCATCCCAAAGAACAGAGGGAAAGAAGAGTCATTCACCCGCCCAAAAGACTGACCTATGACCAATTGGGTGAATGCTCAGAAGAGGCTATCTTTACTTCCAAACGAACTCTTGATCAGCCTAGTTCTTCCACCGCAGATTTGGTGGAGGAAAACCCTAGCTCACCCCCAGGCACATCTGTACAAGCCACTCAAGTGTCAGGGGTCTGTGAACAGAATTACCTTCCCTCCCCTGACAATTGGTGGGAGGTTCCTATGTCGAACCTGTGTTGTAATATGCAGTTGTTAAGTTTGAACTCTGCTTATGAAAAGGAAGATGATTCCCTGTTATGCATATGTTAATGTTTTTTTTTGTGTACTGCCAACATATGCACTGGAGTACATGCTGTTGTCCTCTTTGGGGACCAAAGTTTCTCAAGTGGGGGGAGTGTGTAGCGGGGTCTTCCATTATACAAGTTCTAAAAGACTGCTGCTTGACATTTGAGAGGAACTCGGCTCCATCTAGTGGCCAAAAGGACACATTGCAGCGGCTATGGAATGTCTTTTGATGTTATTTTCCTTTCAGGAAGTTGAGCAGTCTTCATCGCCCATAGTGCTTTGAGAATACCAGGGTGCACTGCTGCACCGCACAGCCTTCTGGGGGAAGCTTTATAAAGGAAGGGAGGAGCCAGGCTCACTCTCTTGGGAAAGACACAGTGAGACAAGCAGGATGCCAGTGCTGTGGGCTGATGCTGTATGCTAGGCCGAAACTCCTGGGCCTTAAGTGACTAAGTTGCAGTGTTTCATCTCCAGTAGAGGATCCCTCCTGGAGGTCCCATCGATGTTCTACAGAGACCAGACTCATCCACCCCAAATACCTAGCGCGGCTGGTGACAGAGGCCGGAGACTGAGACAGCAGCGGAGGCTTCCTGGGAGACAGTCCTGTTGGTGAGAGGGCACCTGCCCAAAAACTGACTCTATCTATCAAAGAAGTAACTTTAGTCAGGATTAGCCTTAGAGTAGTAGAAGGCAATATACCAGGTGGCCCAGTACATCTCTCACAGAAGTTTTACCGGCAATCCTGCACAGACACCCCGCGGTGATTACTAACTGTTTGCTGCCATTCTCTCTATTGATCACCCATCCTCAATGTGGATTACAAATTGCGAGTGCACCAACGTTGCTAGCGAAGATATAGAGAAGAAACAGCGGACTCAGATAGGTCTGACATTCTGATACTGTGTCTAACTGAATGCTGAGCCTTATCTCCAAAAGTATAATAGTGATTAAGATGGCGGTCCTATAGGCTCTGAGACATTTCCTGAAACAATTAATGTGCCCTTGAGGAGTGATATCACAGTATTTATCTTATCTTTGATTAATTAATTAGTATATCCTTTTACAAAGTCATATTTTACTGTATCGAAACTGTTTATTTGATTCACAGTAAATAACTTTCCTGTTTAAAAGCAAGCTTGTGTGTGGTCACCTTGTATTACCCAGAAGGACTGCAGCTGGAGAGAGGTAACAGGTCATTATTATTTATTGAAGTGTTATATTCCAATCTGTGTAGCCATTTGGTATTCCAGTCCTATTCTGGGTCAGTTGTGCCTAGGGAGGGTTCGAGCCAATTCTGTGGGTTGTTAGGCAGGACGTAGACCCAATAATCTAATCAGCAGCTCCTGCGGGGGTGGTGCTACACAGACATCAGAAATGTCACATTAAACTCCATAGAGGGGTGGGTGCTGTGTGCGTTAATGAACTCAGAAAGGGATTTTATGGTATGTAACAAAAATCCAATTTTCTCTTTCGTTCGTTGATGGACACAGCACTCCATATTCAGAACCATAGGGACTTCCCCAAGCAGTGGCAAAAAGGAAAATGAGGAGTGGGACAAAAAACCCTAGGCTAAACCCAAGAAGCCAAAACAGGTAACAGGGGCTCAAAAAAGAACAACAGGAGCCCCACCTAAAAAAACACACCCCAAAAGAGGGTATCGATACTCTAAACAGCAGCCTGCAAAAACCTTACGGCCAAATGAAAATGTCAAAATGTCCACTTTATAAAACTTCTTGAAAGTGTGCATCAACGTCCAAGTGGCCGCCTTGCAAACTTGGGACACTGACGCCTGATGACAGAAGGCCCAAGAAGCACTAAGCGACCGAGTAGAGTGCTTTGTCACAGGGAAGGGAGGAACCGACCCTTAATAGAATAGTCCTGAATCATCGTCTGTCTGATTTACCTGGAAATGGTAGCAGAAGAAGTGGACAGCCCCTTCCTTGGTCGGTCCATAATCACAAAAAGAGTCTGACCTCTGAAAGGACTCAGTGGCTGCCAGATACACCCGAATCGCCCGAACCGCATGCAGGGTATACAAAGCAAATTCCTTGGGATGAGAAGGTAGGGACACAAGGAAGGCAACACAGTGTCCTCATTCAAATGGAAGAAAGACACAACTTTAGGTAGGAAACACGGATATGGACGAAGAACCGCCTTATCTTTGTGGACCACCAAATAGGGACTACAAGATAAAGCTGCCAGTTCTGACACCCTGCAAGCATAGGTGATAGCCACCAAAAAGGCCATCTCTGGGACAATGTAAGCAAGGGAATCTCCTGATATTCTCAAATGGAGGCTTCTGGAGAACAGAGAGCACTAAGTTCAAGTCCCAGGGTGGCAAAGGAGACCGCACTGGTGAAGACATGTCGAACCCCTTGAATGGAGGTACGAACCAAAGAATGCATGGCCAGAGGATCACCAAGGCAGACACCTAGCTTTTGATGGTACTCAAAGCCAATTTCTGCTCAACACCCCATTGAAGAAAGGCCAAAATCCTAGCCATGGAAATGGATCGAGGGTGAGCTCCGACTGACTCACACCACGAGATGTACGCTCTCCAAGTACGATAGTATATCCTCCTAGAGGTAGACTTCCTTGCCTTCAGCATAGTTGGAATCCCGACCCTGGCAAACCTCTATTCCTTAACACCTGGTTCTCAATAGCCAAGCCATCAAAGCCAGAGATGGTAAAGCAGGATGGAAGATTGGCCCTTGGGACAACAGGTCCTCCCTGAGAGGCAGACTCTATGGGACATCCGTGACCAGCCGCAATAAGTCGGCATACCAGGACCGGCGAGGCCAGTCCCAGGCCACAAGAATGACTGGAATCCCTTCCAACCCGATCCTGCGCAGGAGCTGCGGAAGAAACTGGAGAGGTTGGAAGGCGTAAATCAGATGATACTGGCTCCATGGCGCCACCAGGGCATCTGTAGCATCTGCCAGAGGATCCCGTGACCTTGCCACGAACCTCAGAACCTTCCTGTTGAGCAGAGATGCCAAGAGATTCACATTGTGGTGCCCTACGGCCAGCACAGCAGATGAAACACTTTCCTTGGTCCACCGCCTGCCAACTGAGGTAATTAATTGTCCACACCTGGAATGTTTGGAATGTTCAGAGAATTGGGACACTTATCCCACTTTAACAGGATCTCCTTCTGGAGGAGCCTCCTATGGAACTGAGAAAACGGGACTGCCTCGAAGGTAGACACTATTAGGCCCAGCACCCGCATGCAAGTCTGAAGGGAGGACCACCTGTGGAACAGCAACAGATGAATCGCGGAATGCAACTTCTGGAACTTCTGGAGTTTCCAGAAGGAGGAGCACTCTGGCCAGCGCTGAATTCAGTCAGACCCAGGTAATCCAATTTTCTGGACGGGGTCAGGGTGGACTTCTGGTAGTTCAGGAGCCAACCGAACTCCTGTAAGGTCTGTATTGTGATTGCCACGTCGTTCGTCAATGCAGACGAGGACTCTGCCCCCAAGAGAAGTTCGTCCAGATAACCCAGAACAGCAATCCCCCACTAACGCAGCAATGCCATAACCAGGGCCAACACCTTCGTGAAGACCCAGGAAACAGAGGCGAGACCAAAGGGTAACACCACGGACTGATAGGGCTCCTCCCCAACAGCAAAAGGAAGGAAACGCTGGTGTCGGACACAAATTGTAATGGGCAAGAAGGCACCTTTGATGTCGATAGAGGCCAGGGAATCCCCTTGATGCAGGGAAGCTTCCACAGATTGAATAGACTCCATCCTAAACTTCTGCACCTGCACAAAACAATTCAGGGCCTTGAGGTCCAGAATCGGACAATCCTTTTTCGTGGCCTGTAAACAGGTTTGAATAAAACCCTTCAAACCGTTCCGCAACCGGAACAATTACCCCCTGACACAACAGGTCCCGCACTACCCCAAAAACAGGTTGCAGATGATCCGGTGGTAGACGCTGTCATGGTCTTACCTTCTTGCTGTTCTCCTTCGTTTGACATGTGCTGGCGGCCATCTTGGTTTCTGGGTTTCTTGTAGCCTCCCACCCTGCGGCTCCTCCTTCCCACTGGGAGGAGCTGGTTGCCTAGCTCATATATATAGGAGGTCTGTGGCTTCAGTTCCTTGCTTGGTCCCCCTGTGTTCACATGCTTCTAAGACTGCTGCTGCTTCTGGTCCCTGATCCTGGCTTCGTCTGACTACCCTGCTGGTTCCTGATCCTGGCTTCGTCTGACTACCCTGCTGGTTCCTGATCCTGGCTTCGTCTGACTACCCTGCTGGTTCCTGATTCCGGCTTCGTCTAACTATCCTCCTGGTTCCTGACCTCTGGCTTCGCAAGGACTCTGCCTCGGTTTCGCCATCCGTTTGGACTTTTGCTTTACAGCTTGATTTTCAATAAAGCCTTCTTATTTTCACTTATCTGTTGTTGTACGTCTGGTTCATGGTTCCGTGACATTAGGACCAAGCCATGAATTCTGACGGTACAGGGCCATCCTCGCTACCCACGCTGGTTGCCAGACTTGATCAGCAGGATCACCTGTTGGGTCGGTTCGCCGTGGCGTTGCAAACCCTGCTTGAACGCACGGCTCATTTCGCTCCCGTTGCCGATGGGTCGGTTGTCGCTCCTGGGCCCACTCCTACTGCCGCTCCGGTTGTTGCGCCAGAGTCTACCCCGACACCTGTTGTTGCGCCTGCGGTGTTTCGGGGTATTCTGCCCCCCCTTCCACAGCGCTTTGGGGGAGAGCCAACTCAGTGCCGAGGTTTCCTTAACCAGGTGGGCATTTATTTCGAGTTGCTGCCACATGCCTTTCCTACTGAGAGATCAAAGGTGGGCTTCTTAATTTCGCTGCTCTCGGACAAGGCCTTGGCCTGGGCCAGCCCTTTATGGGAGAACAACAATCCGGTGGTTGCCGAGTTTTCCGGTTTTGTTGCTTCTCTTCGGAGGGTATTCGATGTGCCGGCTCGTGCTGCCTCTGCTGCGAAGCTCCTTATGTCCATCAGACAGGGTTCACGATCCGTAGCTGAATACGCCATTGAGTTTCGTACCCTGGCAGCAGAGGTGGGCTGGAATAATGAGGCTCTGGTCGCTGCTTTCTCTCATGGTCTCTCGGATGCCTTGAAGGATGAGGTTGCAGCTAAGGACCTACCAGTGGAGCTCGAGTCTCTTACTTCTTTCTTGATTTTGATTGACACCAGACTCAGGGAGAGACCTTCCTTTAAGGAGAGTCTGCGGAAGCCTCCTAACAGATTGGCGCCTACCTTTGCTGTCCCACCCGTGCCTCCCTCTCCTCCCACGCCTCCTGGGGATGACTTGGCTGGGGGTGAACCCATGCAGCTGGGCTTTGCTCGCCTGTCCGAGGGGGAGAGGGTACTCCGAAGACGCGAGGGTCGATGCATGTACTGTGGTCTCGGTGGGCATTTTCGGTTGGCATGTCCGAACCGTCCGGGAAACGCTCGCACCTGAGATCCTGTCGGGGGCAGATCTTGGGTGGAGTCTCCTCGTCCCCGGTTTCCCGTGTTGACAAACCACTGATCACTGTTGTCCTCTCCTGGGGCGGGGGCTCAGTGACGACCCAGGCGTTGGTGGACTCTGGTGCTGGTGGTTTGTTCATTGATAGTGTGTTCGCTGCCGCCAATTCCATTCCTCTGCAGGCCCGAGGTTCTCCACTGGCTCTTGAGGCGATAGACGGCAGACCCCTTCTGCCGCCACACGTGACTCATGAGACCCTTCCAGTGGGGATAGCCATTGGTGCCGTTCACAGAGAGTGGGTCTGCTTCCAGGTTATTTCGTCTCCACACTACTCGGTGGTCTTGGGGTACCCCTGGCTCCAGAAGCATAATCCGATTTTCGATTGGAGATCGGCCGAGATCCTCTCGTGGTCACCGCAGTGTGGGGCTAGTTGCATCCATGGGCCTGTCAAGTTGCTGTGTACTTCCTCGGACTCTCTGTTGCCTCCTGAATACGAGGAGTACCGGGATGTATTCGATAAGGTGCGCGCGGTTGCCCTACCTCCGCACCGCCCATACGATTGTGCCATCGAGTTACAACCTGGTGCCGTTCCTCCTCGTGGCAAGGTCTATCCACTGTCGGTAGCGGAGAATGAGGCCATGGAGGAGTACGTGAAGGAGGCGCTTTCACGCGGACACATTCGCAAATCCTCGTCCCCGGCAGGGGCTGGATTTTTCTTTGTGAAAAAGAAGGGCGGTGAGTTGAGGCCTTGCATCGATTACAGGGGTCTCAATCGCATCACGATCAAGAACGCTTACCCGATACCCTTGATTTCCGAGCTGTTCGATCGCCTTAAAGGGGCCACGGTCTTTACCAAACTCGACCTGAGGGCGGCATATAACCTCGTAAGGATCAAGGCGGGCGATGAGTGGAAGACCGCGTTTAACACCAGGACCGGTCATTATGAATCCTTGGTTATGCCCTTTGGGTTGTGCAATGCGCCCGCAGTCTTTCAGGAATTCATTAACGATGTTTTCCGTGACCTGTTGCAGCAGTGTGTGGTGGTCTATTTGGATGACATCTTGGTATATTCTGAATCCATGGAGACCCACATTCTGGATGTCAGACGAGTGTTGCAACGGTTACGAGAGAACAAGCTGTTCGGTAAGCTTGAGAAATGCGAATTTCACCGATCCCAGGTAACCTTCTTAGGTTACATCATTTCCGCTGAGGGGTTCTCCATGGATCCTGAGAAGGTTTCGGCTGTCTTACAGTGGCCCCAGCCCAGTGGTCTTCGCTCCCTGCAGCGCTTTTTGGGCTTCGCCAACTATTATCGGAAGTTCATCAGGGACTTTTCCATGCTAGCCAAGCCTCTCACGGATCTGACCAGGAAGGGCAGTAATTCCCAGGTCTGGCCGCTCGAGGCCATCCGAGCTTTTGAGGCTCTAAAGTCCGCCTTTGTGTCGGCTCCGATTTTGTCGCATCCCAGCCCTGGGTTGCCCTTTGTCCTCGAGGTGGACGCGTCTGAGACGGGAGTAGGCGCCCTTCTGTCTCAGCGTAGAACACCAGAGGGTCCTCTGCTTCCTTGTGGGTTTTACTCTCGGAAACTGTCTTCCGCGGAGTGCAACTATCAGATTGGTGACAGGGAGTTATTGGCCATCGTGCAGGCCCTTAAAGAATGGAGGCACTTGCTCGAGGGTTCGGTGGTTCCGGTCCTCATCCTGACGGACCACAAGAATCTGACCTACCTTTCTGAGGCCAAGAGATTGACACCACGTCAGGCCAGATGGGCTCTGTTCTTGTCACGTTTTAATTACGTGGTCTCCTACCTACCCGGTTCCAAGAACATCAGGGCGGATGCCTTATCACGGCAGTACTCCGACCTGTCCAGGGAGGAGTCGATTCCGACTTCGGTCATACCTCCGAATCAGATCCTGGCCGCCATTCGCACCAGCCTGACCTCTCCCCTGGGTGAGCAGATTTTGGCGGCTCAATCTGGTGCTCCCTCTGGGAGACCCAACGGCAGATGTTTTGTGCCTGAGGAGTTGCGCACTCGGTTGTTGCGAACCTACCATAACTCCAAGACCGCGGGGCATCCTGGAAAGAATCAGCTGTCCTGGGCTGTTTCACGTCTGTTCTGGTGGCCTTCCCTACGTTCCGACATCGCCGCATATGTAGCGGCATGCTCCGTTTGTGCCCAGAGTAAGTCCCCTCCGCACCTTCCGTTGGGCCTTCTGCAACCCATAGCCACCGGGGAGCGCCCATGGTCACACCTGGGGATGGATTTCATTGTGGACCTCCCTGCATCCCGAGGCCATACGGTCATTCTCATGATTGTGGATCGATTTTCCAAAATGTGCCACTGTGTTCCTCTCAAGAAGTTACCCTCTGCACAGGAGTTGGCCACGATTTTTGCCAGGGAGGTCTTCCGGTTGCACGGTTTGCCCAAGGAGATTGTGTCGGATCGGGGGAGTCAGTTTGTGTCCAGGTTCTGGCGCGCCTTTTGCTCCCAGTTGGGGATTCATCTCTCCTTCTCCTCGGCCTACCACCCTCAGTCCAATGGGGCCGCAGAACGATCCAATCAGGCCTTGGAGCAATTCCTTCGTTGCTATGTCTCCGATCACCAAGACAATTGGGTTGACCTCCTGCCTTGGGCTGAGTTTGCCAGGAACACGGCGGTGAACTCTTCCTCTGGGACGTCTCCCTTCATGGCCAATTATGGGTTCCAACCTGCCGTGTTACCGGAGGTATTCTCTCCCCAGGATATTCCGGCTGTGGAGGATCACCTTTCCGTCCTACGTGCTTCTTGGGTACAGATCCAGAGGTCCCTTGAGGTCTCTGCGCAGCGCCAGAGACTCCAGGCTGATCGCAGACGAGCGCCTGCTCCTTTCTACCAGGCCGGAGACCGTGTATGGTTGTCCACCCGCAACCTCAACCTTCGAGTGCCCACTCCCAAGCTGGCGCCTCGCTTTGTTGGTCCCTTCCGAGTGCTTCGCAGGGTAAACCCGGTAGCCCATGCCCTTGCGCTTCCTCCTGGCATGCGGATCTCCAACGTGTTTCATGTCTCCCTGTTGAAGCCACTGGTGTGTAATCGTTTCACTTCCTCGGTTCCTCGGCCTCGTCCGGTCCAAGTGGGCAATCGTGAGGAGTATGAGGTGAGCAATATCCTGGACTCACGCCTGGTCCGCGGTCGGGTGCAGTTTTTGGTTCATTGGCGTGGTTATGGTCCAGAGGAGCGTTCCTGGGTTCCCTCCGCAGATGTCCATGCTCCTGCCTTGCTCCGAGCCTTCCACGCACGCTTCCCTCAGAAACCGTTCTTTACTCCGCGGAGGAGGGGCCCTTGAGGGGGAGGTACTGTCATGGTCTTACCTTCTTGCTGTTCTCCTTCGTTTGACATGTGCTGGCGGCCATCTTGGTTTCTGGGTTTCTTGTAGCCTCCCACCCTGCGGCTCCTCCTTCCCACTGGGAGGAGCTGGTTGCCTAGCTCATATATATAGGAGGTCTGTGGCTTCAGTTCCTTGCTTGGTCCCCCTGTGTTCACATGCTTCTAAGACTGCTGCTGCTTCTGGTCCCTGATCCTGGCTTCGTCTGACTACCCTGCTGGTTCCTGATCCTGGCTTCGTCTGACTACCCTGCTGGTTCCTGATCCTGGCTTCGTCTGACTACCCTGCTGGTTCCTGTTCCTGGCTTCGTCTGACTACCCTGCTGGTTCCTGATTCCGGCTTCGTCTGACTACCCTCCTGGTTCCTGACCTCTGGCTTCGCAAGGACTCTGCCTCGGTTTCGCCATCCGTTTGGACTTTTGCTTTACAGCTTGATTTTCAATAAAGCCTTCTTATTTTCACTTATCTGTTGTTGTATGTCTGGTTCATGGTTCCGTGACAGACGCACATCGGAGGGAAAGAACCTTTCCGGACGACAGGAACAAAACTCTATCTTGTATCTGGATAGAATCACTTTGTGGACCCAATTGTCATTCACTAGGGAGGTCCACGGGGCCGCAAACCAGGGAAGACCTCCCCCCACACCAGAAACGGGTAAGGCAGAACCTTCATGCCGCAGAGGCCTTGTCTGCAGATCTAGAGAAACCGTCTCTGAGCTTGCCAGACCAGGGTCGCTTAGAGCCTCCTGGGGAGGGCTTAAAGGATTTATTAGCGATTGTCAGCGCTCCTGGGGGAACAAAAAAAAAAACTTTATGTGCCGAGAAAGAAGGACCTTATCTACAACAAGGCTCCTTCCCCCTTCCCAGACTGTGGAAGGAATGTACTCTTCCCCCTGGGAGACTCTTAATAATGTCATCCAGGGTATCCCCAAACAGGCTGCAGACCCACACTTAGACCACAAAACGCGCTGAAGCACCACAGCCAAAACGGAGAGCTTGAAAACAAAGGAGCCATATCCAAAAATGCATCGCACACAAATTGCAGTCCCTGGAGCAACTGGTCCGCCAGCTCAATGTAGCAGGGGGAACCTGCTCACTACCCAGACTGTAGCGCAAATGTTTTGCCCACTCAGTCAGAGTTTAGGACACCAGGACAGTGGCCAGGACAGTCCGCAATGCCGAACAGACAATAGTAAACATGTTGGGGGTCACAGACTCTGCTTTTCTATCAGCTGGGTCTTAAAAAGCCGGGGATTCCTCCATTCGAATCATAGTTGCCTTATTTAACCTGGAAACAGGAGGGTCCACCACCGGTGGAACGGT
This sequence comes from Pelophylax lessonae, assembly GCF_965119305.1. Taxonomy (NCBI): domain Eukaryota; kingdom Metazoa; phylum Chordata; class Amphibia; order Anura; family Ranidae; genus Pelophylax; species Pelophylax lessonae. The sequence goes on along the minus strand of NC_138779.1, from coordinate 52,967,383 downwards.
CCACTTCTTCAGAAGTGGTTCCTGAAAGGGATACCGCACCGCAAAATGTTTATGGACCACAAAGGGACGTTTTGGGCGCTCGCAATCCTTGCAGACAAGATTGTCAAAGTAGATAGAATAAGGAAAGGCATCGGCCGAATGAGACGGCTTGTAAGTCCCAAAAGGAACGGCCACATTTGCAACTGCCCCAGCAACATCCTACTTTTTTTAACGTTTCACGAATTGAAGTAATAAGTGTGACCACCACCACCACCGTCTCATGCACTGCCGCGGCCATGGAGTCACCCTCACTATTGGATGGATCAGGGAGGGCGGCGTCCAGGCCGGGCCATGTACACAGCAGTAGAGCCAGATTCAGGATCTATCGAGACTGATGAAGCAGGAGAGGGCGGGGGGCGCTTCCTGCTAGTCTTACTCCCAAATGCCACCTCCACCCATGAAACAAAGGACTCCAGGACCGCCGCCAGTGCGTCAATGGGGACTTGAGACTCCGAGGGGCCTGCCACCTCCAGGAGGGGAGATGTGCTCCTGAGAGGTAAAAAAAGGGTACCCACAGACCAACATTTTTTTGCACCGCTAGAGGACTCACCTATACAGAGCCGGAATCACCCGCACTGCAGCAGAGAAAAGGACACCCAAACAGGACTCACAACCCCACGGGTCACCAGGCAGCAGAAGCAACAGATGTCCAACGTGCAGAAAGGGTGCTGAGCAGAGGAAGCCTGGAAATCCACTAGGAGAATAGGGGAGGAGCAGTGTCCAAAACAATGGCCACCGCTATTGCCAGTGCAGTACAGTATCCTGGCCGACCAATGGAAAATGGTTGCCAGACCATAAGAGAATGGCCACTTGGGAGAAGACTATAGGCCACAAAAACATGGCTGCCGCACCCGAAGACCAAACCATGGCAAAATGGCCACCATGCACCACACCACAAGGCCCCCAGGGAAAGTGATCTGATCCCTGCGGGAGCAAGGGCCCGCCACACCAAAAGAAAAAAGTGGGACACCAGATATGTGGACCCCAAAGGGTCCCATGGTAGACCACACACCAGTCAGCGACTGGCCTATCAGGCCCTTACCGTGCCCCTACAACCCATAAAAGAAACCCCCCTGGCCCAGAGGCCTACCCACGGAGGGAAGGGGGGGAGGACGGGGTGGAAGAACCCAGCAACCAACTGGGGGGTCCCTGTGGGAGGAGGGGATTCAGAGGTCCGAATATCCCAGGGGGTACCTACATCTGCCCTACAACAAGCCAGGGGGAGAGGGGGACAGTACTCACTGATCCACGTAAGCAGGTACTGCTCCAAACAGAACCCCTGGCCACCGAAGTGGAGGGGCTGTTGGTCAGTGGAACGCTGCGACTCGAACCAGGCGCCCGGTCGTATGTGATCCTGCGAGGGCGTTTAACTTGCTGGCCAGCGATGCCGCGGCCAACCTAGCGCCTCGCTGATGGTCTGCACGTGCTCGATGGTGCTAGAACCAAAGATCCCAGCAAGGAGCTACATCCTTACTACTGAGACTAGGCACAAAAAACTGGAGGCCTATAGAAGAGGGAAACTTTTACCAGCTAGGACTGCCCGAAGTTTTTTTTCTGTCTAGTGTCCTACTTCTGTAGGGGGCAATATAACCCTATGGTTCTGAATATGAAGCGATGTGTCCATCATTGAACAAAGGAGAAATTACACCTTCAAAAAAACTTGCCATGCCTCTACCTTTGATTATTTTCCAAAAAGAGGTAATTTGGGCAGTATTTGTACTGTCCTGCCATTTTCGGGCCTCAAGAAATGAGATAGTCCATCAGTACATCAGTATTGATCAATTTTCAGATATATACCATTGTTTGTGGACTCTATACCTTTCCTACAGACTGCAGAATATCAGAAAATAGCAGAAAACATTTTTTCCTAAACCTATGAAGTAAAGCCCCGTACACACGTACCGATCGTGGGCCAACCGATCGGCCGTCTTTTGTCCCCGGGCTGTCCTGTCCGCTGAAAAGTGCAAAAGACTGCACACGAATTTTGTCCGCCGACTGCAGAAGTGATGTCATGTGATGGTTAACTTTCCCTGTGTTTTTTCTTTTCTGAGCATGCCCAGTCTTGCAAATCTGCTGTCTGTCGGCCGAATTCTGTACTGACTGGCGAACAATCGGCCGTTCTGGTGTCGGCATACAAAAATTTTAATGCTTGCACGACAGATTCTGTTCGGCCGAAAGTGCCCTGTCGGCTGTCGGAAGCATCATACTAACAAGCCGAAAATCGGCCGATTGGTCATCGGCCGAATCTTTTCGGCCGACAATCTGCACGTGTGTACGGGCCTTAAGATTTTTTTTTTTGCAAACTTTTATAACAAAAATTGACCACATAACGACCGCTCACATTGCTGCTACTGCGGCAATGTGGCTCGTTATCGTCCAGCGACGTAGTACTACGTCGCTGGACTTCTCCCCTTGTGGGCAGCGCGCGTGCGCCGCCGGAGGCTCGCTCCTGCTGTTTTCAGTCGGGGAATCGAGTCTGGAGATCCGCCCGCTTGTATAAACAGAGCGGGCGGATCTCCTAAGTGACAGACAGTGACAGATTGCAGGGCTCAGCATAGCTGAACATGCGATCTGTCCCTGTGTCTCTCAGTCACCTCCCCCCACACACGTCAGTAAGCACCAGGCATACATTAACCCCTCCCTCTCCAATAAAATTAACCCCTTCCCTGCCAGTGTCATTTTTACAGTAACAGTGCATATGTATAGCACTGATTACTGTAGTAATGTCACTGGTACCCCCAAAAGTGTCAAAAATATCAGTCAAGGGTCCGATCTGTCCGCCGCAATGTCGCAGTCCCGCAAAAAAAAAAAAAAAAAATCGCAGATCGCCGCCATTACTCGTTAAAAAAAAAAAAACACCAAAAATTACAGAAATCTTTCCCTTTGTTAGTAAACGCAATAACTTTTGCGCAAACCAATCAAAATACGCTTATTGTGATTTTTTTACCAAACATATGTAGCAGAAAACAAATTGGCCAAAAATTAAAAAAAATTTTGATTTTTACATTTTTCATATAAAAAAATGTTAAAAATATTGTTATTTTTTCAAAATAAACGCTCTTTTTTTGTTTATAGCGCAAAAAGTAAAAATCGCACAGGTGATCAAATACCACCAAAAGAAAGCTCTGTTTGTGGGAAAAAAAGGACGTAAATTTCGTTTGGGTACGGCGTCGCACGACCGCGCAATTGTCAGTTAAAGTCGCACAGCGCCGAATCGCAAAAAGTGGCCTGGACGTAAGACAGCAAAATCCTCTAGTGGTAAAGTGGTTAAAAATATTTTTTGCAACAAAAAAAAAAAAACAGCAGTGATTAAATACCAACAAAAGAAAGCTCTATTTGTGTGATAAATGATAAAAAATGTCATATGGGTACATTGTTGTATTACTAAATAATTGTCATTCAAAGTGTGACAACGCTGAGAGCAGATAATTGGCCTGGGCAGGGAAGGTGGAGATAACAGTACAGTAATCATAATTATAGTGCAGCGAACATGTTCCATGCTAGATGGCGCTATTCGCTATCAACGATGGCTTGCAGCTGCAGTATACTGAGTCCATGCTGGAGATAACAGTAATCATAATTATAGTGCAGCGAACATGTTCCATGCTAGATGGCGCTATTCGCTTTCAACGATGGCTTGCAGCTGCAGTATAGCGAATAGGGCATTAGGTGGCGCTAAGCTCTGACCGTACTGCACACAATGGAACACAGTAACACAATGGCGGAGAAGGGAGAGAAGAGGAAGCGGGACGATGAAGCCGAGAATGGCCTCGGGAAGAAAAAGACCTCAGCGGTGGAAGAATTCCCTCTTCCTGGCTTCCGCCTGAGCGCCGTCCTGAGGGAATCTGCGCGAGACAAAACGATTTTTCTTCACGGAAAGGTACGAGGGCGGGAAAACTCACCGACGGGGGACTGTACCACTGCTGCGGAAAGCAGAGGGGGCGCTAGGACCGTACCATTACTCCACTTTGCGGGGGGAGAGAGAAAAGGTTGATTCATGTTTTTCAGAATTTAAGAGTTACAACAATAATACTCTCTATAAGTGGGCAGAAGAAAAGCTCATGAATGTTACATTTCCTTCATATCAGTGCTTTGAAAACCAGTTTGAGAACAGTGAAGTGCATTTAACCACTTGCTGCCCAGGGCACATGTTAGACAATTACTTAGGACCCCCAAACAATACATTTTATGAAAGCAGAGGCCCTGGAAAATAAAATGGTGGTTGTTGCAATTTTTTATGCAGCACGATTTTGCACAGCCGTTTATTAAACGCAAAGTTTCTGGAAAAAATACACTAAATGCATATTATTACATGCAAACACAATAGAATACCCAATTCTTTGGGGTAATATAAAAAAGATAATGCTACATAGTAAATAGCTGCTAAACATATCAAAGTTTAAAGCGATTCTAAATATTTTTTTTTTGTATTAAAATAACATGTCTATACTTACCTGCTCTGTGCAATCGTTTTGCACAGGGCAGCCCCGATCCTCCTCTTCTGGGATCCCCTGCTGGTACTCCTGGCTCCTTCTCTTTATTGGGGCCCCCACAGAAAGCTGCTTCCACTGGGGGCACCCCTGCGCGCTCGCTCCCGAGCCATGCTGCTGCGTCCGTTGAAACAAACAGCAGGACTCAGCCCCGCTCCCATGCAGTGGCGGCTGCTGCTCAAAAATTGGGGGGGGGGGCGGGCGCAAACAGAAAAATTTAATGGGCATTGCTTTGCGGCAAAAAACGCTGTAAAAAAATTGCGTGACTTTGAGATCACAAAAGTGTGAAAGGGGCCTTCAGTAATTAAGGTATAGTGTGCTCCCTTTCAGTGCAGAGAGACCAGCGTGCCCCCTTTCAGTGCAGAGAGACCAGCGTGCCCCCTTTCAATGCAGAGTTCAGCGTGCGTGCCCCCTTCAATGCAGTGACCAGCGTACATGCCCCCTTCAATGCAGTGACCAGCGTACGTGCCCCCTTCAATGCAGTGACCAGCGTACGTGCCCCCTTTCAATGCAATGACCAGCGTACATGCCCCCTTTCAATGCAGTGACCAGCATACATGCCCCCTTTCAATGCATTGACCAGCATACATGCCCCCTTTCAATGCATTGACCAGCATACATGCCCCCTTTCAATGCAGTGACCAGCATACATGCCCCCTTTCAATGCAGTGACCAGCATACATGCCCCCTTTCAATGCAGTGACCAGCATACATGCCCCCTTTCAATGCAATGAACAGCATACATGCCCCCTTCAATGCAGAGTTCAGCGTACATACCCCCTTCAATACAATGAACATTGTGCCGTCACTACCGTGCCCCCATCAATGCAGAGTTCGTTCAAGCCGGACTCCCGGTGGGCGGCTTCTTCTCACTTCGGCGGCGAGTCTTCTCTGGTCCTCCCGCTCCGGCCTCCTCCTCAGCCAATGGCATGGGGTTTGCCATGCGGCCAATCCGGAAGCCGGTATTAGGCCGGCTTCCTGATTGGCCAGGAGGAGGATCGGTGTGACAATAGCAAATTTTCATTCGCTATTGTCACACAATGGGTGGGCTCTGGGCGCACTGCTCTGCGCCCCGGGACCACCCTTTGCATCACCTTATTAGAGCCTCTGGCTTTAATCAGGTGATTTAAAAAAAAAAAAAAAAAACATTAAGCGCCATGTGTCCGGCACCCTGCATGCAGATTAGGGGGCCGGACGCATGGATGGGGGGGGGGGCGGCGTCCTGTATACACCAGCTGCCACTGCTCCCATGTCACAGGATTTGATTGACAGCAGCGGGAGCTGAATCCTGCAATCTGACCGTGCCTGTCACTTAGGAGATCCGCCTGCTTTGTTTACACAAGCGGGTGGATCTCCACACTCGATCCCCGACGATCGGGGAAGAGCGGCGGTGATCACCGCTGCTCCTCCCCTGGCCCGACTCCCGCTGTGACTGAATACAGCGGGAGCGAGCCTCCGGCGGCGCGCGCGTGCCGCTGAGAGAGGGGAGTATCTGGTGACGTAGGTCTACGTCGGCAGATGATAATGAGCCACTGTGCCGCAGTAGCAGCACAGTGAGCAGTGGGAAAGTGATTAATGATAAAGCGGACCACCCGCCATTTAAAATAAATACCGGGGTATGGCAGCTGTTTGCTACCATAACCCCGGTATTTAACGTCAAAGTAGCGATGTAAACACGTGGCGGGCGGTCCGGTCTGTAAGTGGTTAAGAATGAATATTCCAGTTCTGTCATAGGCCTGATTGTGGTCGCTTCTCTTTATGGATAGAACCGCACAAATAAAATATAAAATGACAAGTAATTCTTTATTAATCCATGTTATCCACTTCATTTTACCCCCTTCCTGCCCAGGCCAATTTTCAGCTTTCAGAGCTGTTGCATTTTTAATGACAATTGCGCGGTCATGCAACACTGTACCCAAAGTCAATTTTTATCATTTTGTTCTCACAAATAGAGCTTTCTTTTGGTGGTATCTATTCACCACTGGGTTTTTATTTCATTGCTAAATAAATGAAAAAAGACCAAACATTTTGAAAACCAAAAAACTTTTTTTCTTAGTTTCTGTTATAAAATTTAGCAAATAAATAATCTTTCTTCTTCAATTTAGGCCAAAATGTTTTCTGCTACAATTCGTTGGTAAAAAAAAATACCCCAAAATCAGTGTATATTATTTAGTCTGTAGGAAATTCCACAAACTTTGGGATATATATTTTAAAATTGATCAATCCTGATGTACTGATTGCTGATCTCATTTCTTGAGGACCAGCAAAGTGTTGTTATTTTGAATTGTATTCATTGGGCAATGGAAAGCCAGTGGAGGGATTGGCAGAAAGGGGTGGCGGACACTGAGCAAGGTAGATAAGTAAGGTATGGGTAAGGTAGATGAGTCTGGCAGCAGCATTCATGATGGACTGAAGGGGGGATAGCCTGCAAAAAGGAAGGCCAATGAGGAGGAAGTTGCAAGAGTCGGGGCGAGATAACAAGGGAGTGAATGAGTTGCTTAGTGGTTTCATTAGGGACATATTTAAGGCTCCATTCCCACCTGAGCTTATCGTTTTCAGACTTTTTTTTTTTTTTTGGGCGTTTTTTCAGGCGTTTTTTGCAGGGGTTTGGAGGCAGGCATTGACATCCAACAAAAACGCTGGTAATCTGCCAAATAAGAAGTTCATGTACTTTTTTGAGCTTCAGGCGACAAAACGCTCAGATGTGAACAGGGGCCATTGAAATGAATGGGATTTTGCTTGTTGGGCGTTTGAGACTTCAGAGTTCAGCGTTTTACGAGCTAAACAACGCTCAGGTGTGAACAGGGCCTAAGAGGTATTACGGAGGTAAAGTCTACAAGATTTGGGCAATGATTGGATTTGGGGTGAAAGGAGAGGTCAGAGTCCAGGATTACACCTAGCACCCTGGCCTGAGGGAAGGGGACTGATAGTTGTATTATTGATCTTAATGGAGAAGTCAGGGGAGGGGGCATGAGTGGGGGAACCAGTTATGAACTCGATTTTAGAAGGATTGATTTTGAGGCATGTAAACTGCAGCCTGCAGAAGCTTGGAGGTGCTCCATCTAAACAGAGTACCTAGATGTGAATTAAGTAGGGATGCACCAAAATTTTTGCCCGAAAATGGGCCTATCTCATTTCGGCCGAAAATGGGTTAAAAATGCCGAAATTAATGCCCGCCGTGAGGAAGGAGGAGGGCACAGCGCTGGTTTGAAAAGTCCCGCCTCTGGCCGGCCGCCCGCCTCCCTGTGATGTCCCTACTACTACAATGTGTATGAATGAAGAATGAACTGACCTGACACCGGGCAGGAGGGCGGGCGAGCGGCCGCTAATAGCTATAACTATGTGAGCGCTTCACTTCTCTGTCATGTGGGTATCTCCTCTGACAGGGAAGTGAAGCGCTCATATAGTTATAGCTATTAGCGGCCGCTCGCCCGCCCTCTCGCCCGGTGTGTTAGTTCATTCATGCACAGATCGTAGTAGTAGTGACATCACCGGGAGGCGGGCCGCCAGCCAGAGGAGCGTCTTTTGAATGAAGGACACCGGAGGAGCAGAGTGTCTGACAATAAGGACGCTGAGGCAGGGGGTGGGGGGGAAGCTGAGGCAGTGGGGGGGGGGGGGAGCTGAGGCGAGCTTACCAATGGTATTAGTATTATGCAGCATGAGGGGGTTAATGTATTGCCACTGCTGGTCACTGATGCATTAGTGACCGACCAGTGGCAGTTAATTAACCCCTTTGTGCTGCATTAGTGCAACCAGTATCAGTGCAACCAGTGTTAATTAACACTGATACTGGTTGCACTAATGCAGCACAAAGGGTTAATTAACTGCCACTGGTCGGTCACTAATGCATCAGTGACCAGCAGTGGCAATACATTAACCCCCTGATGCTGCATAATACTAATACCATTGGTAATTAAGTTAACCTCTTGCCAACCCATCACAGTACATATACTGTGACATGGTGGCAGTGACAGGTGTACGTCGCTGCCTGTTGTTGGTGTATGCCCCTCTTCTATCTATTTTAAAATTATTTGGGGAAAAAAGTCATTTTCGGTTTCGGCCCAGAATTATCATTTCGGTGCATCCCTAGAATTAAGTCCTTGTTCCTGAACTGTGCCATGTTCCTTCTGCTTGTAGGTGAGTGGTGAGGGTGAGGCCACGGAAGATGCCGTCGTTATCCTGGAGAGGGCGCCCTTCCATGCTGAATCTGTGTCCAATCTTCTTGGCAACAACCCAGCAATGACAGTGACGCTGAAGAATGACATCTATGGAGTTTACCAGCTGAGCCCTCCTGCAGAGCTAAACGGTGAGCAGAGACTTCCCCTCATAAAGCACACAGTGACCGGTCCTCAGACTGATTTGTTCTAAAAGGAATCTCTTATTAAGCAGAAAGCATGCATGCGAAGCCTCAGATGGAAGCTTCTCTCTCCCGGGGTGAACACTTTTTCTGGGAGCAGAGACTTTGTCACAGCATCAGCTTCACTCCCCCCCCAACAAAGCAGGTTACCTGACTACTGACTGTTACAACCCTGTTGTGTTCCTTAGACTTGTAACTCTGCAAAAGTGTGTGTAACCCTACTACATATTTATTACCAGTTGCAGAGATTACAATTCTCCCTCCGATAATGCCTTCATCTGCTTTTTTTTTTTTTTTTCTGTCCATATGGATGGTGCATCATCCAGGGTCACTATCTACTTTCTGGACTAAGATGCCACAGCCATGTAAATCCTGGTGCCCATGCAATTCTTGGCTTACAAATGCCTGACACAGATCAGCCCCTACGGCAGCCTCTTGCCTTGTGAAATGCTATACATTTACAAAGTTTCAGTCCTGTCACAGAGAGAGGAGAAGCCAATTTGCACCATGTTACTTCACTACCGGTGTGTGGTTTTGCTAGTATCCACGTAAACTTGTTTATCCACCCAGCGAATCCAACGTTTTTCCAGCTGTGACCCTCCGGCTCCATCACCACAAGCCGTGTCCTCCACTGCCATCTTTTTTTCTGAGTTCAGATAGCCACCCCCCTGATAACATACGCCAGCTCTGCCCTTTTTCAGCATCTGTGCATCCTCCTCTGACTCCACAGCCCGACACTCCAGTGAGCCCTGGAGGACGAGAGCAGAAAGTTGATGACTGACAGTCACTGCTCTCTGTTCACTGAAGACCGAGAACTGAGCGATCAGAGGTCGGTGACAACCGATGCGGCTGAGAAGCCACTTGACTGTCATTACAAGAAGCAGAAGGGGATGTTCCCCCCTCCCCACTGCCTTCCGTGGCTCGCCCGGTTCTCCCGTCCCACCGGCGAGACCCGGTCAACCAGCCTGCATGACTGCCAAAGACCCGATTCGGCTCTGATCGGGTCTCTTTGCAAAAACCGTAAGTGATGTCATGAGTGACGTCACTTCCGGGTACTGTCTGGCGCCAATTTAAAAAAAAAAAAATGACAGCATTCAAAACAGCCAAACTTGGTGTTTTAAATGCTTTTCAGTGCAGAGGAGGGGTTTGGGGTCTTTTAGGCTCCATTCACACTAGTACGACTTGTCAGGCGACTTGTGTGCCCTCAAGTCGCCCCAATTTGCTTGTCATAACAAATGCAATGTAAATGAATAAGAGCCATCTTAATATGCACTACTGAAGTCTCTCCGACTTCAGAAAAGGTTCCTGTACTACTTCAAGGCGACCTCTATCCGACTTGTGCCAATAAACTTCAATGGGAGTCGCCTCGAAGTCGGATCCTTATCTTTTGTCAAGCGACTCGTTATCAGACTTTCCAGGAAGAAGGAAAATTAGCCGGGCATTCCCCACATTGCAGCCATGCCTACAGTTCCTATATACTCTCTCTCTCTCTCTCTCTCTATATATATATATATATATATATATATATATATATATATATATATATATATATATAATCTCTACCTGGTCTGTGTGAGTGGCACTGGTGGACACTGATACGTGGCACTGGTGGACACTGATACGTGGCACTGAATCGTGGCACTGGTGGACACTGATACGTGGCACTGGTGGACACATACATGGCACTGTTGGGCAGTGGCACTGGTGGACACTGATACGTGGCACTGGTGGACACTGATACGTGGCACTGGTGGGCAGTGGCACTGGTGGACACTGATACGTGGCACTGGTGGGCACTGGTAATCTCTACCTGGTCTGTGTGAGTGGCACTGGTGGACACAGATAAGTGGCACTGATACGTGGCACTGGTGGACACTGATATGTGGCACTGATACGTGGCACTGGTGGACACTGATACGTGGCACTGGTGGACACTGATACGTGGCACTGGTGGACACTGATATGTGGCACTGAATCGTGGCACTGGTGGACACTGATACGTGGCACTGGTGGACACATACATGGCACTGTTGGGCAGTGGCACTGGTGGACACTGATTCGTGGCACTGGTGGACACTGATTCGTGGCACTGGTGGACACTGATCCGTGGCACTGATTTGTGGCACTGGTGGACACTGATACGTGGCACTGGTGGACACATACATGGCACTGTTGGGCAGTGGCACTGGTGGACACTGATACGTGGCACTGGTGGACACTGATACGTGGCACTGGTGGACACATACATGGCACTGGTGGACACTGATACGTAGCACTGGTGGGCAGTGGCACTGGTGGACACTGATACGTGGCACTGGTGGGCAATGAGGAAATGAGTAAAAAAAAAACAGAAAAGGGGAATTAGGTCACAACTCATATTCTGATTGGCCAAATACAAAGTAGTCTATCATATAAGTCGCTTTAAATAATTCACAAGTCGCGCTGAAGTCGCGGTAAAGTTTTGTGACTTTTGTTAGTGAGTGGTCGATGTGTAAGGTGTTTTTTTTTTTTTTTTTTTATTGTTAATCCTGCTTTTTTTTTTCTTTTATCCAGAAATAAAAACAACAGTTATCAGACCGGCCACAGAAAAGCACATCAAAAAATATCAGCACCAGGAGGTGTACTTGATCCAGGAAACGGGGGAGGATTATAAGAACATCACGTTACCTTTCATAGAGTCTCAGAGCTTTAGCATCCAGGTGAGCAGAGGCTGAAGTCAGCATCTGTATAATATTGTAAACATGCGGGGTCTGGGAATTCACGGACTCCTGCTTGGGCAGTTATAGGTTAGGACAAAAAGGGAATATTAAAGTGTTTGTATAGTCATACAGTGGAGTGGGATAGGATCAAGATTTTTACAGTCTGTGTCTCCACTGAAGAGTTTCGCGCCTGTCACCAGACCAGTAAAGCCGGCCTTAAGTGGATCGAATCTCAGCCGGTTCAGCAAGGACCAGCTAAAATCCAATCCATCTATGAGTAGGCTGGTTATACTGAAGTTGATTCATTGACAGCCTGTCAGATTTTGTGCATGTGATTAATGCTTGGCTATAGCTGCCAGCAGCAATCATTGTGTTTTGCCAGCAGGAAAGACTCCCCAAGGCAGAGCACAATAGCTCTGTGGGATGGATCCCCCCATCAATACTGACCGTGTTAATGGGGGGTGGAATAAAGTGATTTTTAGAAATCAAAAGCCGGCACACGATCGCTCCTTCTTATGAAATTTTATTTTGCACTGAAGCAGTTACAACATCTTGGAAATTCCTCATAGCATACAAAAAATGTAAGAAAATCAAATTTTTATAGAGGCACACAACCCCTGCTGACCAGGGGTGGTGCAATCTTAATTAAAATCAACTGGAAACACCAGGGGAAGAAGAGAAACGAGAACAAAGCAGAGAAAATGGGAATATACACACTGGATTTCAGACAAAATTAACCACATATATGCTGAGACTAAACTGATCACTTCAAAAACAGGTTAATGTCCATTCTGCTATTCATTCCTCTTGGAATTGTCATATTAAGCTTGTGTATCAAGTGATTTTTGCTTGCAGGAAAGAAAACTGCATCATCTATAGCTTGCTTAATAGAGAGGAACTCTTCCAATGGGGTTACCTGTTCTGGTGACAGTTTGAGAGAATTTACGATAATCAAAAAATATAGAAACAAACAAGGGTATATTTGTTGTATGTAAATACTTAATATTAACAAATAAAAAAAAAAAAAAAGCATTTTCGTTTTTATATTTTTCACATAAACAGTGGAATTGAAAAAAAAAAAATAAGGTAGAGGTTTTATAACAGAAGAGAGCCTATTGGTCTGTTCTATAATAAATAGTTGTCCCTGCTTGTTAGCAGTAATTTACACTGAGCTGCACATTGTTTACATGTATGCCACCCTCTCTGTGCTGATGATGGGACTTGCGTGCACATGTGCAGGAGTGACACCAGCGTGGCCCGACCATTATGGTAGCCAAAAAGACTAAACCTAGAAGGGAGACCAGGAGAAGATGGAAGCTTCCATGACAGTGCATCAGCGGAGGGCATCATTTGTGGTAAATACTAGCAAAGTATGGCATAAAGCTCCTCTGGGCCTATTAAAAAAAAAAAAATAATAATTTAACCCAGCTTGGACCAATGTAAATATGTATTATACCTGCCTAATCTTTGTGGAAATTAGAAATCGCTGTTTAGGTGTGGTTAGCAGTGATTGCTGCTAGCTTCCAGGTCCTGTACCAAGAGACTGCCCTGCTGCTTAGTGAGCACAGGAGGCTGCTTGCTTGGCACTGGCGCCATTCAGAGAACACTGCGTTTTCTTAATGAATGAAAAGTCTTCTCTGATTAGACCAGGTTACAGCCCAAACTCTCCACTTCATCTAATCCAGAAAACGTTTTGAGAAAATGCAAAGTGTTGGGATACACTGATTTTCATGCAACATTTTTCTTGAAGCAATGCAGTTCAAATAGTGAAGGTATTCTCCACGTAGTAGATTGTAGTATGCCGGGTTAAGAATGTAGTCCAAAATACACTTTACTAAAGCTAAACTCTTCTTTCCACAATGCCCATTAAGGGTCCAGCCCTCCAAATTTACTGCAAAAAACATACAGGAGGGCACAACTTATCAATGGTAATGTACAAGGTGATTGCGTCGTCCTGTATGGTTTTTGCAGTATGTTGTGTTAAGACAAATGTCCTTCGTCCTTAGTCACATGCAGAGTCAACAGATTACTCTTCAGAAGGTACCCTGTATGCCAGAACAGTCCTGACACGAGAGTCCATGTGGATCCTCAGATTGAAGTGGTTTCCCCTAAGGCCCCGTCTTATCTGTTGACAGTGATGATCCAATATTGTACTGGTGACCATTGTCACCAAGACAGAAAGTGATGGGAAATGCAAAATGTTCGTATTGACACTAGAACAGGAATAAGTGGTAAATCATCCAACGGTGATAAATGTTTTGGTGACAGCTGTCTATGATGGAAATTACCCTAATTTTGGGGAGATTGCCTCTCACTTTGAGGGGTTTTGCGCTAATAGTTTAATATAACTGGGTCTCCTTTCTGGCCTTTGTCTTACAGTGGGTCTATAACATTCTGGAGAAGAAGGCAGAGGCTGACCGCATTGTGTATGAGAACTCGGATCCAGAGAACGGCTTCATCCTCCTCCCTGATTTCAAGTGGAATCAGAAGCAGGTATGTGAACTTAATAGTGATCTACTTGCAGTGTCTCTCTTCATTTCAGGAGACCACTGCTGTTTGCATGTTGCCACACACACAGCTGTTAGCTGCGGTTAGGGACAGATGTCGGAACCTGGATGCAGTCAGGTGCACCGAATCTTGCTGCAGGAATCCAGTACTGCTTGTACCCAGCCTCATGCTCCTGAAGCCTGCCCCAAGAACCTCCTGATATTTTTCACAGTTCTGTCCTTTTCTCTTCCTTGGGATGGACTAGCATTTAGGACAAGCGGCCCCTAGCAGTACAGGAGAGGACACTGTCCTTCTGAGCCCTACAGATGCACATTGTGCTCTCCACTAAGCAGATAATTGAGCGGCTGAGACAGGAAAGAGCATTGCAGCTGCTGAGATCTTCTGTAGGGAGAAGAAATAGCACTGCGCATGTGTGGCGCACAATCCTGTACCACTGGGGAAGGCTTCACACTGTTCACAAAAGGCCTACAGGTATAAGAGGAGCATAAATTAATATTTAGTTTAAATATGCATAGAGTATTTTATTAAAGGTGAAAACTGAACAGCACAGCCCTGATATTACTCTAGTGTGCGTTTGGGGATGCAGCACAACGGTCTATACATGCCCATGGTGGCAATGCCTGAACACACCCAAGCACCTCCCCATCTCCTGATGGCAGGTCTTGATGCAATAAAAGGTACTCAAGAGACTGTAGTGGTAAACCTAACAGGGGAGGTATTGGACAATGCTACTTAAATTTTCCTCTCTCTCCATCCCTCCCTGGGGCACTCAACCCCTTTTATTTTTGTTTTGTCGTTTGTCTTTTTTTCTTAATACTATGTTGGTCTGTGCATATGCATATTCTGTGGGGGCCATTTGGTTTGTGAATTTGTATATATTATGCTATTTTGGATTTGGTTTAGTTTTTTTTTTTATATATAAAAACCCAATAAAAACTTCTTGGAAGAAAAGGTGAGGCTTGATCGACGACTTCAGAACAGTCTATCGGGTTTTTTTGGCATGATAACTGCTGTTGGCTATAGTGGAAGCAGTGATTGTTGTACAATATTCTGAAGGTTGGGAAACCTCCAGCTGTCAGAAAACAATAGAAAAGCGGGAGAGATTCCCCCATCAACACTGACTGTTTTTGAGTGATTTTTGTTTTCCTTCATCGTGGATTGAAGGAAAGAAAATTGCATAAAGTATAAGCCAGCCTTAGAAATACGTTCATTGAAAAGTGCCACAGGTATATAAGACTTAATTTTGTGCTACTTTTCCAGGTTGAAGATTTGTATCTTATAGCTATTTCTCAGAAGAAAGGAATCAAGTCTTTGCGAGATCTCACCGCTGACCATCTGCCATTGCTCAGGAATATCTTTCAGGAAGGAACGGTAAGGAAAAGAATGAGACTTCTGTATTAAATAAAGGATCTGTTTTATGACTTTCAGGGTGCTGAGAGGTTTGTTGACACAGCACTTGTATTTTTCCCCTATGTGTTTTTGCGCAGAGAAGTATTTTTGATTGCACAGCTTATGTTTTTTTTTTTATTTATGTGAGTTTGCACAGAGAAATACTTTGAATGCTTGCATATCTTATGGTCGTTGAATTATTTTTTAATGCATTGTAATATATATTTACATTTTGTCACTTCACAAACACACCATACTTTAGGTGTATTAAAGGGACACACACCAAAAATAGGCAGCGCCATACCCACTTTAAACCTTATATTAATCACTGACTCTGCTATAGTAGTCGCAGTGTGTGAAGCAGATTAAAGTGTATTTCATTTCACTCAATTTCGGTCAATAGCACGGAACATTCTTTTTTTGTTTTATGTTACAAAATAGTCTGATTTTTGTGTGTAAACAAAAACAATATATATGTTAAAGCAAATTTAAACACAATCATGAAAATCCCAGCTTTAATATGTTATTTCAACTAATTTTTAAATATTTTAAAATGTGCAACATATAAAATGAATCCCTAGTGATCTTGTCATGAAGTTTCTTGTTTAGGCATTTCCTGTTATAGGGGGGACATCTTCTGCCCTTTTCTCTGTTATTTTCTGGGCTGTTACCCTACGAGCTTCCAATGAAGAATACAAGTAGCAACATGCGTCACGTAAGCATGGACCACTGCTGTTACTATCACAAAACCCCCCTCAGAAATACCTTGCAGTAATCACTTCAATGCATGAAGACTGCAAGTGGCTGCAAATCGGCAGTAAGAGATCAGCAGCCCTGAGATATATTATGGAGGAGCTAATGCTGCATATAGTTTATACAGTACACCTAGAAGTTGCATCTGTTAGTGAAGGTAATAGTTTATTTGGGCTATCTTAGCTTAAAATAAGTATTTTAAGGCTCAGTAAACACGGATTCAACCTTAAAAAGATTGAAAATCATTTTTATATTGACATAAACATGTTAAAGCCTTTATGAGATTTTAGTTATTGGATTTACTGTACAATTGACTTAGGAACTTTCAGTGAACTCATTAGAAAAAGTTTTTTTTTTTTTATTTATATTTCATAATTCTTTAAAAAGAATAGATGTTGGTGATTTTGCCACTTGTATATACCTGTAGAAGGGTTGATCTGAATTTCAGGGATGTCTCTGTGTTTTAGGAAGCTATTGTGAAACGTTATGGCCTCCAGGGAAACAAGCTCAGGATATATCTGCACTACCAGCCGTCATACTACCACCTGCATGTACATTTCACTGCGTTGGGACATGACGCTCCTGGGACCACTGTGGAAAGGGCCCACTTACTTTCCGATGTTATCCAGAACCTAGAGATGAACTCTCAATATTATGAGACCCGAACACTAACCTATGCACTACGGGAAGATGAAGCACTGCTGAAGCGTTTTAAAGATTCTGGAAAGTGCTAAATGAATTTTTACCAACAACGTTTAATGTTTTTTAAGTTGAAGAGGATACCCCCACCCTTCTAGTTTTTTGTGTCAATACATTTTTTTATTAAACATATTTTGTAAAGTGCAATGACAGTCATTTTGTTTCACTTTATTTTTCTTGTTGAATGAATGTTTTTATTAATAAAGTTTTAATAAAGTACTTTTAAACACAATCCCTAAGTATCATTTAACGGTTTCCTGTCCGACCACTATAGGTAAATGCCCAGGACAAGTACTGTTTTTGGGGGACGCACCCGTATGTCGTCCTGCTCGCACGCCCTTGGGGTGCACAGCTGCATGATCTAGATTAGGGGTCCTCAAACTACGGCCCGCTTCAGAAAAGGGTGGACCCGGGGCGCAGAGCACTGTGCCCTAGCCCACCCATTTGTGTGACAATAGCGAATGAAAATTCGCTATTGTCACATGGATCCTCCTCCTGGCCAATCAGATTGGCCAAAAGGCGAACCCATGCCATTGGCCGAGGAGGAGGAGGCGGGAGGACTCGAGGAGACGCAGGGGACTGAGGAGAAGCCGCCCGCCACTGCAGGTAAGTGCACTGGTCTCTTCTGGCAGTTTCTGCACGCTGGTCGCTTTGCATTGAAAGGGGGCATGCTGTGGTCACTCTGGCATTGAAAAGGGGCACGCTGTGGTTGCTTTGCATTGAAAGGGGGCATGATGTGGTCACTCTGGCATTGAAAGGGGGCACAATGTGGTCACTCTGGCATTGAAAGGGGGCACGCTGTGGTCACTCTGGCATTGAAAGGGGGCATGCTGTGGTCACTCTGGCATTGAAAGGGGGCACGCTGTGGTCACTCTGGCATTGGAAGGGGGCACGCTGTGGTCATATATTTTTTTATATATATATATATATATATATAAAACAATAAATATTGTATTGTTTTTTGTGCACTACAAATAAAATATGCGCATTGGAATTTGTTCATATTTTTTTTCACTATAGTCCGGCCCCCAACAATGTCTGAGGGACCATGAACTAGCCCCGTGTTTAAAAGGTTGAGGACCCCTGATCTAGATGATGTGATAACTGTGACCGATCATAATGATCACAATAGTAGTAGTAAATAGGCTTTCATTCACATTTTTTTTCCACACAAATAGTGCTTTCTTTTGGTGGTTTTTGATCACCACTGGGTTTTTTATTTTTTGCTATATAAAAGAAGAAATACCAAACATTTTGAAGAAAAAAATTACTACATTCTGTTATAAAACATATACGATAAATATGTATTTCTTCATAAATTTAGGCCAAAATGTATTTTGCTACATGTCTATGGTTAAAAAAAAAAATCTTAATAAATGTTTAATAAAGGGTTTTTAACCCTAAACTATTGCCTTGCTGCCAGCCCCTCTTTTAATCTCCTATCCTGCACTGTATAACTGTTTTATTTGAAACAATGCTTCTAAATACCTTTTTTGAGAAGTGTCTTTAGGTCTGTCATGTGACTCCCGGGTACTGTAATACTACAATCCAGGGCTACAGCAGGAGGAGCTGAGCTCTCCCTTTGACATCAGCTGGGAGTCACATGACTACCAAGCTGGCCGCTCGGCTCCTCCTGCTGTAGCCCTGGATTGTAGTATTACAGCGGCCGGGAGTCATGTGACAGACCTAAAGACACTTCTCAAAAAGGTATTCAGAGGCATTGTTTCTTACAAGCAGTTATACAGTGCAGGAAAGGAGCCTAACTGAGGGGATGGCAGTGACATTTGACTGGTTTATTATCAGGGGGGAGACGGAGACACAGACACACAGAGCTGACAGGCGGGGAGGAGCAGAGAGGAGAGCTACTGATGATGGAAGCAAGCAGGCTGACCACAGTGGTCAGGGTTTATGACTATCATGGTCAGCACAGAGAGGGAGACACAGAAAGTGGCAGGATCAGCCAGGTTTTTTACAGTTTCCAGAGAAGCAGGTTAAACAGTACAAGCACTGAGCACTGTGCTGCTTAACCTGCTATAAGGAAACAGGATCTCTATTTTTTTTATATTTTTAATGTAACAAACACTTAAATTGTTTTGAGTGACAGTTATAGTTTCTACAAACTATGGTATTTACAGCTGGTAAAAAAGGTACTGAACGCGTCACCATTTTTCTAGGTAAATATATAATAAGATTGTGAAGGTCTTGAGAGAGCTCTTTGCTTTTACCCATCATAGTATGTTTCTTGTGTGACACCTTTTCTCTGTCGCTCATTGACAGACGCAGTCCTCTTGATTAATAACACATTGGGTTATACTGCCCTCTACAGGAGTAGGACACTAGACGGAAGGAAAACGTTCTGGCCACACCTTAGGGGCAGTCCCAGAGGGTATATCCTCTCTCTCTCTCTCTCTGCTACAGGAAGTCATTTTTTTCTGTCTAGTTAGGAGTAAGGACCTAAGTTCCTTGCTGGGATCCTTGGTCCTGACAGGATTTTTTAGAAAAACTTTTTATTAGGCAGCTTTTTTTCCTCCAGTTGTTCCTGTGAGATCTTCAAGCAAGTACGCTGAAACTGGGCGACGGGCTGGATGTTGAGAACTGGCTGGGACTGATGGTGGCCTCCTTAGAGGCAGTATCGTTCGCCCAGTCTCATACCCCAATTCTCCAAGAGGAGATTCTTCTCAAATGGAATAGGAATCTCGATTCTCTGGACAATCGGATCCGGTTGAGCGAGCGGACCAGGGAGTCTCTGGTCTGGTGGCTTCGGTCTCCGATGCTCAACCAGGGGAAGTCATTCCTTCCGATAGTATCCAGGTTACCAATAAAGGTATCGGAACTGAGAGCGATCAGACTTTGTCTGATTTACTGGACCGAGCAGCTCCAGGGCCCGGTTCGGATCCAATCGGACAATGCCACGGTCGTGGCTTATGTCAATCACCAAAGGGGCACCTAGAGTGTCCTGGTGGCCATCGAAATTACCAGCATCTTTCGTTGGACGGAACGGTTTGTTCCGGCTCTCTCTGCAGTATTCACTCCGGGGGTGGGAAATCGGCAGGCAGATTATCTCAGCCGTCAGATTCTGGATCAAGGGGTATGGCCTCTTCATCCAGAGCTATTTCACTAGCTGTCCCTTCATTGGGGCACCCCGGATGTGGATCTGTTGGCGTCTCGGCTCAACAGGAAAGTGCGGAGGTTTGTAGCTCGCGCCCGCGATCCTCTAGCAGACGCGCTGATCGTCCCGTAGGGGCAGTATCAGCTACGGTATGCCTTCCATCCTCTCAAGTTACTGCAGGAACTTCCTCGCAGGATAGAGGTGGAGGGAATTCCAGTTATCCTGGTAACTCCGGACTGACCTCGTCGAGCCTGGTACGCCGACTTGGTGAGGCTAGTCGCGGACGCTCCTTGGAGACTTCCTCTCAGGGAGGATCTGCGGTCTCAGGGACCAAGCTTCCATCTTGCTTTACAATCGCTGGCTTAATGGCCTGGCCATTGAGACCCAGGTACTGAAGGACAAGGGATTGTCAGCTTCAGTTATTCCTACTCTAATTAAAGCAAGGAAAGCGACTTCCAGCACATGGAAGTCTTATATTGCGTGGTGTGAATCTCTTGGATTTCCTCCACGTACTTATTCAGTGACCCGAATCTTGGCCTTTCGGCAACAGGGGGTTGAGCAGAAACTGTCCTTGAGCACTATCAAGGGTCAGGTTTCAGCGTTGGCAATCTTCTTTCAGTGTTGTCGGTTCTTCAGAAACCTCCCTTTGAAGATATCAGGGAGATTCCCTTGCTTACGTTATCCCGGAAGGTGGCCTTCTTGGTGGCCATTACTTCTGCACGCAGGGTGTCAGAACTGGCCACATTATCTTGTCGTTTCCCATATCTGGTGGTTCATAGGGATAAGGTGGTTTTTCGTCCGAATCCATCCTTCCTTCCGAAAGTGGTTTCAGAGTTTCATCTGAATGAGAATATTGTGTTACCTTCCCTGTGTCCTAAGCCTAAGCCATCCTTGGGAGTTTGCATTACACTCCTTGGATGTGGTTCGGACAATCAGGGTACACTTGACTACTACGAACTCGTTTCGTAAAACGGATTCACTTTTTGTGATCACGGATGGCCCTAGAAAGGGGTTGCCTGTTTCTGCCGCGACCATCTCTAGATGGATCAGACAGACGGTGGTACAGGCTTATTCTATTAAGGGGCGGGATCCCCCGTTCCCTGTTAAGGCGCACTCTATCAGGCGTCAGTGGTCCAGGTTTTCAAGGCGACTACTTGATCGTCGGTTTATACCTTTACAAAATTTTATAAAGTTGATGTGATGGCATCGTCGGATGCCTCTTTTGGCCGCAAGGTTCTGCAGGCCGCAATTTGAGGAGATTGTTGGTCTACCTCGAGGGTTTGTTGGGCTTTTCACTTAGGTCTCATCTTTTTGCTCGATGAGTCCTTGATGCTTCTGGTTGGCTGCGGTTGGGCCTTCTGGATTTTGATTTCTGTTATCCCACCCCTCATTTGTGACACTGCTTTGGGACGTCCCAATGTGTTATTAATCAAGAGGACTGCGTCTGTCAATGAGCGACAGAGAAAAATGGATTTTTGTAAAATCTTACCGTAAAATCCTTTTCTCTTAAGCTCATTGACAGACGCAGTACCCGCCCCTCTGTTTTTGAGTTGGGTTGGGTTAAATTCTCTAACACTGCTTTGTGACATAACTGACTTCCTGTAGCAGAGAGAGAGAGAGGATATACCCTCTGGGACTGCCCCTAAGGTGTGGCCAGAACGGTTTCCTTCCGTCTAGTGTCCTACTCCTGTAGAGGGCAGTATAACCCAATGTGTTATTAATCAACAGGACTGCGTCTGTCAATGAGCTTAAGAGAAAAGGATTTTACGGTAAGATTTTACAAAAATCCATTTTTTTTATAGGCCATCAGTTGAGACTGAACAAGCTGATTTTAATTTTCACTGACAAGGGGCAAGATTGCTTTCTAATTACTGTCATTCCATTTTATTACATATACAGTGGGGATCGAAAGTTTTGGCACCCCAGGTAAAAATTAGTATTAATGTGCATAAAGAAGCCAAGGAAAGATGGAAAAATCTCCAAAAGGCATCACATTACAGATTAGACATTCTTATAATATGTCAACAAAAGTTAGATTTTATTTCCATCATTTACACTTTCAAAATAACAGAAAACAAAAAAATGGCATCATCAAAAGTTTGGGCACCCTGCAGAGTTAATATCTTGTACTGCCCCCTTTGGCAAGTATCACAGCTTGTAAACGCTTTTTGTAGCCAGCCAAGAGTCTTTCAATTCTTGTTTGGGGTATCTTTGCCCATTCTTCCTTACAAAAGTCTTCCAGTTCTTTGAGATTTCTGGGCTGTCTGTCACGCACTGCTCTTTTAAGGTCTATCCATAGATTTTCAATTATGTTGAGGTCAGATTGTGAAGGCCATGGCAAAACCTTCAGTTTACGCCTCTTGATGTAATCCCCCGTGGATTTCGAGGTGTGTTTAGGATCATTATCCATTTGTAGAAGCCTACCTCTCTTTAACTTCAGCTTTTTCACAGATGGCATCAAGTTACCATCCAAAATTTGCTGAAATTTTATTGAAATTTCCTTCTACTCGTGAGATTTTCCCTGTGCCACTGGCTGCAATACAACCCCAAAGCATGATTGATCCACCCCCATGCTTAACAGTTGGACAGAGGTTCTTTTCATTCAATTCTGTGCCCCTTCTTCTCCAAACGTACCTTTGCTCATTCTGGCCAAAAAGTTCAATTTTAACCTCATCAGTCCACAGAACTTGTTTCCAAAACGCATCAGGCTTGTCTATATGTTCATTTGCAAAGTTCAAACGCTGATTTTTGTGTTGAGGACGTAGAAGAGGTTTTCTTCTGATGACTCTTCCATAAAGACCATATTTTTACAAGTATCTCTTTATAGTGGAATAGTGTACCACAACTCCAGTGTCTGCCAGATCTTTCTGGAGGGATCATGCAGTCAAACGTGGGTTTTGAATTTGTTTTTCTCACAATCCTGCAAGCTGCTCTGTCTGATATTTTTCTTGGTCTTCCAGATCTTGCTTTAACTTCCACTGTTCCTGATGACTGCCATTTCTTAATTACATTCCGAACAGAGGATATTGACATCTGAAAACGCTTTGCTATCTTCTTATAGCCATCTCCAGCTTTTTGAGCATCAACTATTTTCAGTTTCAGTTTTCTAGACCAGTGGTTCTCAACTCCGGTCCTCGGGACCCACCAACAGGCCAGGTTTGCAAGATAACTAAATTACATCACAGGTGATCTCATTTGCTGCTCAGTGATTGCAGTATTCTAGTCTGCATCCCCCAAGGTAATACTTAAAATCTGGCCTGTTAGTGGGTCCCGAGGACCGGAATTGAGAACCACTGTTCTAGACAACTGCTTAGAAGATCCCATGGTGCTGATTGTTGGGGCAAGGTCAGATGAGTCTGGGCATTTAAAACCCTTGAGATTGACATCACCTGGTCTTCCCAGACGATGATTGAGAACAATCCATGACACTGGCAGGTCTCAGCCATGCAAAGGGGGCAGTGCATGCTATAAATTCTGCAGGGTGCCCAAACTTTTGCAGACGCCATTTTTTTTGTTTTCTGTAATTTTGATAGTGTCAATGATGGAAATAAAATCTAACTTTTGTTGACATATTATAAGAATGTCTAATATGTAATTTGATGCCTTTTGGAGATTTTTCCATCTTTCCTTGGCTTCTTTATGCACATTAATACAAATTTTTACCTAGGGTGCCCAAACTTTCGATCCCCACTGTAAATTTAATTTTTGAACTTATTTTTTTTTTTGGCTTCTTTGTATTGCATGGGTTGTTACCGACATGGTGAAAATTTCATGTCAATACCACCTTTGCAAATATATTTACAGTGGGGAAAAATATTATTTGATCCACGGCAGATATAAGTTTGCCCACTTACAAAGAAATGAAGGGTCTATAATTTTTACCGTAGGTGTATTTTAAATGATAAAGACAGAATATCGACCAAAAATTAAGAAAAAACACTTGATACAAATGTTATAAATTGAGTTGCAGTTCAGTGAGGAAAATAATTATTTTATCCCCTACCAACCAACAATAATTCTGGCTCCCACAGACTGGTTACAGAATGTGCTCCCTTGGTAAACAGATTAGTCCTGTCAATTTAGGAAGTGCTCCTAACGACAACTCATTATGTGTATAAAAGTCACCTGTCCACAGAATCTCAATCAAACCTCCCATCATGGGCAAGACCAAAGAGCTGTCAAAAGAAGTCAGGGACAAGATTGTGCATCAAGGCTGGAATGGGCTACAAAACCATCAGCAAGAAGCTTGGTAAGAAGGAAACAACTTTGTCTTCTATTCGCAAATAGAAGAAATACAAAATAACCATCAATCAAAGTCTGGAGCTCCAAGCAAGATTTTGCCTCATGGGGTAAGGATGATCATGAGAAAAGTGAGGGACCAGCCCAGAACTACACGTGAGGAGCTTGTGAATGATCTCAAGGCAGTTGGGACCACAGTCACCAAACAAACCATTGGTAACACAATACGCTGCCATGGATTGAAATCCTGCAGCACCTGCAAGGTCCCTTTCCTCAAGAAGGCACATGTACAGGCCCGTTTGAAATTTGCCAATGACATCTAAATGATTCAGAGAAGGATTGGGAGAAAGTGCTGTTGTCAGATGAGACCTAAATTGAGCTCTTTGGCATTAACTTGACTTGCCGTGTTTGAAGGAAGAAAAATGCTGACTATGAGCCTAAGAATAGCATCCCTACAGTCAAGCACGGAGGTGGAAACATTATGCTTTGGGGATTTCTCTGCTAAAGGTACAGGCTGACTTTGCTGCTATGAGGGGCCAATGGATGGGCCAAGTATTTTAAAATCTTGGATAAGAACCCTCTTCCTTCTGCCAAAACACTGAAGATGGGTTGTGAATGGGTCTTCCAGCATAACAATGACCCAAAACATACTGCCTAGACAACAAAAGAGTGACTCAAGAAGCATATTAAAGGTCATGGCGTGGCCTAGCCAGTCTCCAGACCCTAATCCTATAGAAAATTTATGGAGGGAGCTACAGCCAAGAAACCTTAAGGATTTAGAGATGATCTGTAAACAAGAGTGGACCAAAATCTCTCCTGAGATGTGTGCAAACCTGGTAACCAACTACAAGAAACGTCTTACCTCTGTGCTTGCCAACAAGGGTTTCTAAGAACTAAGTCATGTTTTGCTTGGGGATCAAATACTCTTTTTACTTACTGAACTGCAACTTTATATATTAATTTATAACATTTGTATCATGTGTTTCTTTTTTTTTTTTGGTCAATATTCTGTATTTATCATTTAAAATACACCTATGATAAAAATGATAGACCTTTCACTTCTTTGTAAATGGGCAAACTTACAAAATATGCAGGGGATCAAATAATTATTTCCCCCACTGTACCTAGAAAAATTGTGACGTGTTTAATACTGTATATTTGAAAATTGATCAATCCTGATGTACTATCTCATTTCTTGAGGCCCTTAAAAAGCCAGGACAGTATAAATGGCTCTTTTTTTTTTTTTTTGGAAAGTAGACAGTCTGAGGTATTTCGTAAGAGGCATGGTGAGTGTTTTCAGACACAAGAAAAAGAGCGCAATTTGCTCATGACCATGATAATAACCCTAAGACATCCAAAATATACATAATGAGAACAGGGATAAAACAAAAATGTGAGGCAACAGTAAATAAAAGGTCCAACAAATCAAAGGTCCATACAAACAAGGGCGGCCATCTAGAGGGACCAGAAGTGGAGTCCAAAAATACTGCAGAGGAAAAGAGAAGAACAGGAGGAGCCTCCAAGTGTAATATTAGGTGATTTATTGGAAAATAGCAATAAAACTACTAACAAAATCTGATTTTGTTAGTTGTTTTATTGCTATTTTCCAATAAATCACATAATATTACACTTAGAGGCGCCTCCTGTTCTTCTCTTTCCATGGTGAGTGTTTTGAAGTTGTATTTTATTTTGGTTATAATCTTTTGGAAAATAAAGAAAAAAATCTTTTTTTTAACCATAATTTTATTTTCTTATTGTTAGCAGTGCAGTACAGCATCATCATATGACTGGTGTGGCTTTATTTTTTTATTTATTTCTTTATTTTTTTATTTACATTCTTACATCAGAGTAGTTCAGTGTCACCATAGTCAGCCACTATATGTGATCATGTCAGGCTCCGCTGTAGGTGTTTCATCACACAATCACATCATTGGGGCATGGATTCGTGATGATCATCATGCAATAAAAACACAGGTGACCGGGAAGAGGAATTCCCCTTACACTGCATGCGATCAAAGAAGAGCAATGCCCAGAAATCTTTAACAGTATCATCTTGTATGTAAAAATTTTAATGCAGGTTGCTTGTTTCATAAAAGAAACCAAATAATCCAACTTGGATATTACTTGTTTAATATGACTTCCCCTCCAGTTGGGGGGTAACTTATCAATGCCCATTAAAATAGTGCCTCAGGGTTCTTCCTATGATGGGTGGGATAGGGCTTAGATATGTTATGCCCCAAGAAAACCATGTTTGATATTCCCTACGTGCTCTTTTAGGCACGTTTGTTTGCTGCTGAGAATTACACCATGCGGGTCCCCTGGGTTACCATTAGCAACCGATAGCAGGCAAAACGACATTTGAAAGTCCTTGGCTCAGACAATGAATAGTCCAGGGGATTTGTTTTTTTTTGTGTTTTATTTTGGAACTTGGATGGGAGAAGGAAGGAGTGGGATACTTCAACTGGTAACTATGCACAATTCCTGAAGACAACTGACTGGAGAATGCGGCAAGGCCACTGCTTCACCTTGCCACTGAAGTGAAGATAAAGAATATGGACTCTCAGTTAGATTACTCTTCAGGGTCTAACTTGGCACCCCCTTTCTCCCTGACTGTGTGTGTTGACCTTCTGTCCACTGACACCCTACTGGAGTGGTCCTCTTCGTGGGCAGACCCCCGGCAAGCTTCCTGGTACTCGCTGACACTGTTTTTCCTTGGGTCGTTCTGCCTCCAACTTCCTTGTCAGCATCCACAGGACCTCCCAGCTCAGCACCACACTTCTGGTTCACAAGGCTGACCGCCTGTGACCACCTTCCTCAGCAGCAGGAGAGACAACCGTCACCCTCCTCCTGGGACCTGCCTTCCTGCCCAAAGACACTCTGTCACATGTGCCCCTGGCTTTTATCACCTCTCCCAGGATGCACCACTCTTGTGCCAACCCACTGAGATAGTGACAAAAGCCTGTGTGTCCCTGGGTGGGTTTCCTCCACTGTCCAACAGGCTCCTCTATTGGATACAGTGGGGACAGTCCCTCAGACGAAATGAATCACACCTGGACACATGCAACAGGCTTAACTGTAAATCCTGCTGCCTGATGAGCAGGAAGCACATAACTTTAGCCTGTAATTCTGCTGATAAGCAGCCAGAATCAAAACTATGCTACCAATCTAGCACCTGACTACATTAGCTTACAAACCAAAGTGACCAGTTTTGCATATCTGAATTGTTCGTTCTACCCATTTTACCACTCAGCAACCTTTCTTAACTATATCCACTTACCTATGTGATGATGTGATCTAATTTATCACTATCATATCCCTTTTCCAAAAAACAAGATTTTAAATTATAGGCTTGTTGAAAAAAATCCTTTAGAGAAGGTACAGTTTTGCTTCAGTTTAATAAATTGGCTATAGGGCACTGATTTGAGCCATTAAGGATGGTGGCAGCTGTCTAATGAAATTAAACTGTTTCTCTCAGTTTCCTTAAAATAAGTAGTAGTATGAATAAAATCTGAAAAAGTGAACTTCTCCTTGGCTTGCCTTATGCTGTAAAATTATACCTCGGTCATTGTTCAAATCCTAAATGAAGAAATGTAATGATTGTATGTTGCCATCACACAGGAGGAGAATGTCATTAATATACCTCTAAACAAGCAAAAAATTGGGGGAGCAAACCCTGAACATGTATATCTAAAGCTGGTGCAGCTATGGACCAAGCAACATGTATATTAAAAAAGAATAGCGCAACCATGCAAAAGAAATGACTATCAAATATGGAGACAATCCATAAATAAAAATGGGGATTTAGTTCCACCATATGGCCATATCGTGCTCAAGCCCACCACTGCGTCAAAGTACCCCATTATCGGTGGGTCCTACACTATCCATAAAAAAGGGGTGAATCCAGCCTCTCTTACCCTTGGAGACAACACTCCTTGCTGGGAAGGTGTGCTAATGCACTGCAGGGGACTCCTCCTATATCTACTTGATAGAGGACACCAATAGAGTACAGGTGTGTGTGTGGGGGATGGGATGCTCAACCTCAGAAGTCTGGTCAGACCGAATACATAATAAACAAGCAAAAAATTGGGGGAGCAGACCCTGAACATGTATATCTAAAGCCGGTGCAGCTATGGACCAAGCAACATGTAGGGGGAGTCCCCTGCAGTGCATTAGCACACCTTCCCAGCAAGGAGTGTTGTCTCCAAGGGTAAGAGAGGCTGGATTCACCCCTTTTTTATGGATAGTGTAGGACCCACCGATAATGGGGTACTTTGACGCAGTGGTGGGCTTGAGCACGATATGGCCATATGGTGGAACTAAAATCCCCATTTTTATTTATGGATTGTCTCCATATTTGATAGTCATTTCTTTTGCATGGTTGCGCTATTCTTTTTTAATATACATGTTGCTTGGTCCATAGCTGCAATGGCTTTAGATATACATGTTCAGGGTTTGCTCCCCCAATTTTTTGCTTGTTTATTATGTATTCGGTCTGACCAGACTTATGAGGTTGAGCATCCCATCCCCCACACACACCTGTACTCTATTGGTGTCCTCTATCAAGTAGATATAGGAGGAGTCCCCTGCAGTGCATTAGCACACCTTCCCAGCAAGGAGTGTTGTCTCCAAGGGTAAGAGAGGCTGGATTCACCCCTTTTTTATGGATAGTGTAGGACCCACCGATAATGGGGTACTTTGACGCAGTGGTGGGCTTGAGCACGATATGGCCATATGGTGGAACTAAATCCCCATTTTTATTTATGGATTGTCTCCATATTTGATAGTCATTTCTTTTGCATGGTTGCGCTATTCTTTTTTAATATTAATATACCTCTGCCACATAATGAGCTCAGATCTATGATTCCTAAAGATGACATCCATCTCCCATTTAGCCATAAAAAAATTGGCCATACTGGGTGTGAATTTGGCGACCATCGAAACACCATGATCTTGTAAATATTAAGCTCTCTAAACCAAAAAGAATTGTGCATTACAGTTTTTATCCACAAGATGGCGGTGACGATTTACAGGCGTTGCTCTTCTTTGATTAGATACAGTTTAGAGAGATTTACTCTTCCTGGTCACCTGGATTGGAGGAGAGGAGATGTATTAGAACAGGGGTGTCAAAACTATGGCCCTCCAGCTGTTCAGGAACTACAATTCCCATGAGGCATCTATGACATTCACACAGTCAGACATAACTAGGCATGATTGGAATTGTAGTTCCTGAACAGCTGCCAGCTGGAGGGTCATAGTTTAGACATAGCTGTATTAGAACATCTGTCAGTGTTTTTTTGCTGTCTCTGTTGTCCCATGCTGGAGAGATTCACCCTCTCTATTTGTCCTGTGTTTTTATCATTATCATTGAAAGTAAAATGAAAAACCCCCAAATTTTTTGGGATTTCCATTTTCCTCTCACTTTCAGTTTAAGACAAAAAGTGAGGATACATTTCTACAATGGGGGCAACATGGCAAAATTAAACTTACAGGTGTAATAATTAAAGAACCTTCCCTTGCTCTATCCAAAATGAAAAAAGTTTTGCCTATAGTTGTACTTTAAAGCCAAGATAGAAGCCAGCCAGTCAGCCAAGCTAATATTCTTGTCAAAATGCTCATCATAAATTCCCAAAAAACACTACATATAAATCCTTTATGTGAATATATGTGTTGCAATAAATTCCAGGTGTGCCATAACATGTCCTCTACAAAACAGAGCACTTCCTGACTAGTAGCAAACATCAAGGTGAACCTGGCAATAGTGCACTGCTGCAGAACTTCCATGTTCACCGTGATGTTTGTTTGCCCCTGCAACTGCCAGTCAACTCAAGTGAGTTAATGGCTGCTAGAGGGGAGTTATAAATATATATATATTATATAAGCTTATCACTTATGTCACTTTACAGAAAATGTTACCTGTCCTGCAGACAGTCTCTCTCTCTACCACGATTAAACCCAACTGAAGCCAAGCCAAGCCACCATTAGAGGAAGTAAAACCCAGAGTAAATCGTCAACTGAAGCTTAAACTTTGAGTAAATCTTTATGGGATCACAAAACACACAACACGATTGTTTAAATCAGAATCATGAAAAAAGGTTTGGCACTTGTACAACTCAAGGCACATGAGGTTAGATCAGGTTTGTGTGTGATCCAGTAAAGATTTAATCGAGGTTTTACGCTTCAATGTATGATTTCATCTTTCAAGGATGTTCCGTGGCTGGATTGCCTTCAGTTGTCTAGATACACTTTTACCTTTTAGTATTTGTTTGGTTGAGGGAACCCCTACACTTGCTATTGCTACAAAGTACAACAGACACTGAGTGTGTGAACGTGAATGAACATTCAAAATGGACCATTTTTGAAAACAAGCCATTCTCCATCTCTAGTGCCAGAAAAGCTGTAAAAAATATAAAATGTTCCAGGTTCACTGATTGTGTTTGCCCCTGCCACTGCCAGTCAATTAAACACACAGTGTGTGTATGTCGTCTGTCGTGACAACTCAAGAGCTTATAATGCAGCTCTGGCATCAACTCAACACACACTGTGTGTGTGTGTGTTAAGTTAATGCTAGAGCTGCGTTATAAGTTCTTGAGTTGTCACGACACTCAGTCAGTCACGTTACAGAAAGAAAACGTTACCTGCACTCTACCACGTCGATTACACCTGTAACTGAAGCCAAGCTAGCCAAGCACCATTAGAGGAAGGAAAATCCTTGACAGAATAAATAGTCAACTGAAGCTTAACCTTGAGGAAATCCTTATGGGGTCACATTCACAAACTTACAAATATAGTAATATTACACATACAAGTATACAAAATTGGTGTATTATTTGTGATCCAATAAGATAAGATTTACTCGAGGTTAAAGCGGAGTTCCACCCTGGGTCATTTTTTTTTAATAAAAATACCCCCGGGACAGTCAGGGCTAGTGCATTCCACAATGGCTAGCCTCTGATCTGTCCCGGGTTGCACTTACCTGCAAGAAGAAATACTTACCTTGAAAATGTATTGTCCAGCGCTGCCATCTCAGATGTGGGCAGCTTGAAGCCAGCGCAATCCTCTTCTGTGTCCTCTTTCGTCTTCTTCGGTCCCACGATGCACTGCACTGGCCCCGCCGTCACTTCCGGTGCGGCAGCGTCATCCCTGCACAGCTTCTGGGCATGCCCAGAAGCTGTTTAGCAAGGTATGACGGCGCCTGCACCGGAACTGACGTCGGGGCCGGTGCAGGCGCATTGATTCTTGGGAGCGATGACGTTCAGCTCCCAGGAATCATTGCAAAGCCAGGAAGTGACGAGTCACCGTGGCCGCCGAGGGGAGGAAGAGGAAGTAAGGTAAGTATATTTTCTTCTAAACCAGGTAAGTAAAAAAATAAAAAATAAAAATTGTGATTATCCATTTGTTTTTCAGGTGACCCGGAGCGAGAAGATGGAGGCAAGTTTAATTTTAGGGTGGAACTCCGCTTTAAGCTTCAATTTATGATTTATTTCTCTCAATGATTTTCCTTCCTATAATGCTGGCACCGTGGCTTGGTGTCAGTTGTATAGAAGGAAATACACTTTAATATTATTTATTTGTTTGAGGGTTAAATGAACCCCTAGACACTTTTAGTGTGAAACAA
The DNA here is from genome assembly GCF_965119305.1 of Pelophylax lessonae. Classification (NCBI taxonomy): domain Eukaryota; kingdom Metazoa; phylum Chordata; class Amphibia; order Anura; family Ranidae; genus Pelophylax; species Pelophylax lessonae. Next base: position 52,935,486 of record NC_138779.1, on the reverse strand, counting down.
CGGATTTTGAATTGCACATTGGCAATCTTCAACAACAAACCATCAGTGCTATAAAGCCCCGTACACACGCACCGATTGTCGGCCGAACGATCGGCCGTCTTTTGTCCAGTGTTGTTGTATTGGTTGAAATGTGCTCTAGACAGCACACGAATTTTGTCGGCCAACAACAACCAACTGCAGAAGTGATGTCCTGTTCTGGTCTACTTTTCGTGTGTTTTTTCTTCTCTGAGCATGCCCAGTCTTGCTCCTCTGATGTTTGTCGGCCGAATTCTGTACTGACTGACGAACAATCGGCCGTTCTGTTGTTGGCCAACAAAAATTTTATAGCATGCAGACCTGATTTTGTTAAGCCGAAAAGTCGCAGTCGGTTGTCGGAAGCATCATACTAACAAGCCGACAATCGGCCGATCGGACGTTGGCTGAACATTTACGGCCGACAATCAGTACATGTGTACGGGGCTTAAAGCTATAAAACAACACTGGTGTGACTGGCAGACTGAATTAGTAATTACTGCAGTGCTTCCCCCACACCTTCCTCCACAGCTGAGCTGACACTGACAGAGACCTTCCTTCCCCCACACCTTCCCCCACAGCACACTGACAGAGACCCCTCTTCCCCCACAGCTGACACTGACACAGACCCCCCCCTTTCCCCACAGCTGACACAGACCCCCCCTTACTAACACAGACCCCCCCTTCCCCCACAGCTGACACTGACAGAGACCCCCCATTGACACTGACAGAGAGCCCCCCTTCCCCCACTGACACTGACAGAGACCCCCCTTCTCCCACAGCTGAAGTAGAGAGACCCTCCTCTACCGCTGTCAACGACAGAGAGACCCCCCTTTCCACCGTAGAACAGAGATACTACTAGTGTCCCCGACCCTCCCCTGCCCGGGGTCCCCCCCATCACGACATCCCCCCCAGAGATACAGAGACCCCCATAATAGCCCCTTGCCACCAGAGAGGCCTAAGGCCAGGCCACTACATAAATGTGTACTGCTCAACAACTACTACACTACTCTGCTGACTCTAACTAATTATTAATTTGTGATACATACATTATTAGTTCGGACTTACATACCTGCTGTGTGTGGGTTGTTGTGCACTGCATTGCATACCAGTGGCGGCTGGTGCTCAAAAATTTTGGGGGGCCGCAAACAGAAAAAAATCTAATAGGTATTGCTTTGCGGCAAAAAACACGGCAAAAAATTGCATGACTGAGGTCACAAAAGTATAGTGTGCCCCCATCAATGCAGAGTTACTACAGCGTGCCCCCATTCAATGCAGAGTTACTACAGCGTGCCCCCATTCAATGCAGAGTTACTACAGCATGCTTCCATTCAATGCAGAGTTAATACAGCGTGCCCCCATTCAATGCAGAGTTAATACAGCGTGCCCCCATTCAATGCAGAGTTAGCACAGCGTGCCCCCATTCAATGCAGAGTTAGGACAGCATGCCCCCATTCAATGCAGTGACCAGCATGCCCCCCATCAATGCAGTGACCAGCGTGCCATGCCCCCTTCAATGCAGTGACCAGCGTGCCGTGCCCCCTTCAATGCAGTGACCAGCGTGCCGTGCCCCCTTCAATGCAGTGACCAGTGTCCGTGCCCCCTTCAATGCAGTGACCAGCTTGCCGTGCCCCCATAAATGCAGTGACCAGCGTGCCGTACCCTTATCAATGCAGTAACCAGCGTGCCGTGCCCTTATCAATGCAGTGACCAGCGTACCGTGCCCCCATCAATGCAATGACCAGCTTGCAGTGCCCCCTTCAATGCAGTGACCAGCGTGCCGTGCCCCCTTCAAATGCAGTGACCAGCGTGCCGTGCCCCCATCAATGCAGTGACCAGTGTGCCGTGCCCCCTTCAAATGCAGTGACCAGCTTGCCATGCCCCCTTCAATGCAGTGACCAGCTTGCCGTGCCCCCTTCAATGCAGTGACCAGCGTGCCATGCCCCCATCAATGCAGTGACCAGCTTGCCGTGCCCCCTTCAATGCAGTGACCAGCTTGTCGTGCCCCCATAAATGCAGTGACCAGCTTGCCGTGCCCCCTTCAATGCAGTGACCAGCGTGCCGTGCCCCCTTCAATGCAGTGACCAGCGTCTGTGCCCACTTCAATGCAGTGACCAGCTTGCCGTGCCCCCTTCAATGCAGTGACCAGCTTGCCGTGCCCCCTTTAATGCAGTGACCAGCTTGCCGTGCCCCCATCAATGCAGTGACCAGCGTCCGTGCCCCCTTCAATGCAGTGACCAGCATACCGTGCCCCCTTCAATACAGTGACCAGCGTGCTGTGCCCCCTTCAATGCAGTGACCAGCGTGCTTGCCCCCTTCAATGCAGTGACCAGCTTGCTGTGCCCCCTTCAATGCAGTAACCATCTTGCCGTGCCCCCATTAATGCAGTGACCAGCTTGCTGTGCCCCCATCATTGCAGTGACCAGCTTGCCATGCCCCCTTCAATGCAGTGACCAGCGTGACGTGCCCCCTTCAATGCAGTGACCAGCGTGCTTTTGCCCCCTTCAATGCAGTGACCAGCGTCCTTGCCCCCTTCAATGCAGTGACCATCTTGCCGTGCCCCCTTCAATGCAGTGACCAGCTTGCCGTGCCCCCATCAATGCCGTGACCAGCTTGCCGTTCCCCCATCAATGCAGTGACCAACTGGCTGTGCCCCCATCAATGCAGTGACCAGCGTCCATGCCCCCTTCAATGCAGTGACCAGCGTCCGTGCCCCCTTCAATGCAGTGACCAGCGTGTCGTGCCCCCATTAATGCAGAGTTACTACAGAGTGCCTCCAATGCAGAGTTTCTACAGCATGCTTCCATTCAATGCAGAGTTAATACAGTGTGCCCCATTCAATGCAGAGTTAATACAGCATGCCCCCATTCAATGCAGAGTTAGCACAGCGTGCCCCCATTCAATGCAGAGTTTCTACAGCATGCTTCCATTCAATGCAGAGTTAATACAGCGTGCCCCCATTCAATGCAGAGTTAATACAGCATGCCCCCATTCAATGCAGAGTTAGCACAGCATGCCCCCATTCAATGCAGTGACCAGCATGCCCCCCATCAATGCAGTGACCAGCGTGCCATGCCCCCTTCAATGCAGTGACCAGCATGCCGTGCCCCCTTCAATGCAGTGACCAGTGTCCGTGCCCCCTTCAATGCAGTGACCAGCTTGCCGTGCCCCCATAAATGCAGTGACCAGCGTGCCGTGCCCTTATCAATGCAGTGACCAGCGTACCGTGCCCCCATCAATGCAATGACCAGCTTGCCGTGCCCCCTTCAATGCAGTGACCAGCGTGCCGTGCCCCATTCAATGCAGTGACCAGCGTGCCGTGCCCCCTTCAATGCAGTGACCAGCGTCTGTGCCCACTTCAATGCAGTGACCAGCTTGCCGTGCCCCCTTCAATGCAGTGACCAGCTTGCCGTGCCCCCTTTAATGCAGTGACCAGCTTGCCGTGCCCCCATCAATGCAGTGACCAGCGTCCGTGCCCCCTTCAATGCAGTGACCAGCATACCGTGCCCCCTTCAATGCAGTGACCAGCGTGCTGTGCCCCCTTCAATGCAGTGACCAGCGTGCTTGCCCCCTTCAATGCAGTGACCAGCTTGCTGTGCCCCCTTCAATGCAGTAACCATCTTGCCGTGCACCCATTAATGCAGTGACCAGCTTGCTGTGCCCCCATCATTGCAGTGACCAGCTTGCCATGCCCCCATTAATGCAGTGACCAGTGTCCGTGCCCCCTTCAATGCAGTGACCAGCGTGACGTGCCCCCTTCAATGCAGTGACCAGCGTGCTTTTGCCCCCTTCAATGCAGTGACCAGCGTCCTTGCCCCCTTCAATGCAGTGACCATCTTGCCGTGCCCCCTTCAATGCAGTGACCAGCTTGCCGTGCCCCCATCAATGCAGTGACCAGCTTGCCGTTCCCCCATCAATGCAGTGACCAACTGGCTGTGCCCCCATCAATGCAGTGACCAGCGTCCATGCCCCCTTCAATGCAGTGACCAGCGTCCGTGCCCCCTTCAATGCAGTGACCAGCGTGTCGTGCCCCCATTAATGCAGAGTTACTACAGCGTGCCTCCAATGCAGAGTTTCTACAGCATGCTTCCATTCAATGCAGAGTTAATACAGCGTGCCCCATTCAATGCAGAGTTAATACAGCATGCCCCCATTCAATGCAGAGTTAGCACAGCGTGCCCCCATTCAATGCAGAGTTTCTACAGCATGCTTCCATTCAATGCAGAGTTAATACAGCGTGCCCCCATTCAATGCAGAGTTAATACAGCATGCCCCCATTCAATGCAGAGTTAGCACAGCATGCCCCCATTCAATGCAGTGACCAGCATGCCCCCCATCAATGCAATGACCAGCGTGCCATGCCCCCTTCAATGCAGTGACCAGCGTGCCGTGCCCCCTTCAATGCAGTGACCAGTGTCCGTGCCCCCTTCAATGCAGTGACCAGCTTGCCGTGCCCCCATAAATGCAGTGACCAGCGTGCCGTGCCCTTATCAATGCAGTGACCAGCGTACCGTGCCCCCATCAATGCAATGACCAGCTTGCCGTGCCCCCTTCAATGCAGTGACCAGCGTGCCGTGCCCCATTCAATGCAGTGACCAGCGTGCCGTGCCCCCATCAATGCAGTGACCAGTGTGCCGTGCCCCCATCAATGCAGTGACCAGCTTGCCGTGCCCCCATCAATGCAGTGACCAGCTTGCCATGCCCCCTTCAATGCAGTGACCAGCTTGCCGTGCCCCCTTCAATGCAGTGACTAGCGTGCTGTGCCCCCATCAATGCAGTGACCAGCTTGCCGTGCCCCTTCAATGCAGTGACCAGCTTGCCGTGCCCCCATAAATGCAGTGACCAGCTTGCCGTGCCCCCTTCAATGCAGTGACCAGCGTGCCGTGCCCCCTTCAATGCAGTGACCAGCGTCCGTGCCCACTTCAATGCAGTGACCAGCTTGCCGTGCCCCCTTTAATGCAGTGACCAGCGTGCTTTGCCCCCTTCAATGCAGTGACTAGCGTCCTTGCCCCCTTCAATGCAGTGACCAGCTTGCCGTGCCCCCTTCAATGCAGTGACCAGCTTGCCGTGCCCCCATCAATGCAGTGACCAGCGTGCCGTGCCCCCTTCAATGCAGTGACCAGCGTCCGTGCCCCCTTCAATGCATAGACCAGCGTGCCGTGCCCCCTTTAATGCAGTGACCAGCGTCCGTGCCCCCTTCAATGCAGTGACCAGCGTCCGTACCCCCTTCAATGCAGTGACCAGCGTGCCGTGCCCCCTTTAATGCAGTGACCAGCTTGCCGTGCCCCCTTCAATGCAGTGGCCAGCGTGTCGTGCCCCCTTCAATGCAGTGACCAGCTTGCCGTGCCCCCTTCAATGCAGTGACCAGCGTGCCGTGCCCCCATCAATGCAGTGACCAGCTTGCCGTGCCCCCATCAATGCAGTGACCAGCTTGCCATGCCCCCTTCAATGCAGTGACCAGCTTGCCATGCCCCCTTCAATGCAGTGACCAGCGTGCCGTGCCCCCATCAATGCAGTGACCAGCTTGCCGTGCCCCCATCAATGCAGTGACCAGCGTGCCGTGCCCCCATCAATGCAGAGAGTCTTACTTGCAGCCATAGATTCTCCTGTCCCCCGGCGTCTCCTCGAGTCCTCCCGCCTCCTCCTCGGCCAATGACATGCGTTCGCCTTTTGGCCAATAAGGAGTGGGTCTCGGACCGGCTTCCTGATTGGCCAGGAGGCAGATCTGTGTGACAATAGCGAATTTTCATTCGCTATTGTCACAATGGGTGGGCTCGGGGCGCACTGCTCTGCGCCCCGGGTCCACCCTCTTCTGAAGCCTATTAGAGCCTCTGGCTCTAATCAGGTAACCAAAAAAAATCCCATTGAACTCCATGCGTCTGGCGCCCCGCATGCAGATTAGGGGGCTGGACGCATGGATAGGGGGGGCGGCGCCCCTGGGCCCCCAACACACCGGCCGTTACTGTTGCATGCCACACTGAGGACAGTGGCTGGATGGCGTGGCGGCTGGGCCTGGGACAACCACGGTGAGGCGGCGCTGGCTGGCTGCGATGGGGACGTTTGGGGATCCAGGTCCTGGCTGGCTGCAACACTCGGGGCTCCTGTGTGGAGTGTGGACTGGCTTGGCTGGCTGGCTGGCTGGCTTGGCTGGCTGGCTGCAAGGCCGCAGGTGGGATGCCGATACCACACGGGGGATGTTCTTCTTACCGCTGCGCCTCGGGTTAAAGAGGGAAGAGGAAGGGGCGGAGCCTTTTTATTCAGCTCCCGCACTAATCCACCAATCAGCTGTCTTCTTTTTACATTTTTTGTCCCAGGCGCGGGAGGGCGTGGCACGGCTTGGATGACGTCATTTCCTAATCAATGTTGCCGTCCCCCCTAATCGATGCAGAATCGCGAAGGGTAGCATCGCAATGCATCGATTCGCCGATTATATTCCGCAGGCCTAATGTACATGTAGGATGCTTCATCTCCCTCTTATTCTAAGTCACAGGTTGGGGGTGTGACACAGTGACTTGCAGAAATCTGCCCACACTATGTTATTGGCAAGAAAAATTATAAAGATTTGTATATATTTATATATTTGCATATATTTATGATAATTTTAAAGTTTATTGATATTAAATGTTTATTTTTACTTTGTATTATTTATTTTGAAGTGAGAGTAATGCTTGTAAATTTGCTGTCCCCTCAAAATTACTCAACACACAACTATTAAGACGTCCTCTGGAGAAGTCCCATGTGACGAAACGCGTCAGAATGCACGTACGTTGCTACCAAGGAGACGGAGGGAGGTGCTCGCTGGAGTCCGGAACTCGCTGTGACAACCGTAGGAGCGGCGCATCCTGTAACAGGGAGACGCCGGAGCTCGCGGACGGCGAGCAGCGGTACCTTCTAAAGTCCCGATTTTGAATTTCACATGCGTACAAAGGCTTTTATGAATGTAAGCACATATATTGAAGGGGTTGGGAATATGACATACTAATAAAAGTTGAATCAGTATTACGCTATGTCCCGCCTCTTGTGGTTTACTTATGCCCTGAACTGAGGAGATACGGAGCCTGTTGGTGATCCCTGGTGGATTCTGGAGACGGCAGAGTAACCAGAAGCAAGGGCCCATGCAGCCTATGCATAAAGGCTTTATTTTGAGGGCAATTTGGTGAGTGTCCATTGCATAGGGGAGCACAGCCGGTGTGGTAGAGGCTTTGGTATACTTTGAGTGAAATCACTGGCGCCTGTCATCCAAGGAGAATACTTATGGACTGTGGATAATATCATTTTCCTATACATATTTTTTCCCATATATGCATGGATTGTTTGATCTCAGCAAGATTGGAACTTTTCCGAGGTTGAATTACCTTACTTGCACACACATAGGCTGTGTGTATAAGCGCTGCTGAATGTGTAATATACTGGACTGAGACACACAGATTGGGCTATATTTATACATTTTATTTTGCAAGGTTTTATTTACAGCGGCAGCTAGTGTATATAAAGAATGCACATGTCGATATGGTTTACATGATTTTATAACAGATTGAATTTTATCCTCAAGATTTTAGTGGATATATATTTTATACAGTGTTTTAAATACTGTTTTATTCTCCTAAGCGCCGGGCGGGTGGTTGAGGTTTTAAAGCATCACACAACCATTAATGTCTAAAAAAAAAATGTGAGGGGTGGACTCACTTTTGTGAGATACTGTACCTGTGATGATTGCACACAGCATTTAGGGAAACTGCTGGAAGCTGCCCACAGAGAAATCCCAATATCAACAGTACTGACCGCTGATTGAATTTCTCCACTGTAATGACACCGCCGCCGCCCACAGCACGCATGCGCTGAGTCCCTGGGCAGGACTAACCCAGGGACGCCGGGCCGGAAGAGAGAGCGGTGGCTTGGAAAGCAAATGCGCTCCAGCCTCCATAGGCTGGGAGACACTAGAGCCAGGGAAGAAAAAAAACAAACACGCACAACTGCTGCCATAGAGTATGCAAAATAAGAGTATACATCCCTGCATACGGCATCCCCCCACAACAATGCCTGGATCCAGAAGATGCTGCTGCATGAGCAAAGGGCATTTATGGCCACCTGCTAAAAGCAAGGCTCTTAGGCTGTACGCCCAGACGACGTCAACTGATGACGAAACGCATCGGCGGTACCAGACGTAACGTCAACGCGGCCCCCTTCCGTGCCGGCTCTGCTTCTCTGTTGCAGCAAGGACGTGGGACGCCACGATCTGACCTACAGCCTCATATCTGATTTATATGCGCTTGTTATCTGGACACATTGTAAGTAATATTTTAAATAAACTTTGTTGGTTTTTTATGGGATTGTGCTATGGTCTCCATTATATATATTTTCACACATACCCGATCCTGTCTTGTCATTTGAATGTACCCTGAGGACCATGTTTTGGAGGTGCTTCTGGTGACTCTGGAGTTCATCCTAATATACATACTTTTGGGGCCATTTCATTAATTTGATTGGCCAGATCGTTCTGGTAAGCAGCCTTATATTACCATTGCACTGTGGTGTCCCCCACTCATTTTCCCGTTGTTGTCATAAGAGGAGATTTTCATATAAGCTTCTTTTTTGATTATTTTGCACACATCTTTTTGGGACTTTTTTCTTCACTTTTGGAATCTTTGGACTTTTATCACATACTATTCATTTTGCATATTGATTTTTCATGGACTTTGATTATATGTAATTCACTTTGCACATTGATTTTCATTATATCATTTATTATTTGTTGCATTCACATGTGATACACGTATATGGTTTAGTGCTACACTATTTTGTTTTATCTTAGGTTGTTAGGGATTGCTGGACACTCCACATGGCACCGAATCCATCGCCCTTCTCCACCCCGCTAATACCTGGGGACTTGCTGAACAACCAGGCCTCGATCGTGGTATCACGTACTTCTCAGTTTCCTTTATTACCATTGTGGACTTTTTTGGACAGAAGAGTACTTACACCATTCCTCGTTCCTCCAATAACCGAAGCACTCCTTTGCACTGGTAATGTCAGCGGGCCCTTGATGTTCTTGCATACAATGCAGGACATGGCTCTATGATCGTTGTGTTGCCATTCATTGTGAATAGCAGCCCAATACACTGTACAGAAGCAGATTTCGAGGCCACACTGCAGCACATCTCTGTAACATGGGGAGAGGTGTTCTATAGTCCATAAAAGGTAGCAATGTAACTGATATGACTAAAATACAGCCAGAGAACACAGGATGTTAACAGCTCACACAATTTCCAGTAGGATCAACAGGTATTTTTCTGTACTAATAAAACATAATACAGCTGCAGCAATTTAGATAGAACCTCATTGCCTGGCTGGAGTATAGCTAGCTTCATTTAGCACAGTGGTCTCCAAACGGCAGCGCAGGGGTCAGATGCGGCCCTTCGCTTGCTTTTATCCGGCCCTTGGGGCACTATTTCATCCACTGATACCAACAGTGGGGCATAATTCCCTCCCCACTAACACCAGTGAAGGGGCACAATTCCTGCCACTGACACCAATGAAGGGGCACAATTCCTCCCAATCACATCAATGATGGGTCACAATTCCTCCCAATGACACCAACAATTGGGCCCAATGACACCAATGATGGGGCACAATCCCTTCCACTGACACCAAAGAAGGGACATTGTTTTTTTCCTGCCAACGTCGGGACCTTTTCTACTCCCAATGGCCACAGTCCGGCCCCCCCTAAAGTCTGAAGAACAGTAAACTGGCCCCTTGTTTAGAAAGTTTGGAGACCCTTTGGAGAACTGAAAACTGCTGTTCACAAACGCTTTCCATCCAACCTCACTGAGCTCGAGCTGTTTTGCAAGGAGGAATGGGAAAAAATTTCAGTCTCTCGATGTGCAAAACTGATAGAGACATACCCCAAGCGACTTACAGCTGTAATCGCAGCAAAAGGTGGCTTTACAAAGTATTAACTTAAGGGGGCTGAATAATTTTGCACGCCCAATTTTTCAGCTTTTTATTTGTTAACAAAGTTTGAAATATCCAATAAATTTCATTCCACCTTATGATTGTGTCCCACTTCACAAAAAATTACAGTTTTATATCTTCATGTTTGAAGCCTGAAATGTGACAAAAGGTCGCAAAGTTCAAGGGGGCCGAATACTTTCGCAAGACACTGTGTATATATATATATATATATATATATATATATATATATATATATATATATAGATATATGTGTGTGTAAACCACTTTCATATACAGTAGCCCACAAAAGTGAGTACACCCCTCACATTTTTGTAAATATTTTATTATATCTTTTCATGTGACAACACTGAAGAAATGACACTTTGCTACAATGTAAAGTAGTGAGTGTACAGCTTGTATAGCAATGTAAATTTGCTGTTTCCTCAAACTAACTCAACACACAGCCATTAATGTCTAAACCACTGGCAAAAAAGTGAGTACACCCCTAAGTGATAATGTCCAAATACCACACATGCTTGACACCATCTGAACTAAAAAAGTTTATCTTGGTCTCATCAGACCACAGGACATGGTTCGTGTAATCCATGTCCATAGTCTGCTTGTCTTCAGCAAACTGTTTGCGGGCTTTCTTGTTCATCATCTTTAGAAGAGGCTTCCTTGTGGGACAATAGCCATGCAGGCCAATTTGATGCAGTGTGCGGCGTTTGGTCTGAGCACTGACAGGCTGATCCACCACCCCTTCAATCTCTGCAGCAATGCTGGCAGCACTCATGCGTCTATTTCCAAAAGACAACCTCTGGATATTTCGCTGAGCACGTGCACTCAACTTCTTTGGTCGACAATGGCGAGGCCTGTTCTGAGTGGAACCTGTCCTGTTAAACTGCCGTATGGTCTTGGCCACCGTGCTGCAGCTCAGTTTCAGGGTCTTGGCAATTTTCTTATAGCCTAAGAAATCTTTATGTAAAGTAACAATTCTTTTTTTCAGGTCTTCAGAAAGTTCTTTGCCATGAGGTGCCATGTTGAACTTCCAGTGACCAGTATGAGAAAGTGAGAGCGATAACAACAAATTTAACACACCTGCTCCCCATTCACACCTGAGACCTTGTAACACTAACGAGTCACATGACACCAGGGAGGGAAAATGGCTAATTGGGCCCAATTTTGACATTTTCACTTAGGGGTGTACTCAGGTTTGTTGCAAGCGGTTAAGACATTATTGGCTGTGTGTTGAGTTATTTTAATTATTTAATCATTATTTAATTTTTAATTAAAAAAGTACACAAAAAAAGAAACATGGAACGAACTCTGTCTAGCAGATCTGCCTTGTCAGCGAGGAATCTGTCTGCTGATCCATGCAGAGCAGGTGAATGACAGGTCCGCGTTCGCTCCGCTGATGCAGAACAGACACAGACACAGGTTACTGTACTCCATGGGGCAGTCGGATGGAAAAACCGCCTGTTTATTTCCATCCGATCCAATCTGCTAGATGGATGGGGAATGGGATCCCTGTTTTTAGTGGACCGGATTGAATGCAGGCGGTTGTAAACGGACACATGTCCATTTACATCAGCCTCTCCATAGAAAACAATATGTGGTCCAGTTATGCCCACTTTAAAAATGGACAGGCAGACCGGATCAGTCTGCTTGCGTAAAAGGGGCCTAAGGCCTTGTTCACACCGGGCATATACAGCGTACCTTTACAGAAATGCACAGGTGTTCTGTGCATCTCTGTGCAGGAAGTCCCATTGATGTAATATGGGATGTAGCAACTGCACGAACAAGCCGTTGCTTCCAATTTGACATCCATGTAGGTCCACGTGCATGTCCCTGAGCTCACACTGTCAGTGTTCGGGGTCGTGCACCCACACCCACACGGATGTCAGATTGGGAACAGCAGCTATGCCTGTGCAGCCGTTGCATCTCAATTGACATAAATGGGACTGCCTGTACAGGGATGCACAGAACATCTGTGCATCGCCTTGCAGGTAAACATGGCCCTCCATGGGCGTACACTTTAGTATGCCACATGTGAACGATGCTTTAGTGGTAATTTAGCAGGAATTTTGCAAGTTATGTTGTGATTATGTGCACTATTAATTATTATAGTGTATTTTTAGAGAAAATAGCGATATGATGAACATTTGCGCAATGCGGGGCCCAAAATATCAGTAGCACTTTTTTATTCTACAGGTCATGTGCCTTCAGAAAATGTCAGGTTTTCACACTGGTGCGATGCCAGACATTGCATGTGATTCGCACCGCATTGCTGTGCAGATCACATGCAATGTCTGTGCAATGCAAATTTAGCCATACAAACTGTATGGCTGAATTTGCATCTCTTACGGACCCTTTTTGTTGTCCGCACCAGAATTGGATCGCATGGGTGATTCAAACCCTGTCCGAATTCACAGTTTGCACTGCGATTTGCAAACTGACCTGGGGCAGTCATTAACTTTGTATTGACACCCGCAGCAGTTTGCAGATGGCACTGTGAACTGCCGACGATTCAAGTGAGATGCGGGAACTCGCACTGGATTTGCAGGGTTTCCTGCATCGCACCAGAGTTAACCGAGGCTAAGGGGACTTTTCAATTTCTGAAAGCTGCAAGTGAAAAATGATAACCTCTGGATTTTTAGAGTACTGTATTTTCTGGCATATAAGACTACTTTTGAACCTCAAAAAAATCCCCCAAAAATGGGGGGTCGTCTTATACGCCGAGTATAATATCTCCAAGGTAACCTAAGTATAAGTATTACCGGTAGATGTAATCTCTCAAGATGCTGGCTGTGTGGGAATCGTGTACCGGTATACCGTATGTACCGTAGCTTCGGCTACATACAGTGTACCGCGCTGAGCAAATCAGGGAGAGCGATGTATTCTATTATTGAATGCAAAGCCTGCTCGGATTGGCGGAGTAACATCAGCCCGCCTCTCTGACTCCGCCAATCCGAGCAGGCTTTGCATTCAATAATAGAATACATCGCTCACTGTGATTGGCTCAGCGTGGTATACTGCATGTAGCCGAAGCTACGATACATACGGTATACCGGTAAAGGATTCCCACACAGCCAGCGTCTTGAGATTACATCTACTGGTAATACTTATACTTCGGGTACCATGGAGATATTATGAGAGATTACATGAATTACAGTACTTGGGGTACCTTGGAGATCTATGAGAAATCTGATGTTTTTCAATGGTGTTGCCTTGCTTCGGAAGGGGGGTAGTCTTATACGGCGAGTATAGCCCAAAACCTATGTTTTAACTTGAAAATTAGGGGGGTTGTCTTATACGCCCAGTCGTCTTATACGCTGGAAAATACGGTAAATTGTTTTTATTTATTAAAAACAAAAATAAAAGCTGCGCTTGGATCAATATATAACTCAAACAGAAATTAATAAAACACACATTAAAAGCAATAGCTGCTGCACATATGTCGGGATAATAACATACACAAATGTGCGTCTTTGGTGCGGGTGCAGTGCGAATTTCAGCCATACAAAGTGTATGGCTGAATTCGCATCTGCACAGGAGATTGCATGTAATGAAGGAGCAGTGCCTCCGAATTACATGCGATCTCCGCAGCCGCACAAATGTGAACCGGGACTAAAAGGAATGGGTGCAGCGCTAAAGAACCAGAGTATATAGACATCCAAAGAAGAGTCTGTGTATAGTCCTGCTGGTTATATCAGTAAATGTCCATGCTACAAAGATGGTCCAGCTGGATTGAAGAAATATGCCACCACCACCAATAGCACCAAACAAACTGACTCTTACCGTCAGGCTGAAAAGACTAGACCAGACAACTATCTCACACGCTGGCTCATCCAGATTATCCTTGAGTCTCCACCGGTATTCAATAAGCACACATGATAATGGATGATGAATCATAATCCTTAAAGAATCCTCAGATGGCCCCAAAGGTAAATAAGAGAGCTCATAGTGCAGTGTGTAAATCAAACCATAATTTATTAAATCATAAATCCATGCACTCACATAAGTTCAGGATGGCTTCAGTGCGTATGGGTTGTTTTCTGCCAAAAAGATGGCCGCTGCGTCTTGAATTAGGAGGCTTATGAAGCTGAGATGCAACGCCTGCTTTCAGACACTGACACCTACACACTCCTTGCCAGTAATCCTACTATAAAGTTTAAAAAAACACTTGTGAATTTAGTTGAGGAAGGTTTTAAGAATAACATCATCACTAAAAAAGAAAGAGCTTTACTGGTACCGTCTTCACCGAGGGTGCCAGTTATTTACTTCCTGCCTTAAATACATAAAAGTCTGACTAATTCCCCCCCGGAGGGCTATAATTAGTGGAATTAATTCCATTACCTCCAGAGCAGGGAAATACATTGATTTTTTCTTCAGCCCTTGGTGGTAAATACTCTCTCATATTTGAAGGATCCACGCAGGTCATTAACATCTTGCAAGAAGTGCATTGTAGGGAGGGTTTCTTGCTGGTAACAGCTGACATTACCTCACTCTACACTGTGATCTCGCATGAACATGGACATGCAGCAGTGGAACACTTCTTATTGGGAGGAGCCTCTTTGCACCCTAGACAGCATCAATTTATTTTGTCTCTGCTTGAGTACTATATGTCACACAATTATTTTTGGTTTGACGGGAAGTACTACTTGCAGAGTAAGGGTGTAGCCATTGGGGCCAAGTTTGCCCCTAGTATGGCGAACTTATTTATAGCCAAGTGGGAGGAGGAGGATGTCATCTATGGTAACGCCAGACCGGAATTACGTCTTTGGAGGCAGTACATAGATGACGTCCTCCTCCTTTTGGAAGGCAATGTGGAGTCTCTGCAAGAGTTCTTTTTAGGGCTTAACAACAAAGATAGAGGTATCTGCCTGCAATATGAGGTTAGCGATAAGGAGATACACTATCTTGATCTGAGAATAAAGGTTGAGGGAGGTTCTATCCGTACTTCAACATTTTTTAAGGAGACGGATAGAACAGTCTCATAGATACTTCAAGCTGCCACCATCCATCTTGGCTTAGGTCGGTGCCTAAAAGTCAATTTCTCCGATTGCGGAGAAATTGTACTAATCGCGATGACTTCCTGAGTGAGTCCGAGAGCTTAAAGTCTCGGTTTCACGAGAAGGGTTATGACCCACAGGTAGTACACCAAGCCATGATGGATGCTGACAGTAGAGATCGTGAAGAGTTGCTGGCACCCGGAAATAGAGTGATTAATCAAGATTTTAATTTCTCCTTTCTCACTACATTTTCTAACCAGCATTTTGCAGTAAAGAGGATTCTGTGGAAGCACTGGAATGTGCTACGCATTGATGCGATTTTGGGACCACAACTTCCTGATAACCCAGTAGTTATCTATAGTGGGGTACCACCATTAAGGTTACAGGTTGCCCCGAATGTTGTTAACCCGCCACGAAAGCCTTCTGCCTTTTTTCAAGTGCCCTATTTGTGCTTTGAATGAATACCGTCCAAGGAAGGTTACCTCCTTTGAGTCATCTTCTACACAGGAGAATTTTGCTATTAAGCAATTAATTACATGTACGACTAAATATGTCATATGTTATTCGTTGTCCTTGCGGTCTGCAATACATTGGTCGGACGAAGCGGATGTTGGTCACAAGGCTCAATGAGCATGTGGCCAACATCCGCAAAGGATTCCCTGGCTATAGTCTCTCAAAACATTACGCCCTTTGCCACAACAAAGACCCGACGGGTACGGTGTTCATTGGGATTGAGCACTTTGTGGCAAATTGGCGTGGGAGTAATATGGTCAGGGAGATTTCTAAGCTTGTGGCAAAACAGATTTATAGAGCAAAGACGTACGCTCCACATGATATGAGTGGGACGTCAACGCCTTTATATCCAATAGCTAGATGTTTGGGTCTCTGGTTCCTCATTTATTTATTATTTTAATCATGTTCTTATCATGCCAATTGTATCTGCACATATGGTTTATGTGTTTTTGTTCTCTCTTTTAATTTGTGAATGTATTTTTATTTTTATTCCACAAGATGGCGCTGTTATGTCACTTTGGATGGTTGTTTCTTTCCCCATGAGATGGCGCTGCTGTGCCCATATATTTATTTCTATATATATTATGATTAGGCCAAGAGCTCTTTATTCTACTATTGATTAAATGCTGCTGGGCTATGAATAAATATGTCAAATATCTTTTCACTGCTTTAAAAACGAATCATGCTCTCTGGAATCATGGGGGCATGAGATATGGTGCGGCTGTGTCCGTACTTACTAAATATTTATATGCCACATGAATTGATGTATTATTGTCACTATCTTAAGCATTTTGGGGTTAATTTGACTCGGTTTATGCCCTATTATTTTTGTTGCCCATAGAGGATTAGTGTTCTACTATCATTTTTGCCCATAGAAGATGAGTGCTGGTTTTATTTCTGGGCACGATGAGCATCCGGATGTTATGCCGCTCGTTCCGTCCTGTATATAAGCTAGCACAATGCCGTCCACTAACCACGCCCCTGACGACATCATTGTTGATAGAACGCCGTGTCGGGCGGGCATCGGAACGTGTGACGTCATCGCGCCGAAGGACGCATCGGCCATCTTTTGGCAGGAATCAACCCATACACGCTGAAGCAATCCTGAACTTATGTGAGTGCATGGATTTATGATTTAATAAATTATGGTTTGATTTACATACTGCAATATGAGCTCTCTTATTTACCTTTGGGGCCATCTGAAGAATCTTTAAGGATTATGATTCATCATCCTATTATCATGTGTGCTTATTGAATACTGATGGAGACTCAAGGATAATCTGGATGAGCCAGCGTGTGGGATAGGTGTCTGGTCTAGTCTTTTCAGCCTGACGGTAAGGGTCAGTTGGTTTGGTGCTATTGGTGGTGGTGGCATATTTCTTCAATCCAGCCAGACCATCTTTGTCGCATGGACATTTACTGATATAACCAGAACGACTATACACAGACTCTTCTTTGGATGTCTATATACTATGGTTCTTTAGCGCTGCACCCATTCCTTTTAGTCCCGGTTCACATTTGTGCGGCTGCGGAGATCGCATGTAATTCGGAGGCACTGCTCCTTCATTACATGCAATCTCCTGTGCAGATGCGAATTCAGCCATACACTTTGTATGGCTGAAATTCGCACTGCACCCGCACCAAAGACGCACAGGAGGCATTTTTTCAGCCGCATCAGGATCGGATCGCACAGTGGTTCACACTTGTGCGATCCCATCCTGTGCGAACTGTCAGATCGCACTGCGATATGCGATCAAACTGGGGGTGTTGTTAACATTTACTTGACACCCCCTGCGTATCACATATGGCAGTGTGAACTGCCTCTTGTGCGGATGCGATGCGGGAACAGGCTGCAAATTCGCAGCCTTCCCGCATCGCACAAGTGTGAACCGGCCCTTAATGTTTTTATTTACAGTTTTGTGTACATTCAGCTTTTTCAAATATTTGTTTCTTAACTCAAAACTATTTTAACTTTAACACTTAGTAGGGATTTTGTACATTTTGCCATGTATGAATCATCTATTAGTGCCGGTTCACATTCTTGCGGCTGCGGCGATCGCATGTAATATCGGAGCGCACCGCTCCTTCATTACATGCGATCGGCTGTGCGGTGCGAATTCAGCCATACACTTTGTATGGCTAAATTCGCACTGCACCCGCAGCAAAGACGCACAGGACCCTTTTTTTCAGCCGCATCAGAATCGGATCGCACAGTGGTTCACACTTGTGCGATCCAATCCTGTGCGAACTGTAAAGATCGCACTGCGATATGCGATCAAACTGGGGGTGTCGTTAACATTTCTTTGACACCCCCAGGGTATCGCATATGGCAGTGTGAGCTGCCAGGGGTGCGTTTGCGATGCGGGAACAGGCTGCGAATTCGCAGCCTTCCCGCATCGCATAAGTGTGAACCGGCACTTAATGATTTTAGAATATTTTTAGCAAAAATATTGGTTTGATAAACATTTGTGTAAAGATCGCGGTGCCTTAAAAATCAGTAGCACCTTTTTTTAATTCTAATGGTCCTGGGCTTTCAGAAAATATATGGTTTAGAGCAGGGCTCAAAATTTAAAGTCCTGAGCTACTAGCCAGGCCTTAAGGGTTACTCGCCACCAGTTGCCCCACCCAACTCCTACCCTGCCCGCCCCTAATTCCGCCCCTAAACACGCCCTCATAAATTATCTCATAAAATTACACTGTTAAATGTTTTTGCATTAATGCAGAAGTTACAAAAATAAATATTAATAACAACGTTTTCAGTGCCCATCAGTGCAGCCTAATCAGTGCCCATCAAGGGTCTGGAACCCCCAAATCACCATCCTAGTACCCCCCCCCCCCCCAAATTTCCCCTCCTAGAACAAATCCTACCCGTCAAATCCTCCCCCCATCAAAATTTTCCCCCTAGCACAAAAAACCCCCATTATTCCTACTGGCACACCCCCCCCCCCAATACCCCTTTTTAACAGCCCCAAGACTTCCTGTTCTGGAAGATGATTACTTCTAGGTGGGATCAATATGGGAGGGGGGTTGTGCTAAGGGGGGGGGGACTGTGCTGAGATGGGGGGGTTGTGCTAGGAGGGGGGGGATTGTGCTGAGATGGGGGGGTTGTGCTAGGAGGGGGGGGGGACTGTGCTGAGATGGGGGGATTGTGCTAGGAGGGGGGGCTGTGCTGAGATGGGGGGATTGTGCTGAGATGGGGAGTTGTGCTAGGAGGGGGAGGGACTGTGCTGAGATGGGGGGGTGTGCTATGAGGGGGGGGGATTGTGCTGAGATGGGGGGGGGACTGTGCTGAGATAAGGGGGTTTTGCTAGGAGGGGGGATTGTGCTGAGATGGGGGGGTTGTGCTAGGAGGGGAGGGACTGTGCTGAGATGGGGGGATTGTGCTAGGAGGGGGGGAGCTGTGCTGAAATGGGGGGGGGGGCTGTGCTGAGATGGGGGATTGTGCTGAGATGGGGGGTTGTGCTAGGAGGGGGAGGGACTGTGCTGAGATGGGGGGGTTGTGCTAGGAGGTGGGGGTTGTGCTGAGATGGGGGGGACTGTGCTGAGATAAGGGGGTTTTGCTAGGAGGGGGGATTGTGCTGAGATGGGGGGGGGTTGTGCTAGGAGGGGGGATTGTGCTGAGATAAGGGGGTTTTGCTAGGAGGGGGGATTGTGCTGAGATGGGGGGGGTTGTGCTAGGAGGGGGGATTGTGCTGAGATGGGGGGTTTTGCTAGGAGGGGGGATTGTGCTGAGATGGGGGGGTTGTGCTAGGAGGGGGGATTGTGCTGAGATGGGGGGGTTTTGCTAGGAGGGGGATTCTTCTGAGATGGGGGGGGTTTTGCTAGGAGGGGGGATTGTGCTGAGATGGGGGGGTTGTGCTAGGAGGGGGGATTGTGCTGAGATGGGGGGTTTTGCTAGGAGGGGGGATTGTGCTGAGATGGGGGGGTTGTGCTAGGAGGGGGGATTGTGCTGAGATAGGGGGGGTTGTGCTAGGAGGGGGGATTGTGCTGAGATGGGGGGGGTTGTGCTAGTAGGGGGGATTGTGCTGAGATGGGGGGGTTGTGCTAGGAGGGGGATTGTGCTAGGAGGGGGGGGGACTGTGCTGAGATGGGGGGTTGAACTAGGAGGGGGGATTGTGCTGAGATGGGAGGGATTGTGCTGAGATTGGGGGGGTTGTGCTAGGAGGGGGGGGGTTGTGCTGAGATGGGGGGGTTGTGCTAGGAGGGGGGGGATTGTGCTGAGATGGGAGGGATTGTGCTGAGATTGGGGGGGGGGGGTTGTGCTGAGATGGGGGGGTTGTGCTAGGAGGGGGGGGGGGATTGTGCTGAGATGGGAGGGATTGTGCTGAGATTGGGGGGGTTGTGCTAGGAGGGGGGGGGGTTGTGCTAGGAGGGGGGGGGATTGTGCTGAGATGGGAATTTGGGAGGTGACAGGATAAGCTTTGTACCCCTGTCAGTGTAGTTCACCCTTTCCTCCAGCATGCAGACTCAGATACAGCGCGGCACATCGCTCTGTGATCCTCCTCTTCATATGTCAGAGCGGAGGAGAAGCCTATTCCTAAAGCTTTGCACGGACAGCTGGCGGGAGAGATGCGGCTGCAGAAGCAGAAGGGGAAGAATATTACGGCTCAGGAAGGACACTGGATGTCAGATGGGACTATACAGAGTTTGTTACCCGCCCCCTTTCCACATTGCTTATGCTTACTTTGACTTGCAGGAGAGGGGATAACAAACTCTGTATAGTCCCGATCTGACATCCAGTGTCCTTCCTGAGCCGCAATCTTCTTCCCCTTCTGCAGCCGCATCTCTCCCGCCAGCTGTCCATGCAAAGCATTAGGAACTAATTGTCTTCTCCTCCGCTCCACCTCCACTCTGACTCTTTAAGGGGAGAAGAAGTCCCGATCTGACAGGAGTGTGTGAAGCCCGGCGAGAAGACAGAGAGAGCACATCCCGCTCTCTCCTGTCACAGAAACACTCCTGGCAGCGCCCCTCCACCTCCCATGACACAGACGCCCAGGGCAGCCATCCTTCCATCCATCCCACCCTCCCTTGTACCGGCTCTGGGTGAGATGATCGGCTTACCCCCTCCATCAGTCCTGCTGGCCGGATAATGTCAACGGCGGATCATCCCGCTCAGCTTTAATTGTAATTGACATACACAGTCCCGCCTCCTAGCCCGGCTTTTGTTATTTGTTATTTGTTATAAATATTTGTTATTTATTAACTCAATACAGGTTTAGCTGTTATATTTAGAAGGAACTTAGCAGGGATTTTGTAAAATTTGCTGTGTTTGTATCTGCTAATAATGATTTTAGTGCATTTTTAGCGACAATATTGTTTTGGCAAACATTTGCGTAAATATCTCGGTGTCTTAAAAATCAGTAGCACCTTCCATTCATTCTACTTTTGCTTTCAGAAAATGTATAGTTTGGGGGGGTCTCTGAAAGCTGAAAGTGAAAAATGAAAACCTCCAGATTTTTAGAGAAATTTGGTCGCAAAAGCGTGCAGTTAAAAATATACAAATATTTGTTATTTATTAACTCAATACAGGTTAAGCTTTTATATTCAGTAGGCATGTAGAAGGAATTTTGTAAAATTTGCTGTGTTTGCATCTGCTATAAATGATTTTAGTGTATTTTTAGCTAAAATATTGATTTGGTAAACATTTGCGCAAATATTCGCAAAGATCGCGGTGCCTTAAAAATCAGTAGCACCTTCCTTTTATTCTACTGGTCCTATGCTATCAGAAAATATATGATTTTGGGGGTGTTTAACAAACTCTGAAAGCTGTAAAGGAACAATCAAACGTCTCTCTATATATAGATTAATCTCCCTGGCTCCAGGCTATGAAAAGATGTCAACCAGGGGCTCTGTAGTAGTGGAGGTGACAGGGAGAGGAAAAGAAAACTCAATACCAATAAACTTCCTAACCTATAATGTACGAGGGTTCAACCCCCCAGTGAAGAGACATAAGGTCCTAAAAGAAATCAAACATTACTCGGCAGGAGTAGTTTTCCTTCAGGAGGCACAAATAACACACAACATGAAGATCAGGATATAATCTAAGCACCACCCAACATGATATTATGGAGATTTCACAACATAAAGAGCTAGCTAAAGGAGTTGCTAGAGGATTTGCAAGAGAAATAAAGTTTTCCCTAGAGGAGAGAATGGTAGATCCCAAGGGACGGTATATGTTCCTGAAGGGAACACTACAGGGAACAGAGTGCACCTTAGCTAATATTTATAGCCCAAATAAAAACCCAATGAGATTCCTGAAAAAGGCTCTGGGGAAATTAGAAGAGTTTAAGAAAGGCAAATTAATTATGGCAGGAGACTTGAACTTCTGTATGGAACCAAGGGTGGACAGTATGTCACATGCACTGAGGAATGAAAGTCAGAAGTTGAAAATGGTAAAGAAGAAACTGTACCAAGCACAGCTGGTGGATGGATATATGGAGGATTCAACACCCAGAGACGAAAGACTATACATTTTATTCCCCAGTGCATGGGACGTACTCTAGATTGGACCATGTAATGGTTGATCACAGATGGTTGGACACAGTTGTCAAGACATCTATAGAAATAATAACCCTATCAGACCACACCCCCCAGTAATAATGAAGCTGAGATTAGTAAAAGCCCAGAAACAAATATGTAACTGGAGGTTAAATGAGGAACTGTTACAAGATAAAGCTGTGCAAGATAAAATAAAAAATGAGATGCAGCAATATTTCCTGCTAAATGAAACCCCAGAGATGTTGGATGATACAATCTGGGAAGCACATAAGGTATATATCAGAGGCATTTTGATCTCTCTTGGAGCAAAAAAAAAGGAGAGGACTAATAATATGAGGACATTAATAACAGAGATATACAAGTTAGAACACCAACATAAAAAACAACAGATTTAGAAACATATATAGCATATTAACTTCAAAAAGGGATAAGCTAAAAGAGTTAATGGATCAGGAAACAAGTCAAGCCTTCAATAGAGTAGCGAAAGACAGTTATCTATGGGGGAATAAATCGGGGAAACATTTAGCAAGAATAGTAAAAAATAGGAAAGCTAAAAATTGCATACGGAAAATGAAAAATTACAAAGGGGAGATGGTTTACTCGACTCCGGAAAACGTGAAAGTATTCCACAGTTATTGCTGTTCTCTATATTCAGTTAGGCCGAAAGGGTCACAAGAAACCTAACAGAAAAGAGTGGTAGAAATACAAGAATATCTTAAAGAGGCAAAACTTCCTAAAACATCAGTAGATAAATTGATAGCATTAGAGGAACCAATAACCCACGAGGAAATTACACTAGTACTAAGAAACAGAGTAAATGGAAAGAGCCTAGGACCAGACAGGTTTACGATCTCTTATTATAAAAAATTGAAAGAACAATTAGTTCCCAAACTATGTAGATATATGAATAGATTAGGAGAAGGAGATGAGATGAGGGGAGAATCACTGCAAGTCCATATCACTGTCATACCTAAAGAAGGGCAGGATACCACCCTGTGCTCGAGCTATAGACCTATAGCACTGTTGAATGTAGACACAAAACTCTACGCTAAGGTCTTGACTATGAGACTAAAAGAATTGATGAGTGGAAACATGCAGACCAATCTGGGTTTATTCCAGGGAGGGAAGGTAAAGATAATGGGATATGGGCTCTGCTTACAAAATTCAGTAAAAGAATTATCTCCAGTTCTACTCCTGTCAATAGACGTCGAAAAGGCATTTGACAGGGTAGACTGGTGATTCATGATGAACACGTTAGAAGCACTGGGACTGGGGAACAAGATGGTTCAGTGGATTAAAACCCTATATAACCATCCAACTGCTTCAGTAGAAATAAACTGCCCTGTTTGAAATGTGTAACGGAACAAGACAGGGGTGTCCGCTCTCACTCCTCCTGTTTGTGCTGTCTCTGGAACCATTATTGACAACTATACAAAACAATGCAGATATGGGGTGGTGAAGATTGGAGGGAAGGAACATAGGGGTTGTGGCATACGCTGACGATGTTCTGTTTTACATTTCCAATCCCAGAATAACACTGCCGAATTTGATAAAAGATATGGAGAGCTGTCAAATTTTAAGATCAACCCCATAAAGTCTGAAATTTTGAATATAAACCTAAATAAGAATGATGAACAAATAATACAAAAAGAGATCCCATTTAGCTTGGGGAAAAAATATTTGAATTATCTCAGGATAACGTTAACACTGTCATTAAAGAATATTACAGTATATCTAGAAAATTATATCCCATTACTCAATAAGAATAAAACGGACATTAGAAAGATGACAACAAGGCCAATCTCTTGGGTAGGACAGATAAACCTGATTAAGATGGTGATTTTGCCGAAAATATTTTATGCATGCCAAATGTTACCACTATTTATACCCCAGAGTTACTTTAAGACAGTAGAAATAATAATATCAAGGTGTATTTGGCAGAATAAAAAACAGAGAATACAGCTTTTAGTATTGACCAGGGATAAAACGTGGAGGGGGGGGGGGGGGTTAGCTGCACCAGATTTTATATGGCACTATAAAGCAGTGGTACTGTCAAGAATAGTTGAATGGACAAAGAACAAGAGTGATAAAAGATGGGTAACACTAGAAAATATACTAAGTAGGACACAGTTAAGTAAAAATATATAGGTTCAACAACATGTTAGATGTAAATACACACAAGTTGACCAGGAATGAGTTTAGGGTATGGGATGGGATTTACAAACAATTAAAATGGGAATATAATTCACCATTAATTGCACTCATGGGGACAAAATATTTCTTACCTGGTAATGAGACACAATTTGGAAACTGGATTAAGGATAAAAAGGCACAAATAAAAGATATAATGAAAAAAGGGAAATTGTGCTCTTATCAGGAACTGAAAAACAAAAGGAATTTAATCACACTGAATGAATGTATTTGGAGCTAAGAAATGTCGTGACATCTTTACCTCAACCTATAGAATTTTTATGGTATTAAAGGTTCTTAGATGGTACAGGCAGTGGGTCAGTTGTGAATTAAATGAGCACTCATTTCTCTCCAACCAGGTGGATGCCGCATTATGTGTATTGAAGTAGTTCTGCCATGGCCCACAGCTTGCAGGCAAGAAGGATACAGCATCACGTATTAAATACTGAGTTGACGTCTCTTCATGTCAATATATTTAGCTATTTGCCACTGTTACTCAGAAAATCTGAAAACAAATAAATCTTAGAACCATCGTAGGAGAGCTTTAACTTTTCTGTTTTTTCTGAGAATGATTTCTTTATCTTTATAATGCAAAATTTTCATTAGAATAGGTCTGGAGATTGCACCCTGTGTGCTTGGTCTGGGGGGGGGGGGGGGCACCTGGTGGCGGTGGATGAGATGGCACCCTGTGTGCTCTTACAAGTAAAGGAGTGTTTCCCATAAACATCAAACGGCCAACAAAAAATCAGCCGGATTAGTGTCCTCACTGCATTCAGAGAAACCAACAACTTTCCTCTTGTGGCATTCAGGGAAACCAACAATTTTCCCTTTTGTGGCATTCAGGGAAACCATTAATTTTCCTCTTTTGGTTTTCACATCTTTTTTAATAGGGACAAGATCATTTTCCAGAAGACTGACCCTTCCCTCCAATGCATTAGTGTGCTCTCGTACCTTCTGAAGGTCATAGTGAAGGAATGACATGTTCTCTTTAATACTTTTGACTTGACATTTCAAATAAGCAGGCTTTACATGTATTAATAGCAAACAGTACCTCAAATAAAAATGGTTCATTTAAAATTTGATCCCCCATGTTAATGCTGTTAAGTTGGCTTAGTGACTTGGAAACCTGAGAAGAGGAGGAGAGAGTTTTATGGTGTGACTGTGGTTTTGATGTGCCCTTGCCTGTAGTGTGGGCAAAACGCTTGCGCGTCCACAACCTTACCTCTGTCGTTAGCTGCACATGGAGGCAGGGCCGGGACAAGGGGTGTGCGGGAGTGGCGGCTGCCCTGGGCGCAATTGTTTACTGCAGGGATGGGGGCACCTTCCTTCTGTTACAAGGCTGAAAGGAGTAGTGAGATTGGCATTGTATCTGATAAGCAAGTGACTGCTGGACGTATGGGGGGGGAGGACTGCTGGACGTATGGGGGGGGGGGGGGTGCATTTTGGCATCTTTGTACCAGTACTGCATGGAGGAGGAGAATTAGCATCATCTTTGGTTGCGGCTTACTCCTCTCCCTTCCTCTGGGAAATCAGGGCTCTGGCGCTGGAGGAGAGAGTGGCACAGTGAGGTCAGTTATTAATACATAAGAGTTGTCTGATTGATTGCCATGTTGTACTATGCCTTGATTGCCATGTTGTACTATGCCTTGAAGCCCTTGTAAGCGAGGAAGTAGAACCTCCATAACCAGCAATCAATATGTACATTCTAGAATCTAGACTATGGCAGTGTGCTTTGTAACATTTGCTTTTTTTTTAAATCAAAGAACTTTAGTTTAGTCTAACATCAAGACCAAAGCCTGTATTATAATTAAATGCAGCATCAAAGCTGCTAAAGTACTTGGGAGCTTTCTTATGGGTTCCTGAGGTCTTGGCTGCATTGTGCAGAAAAGGACAGAACTGAGCAGTGTCTCCTGTAACCTCTATCACATAAGAAGCAGCTGATTGTGTGAGAGGAAAGACCCCTGCTAATTTACAAGGCACGATAAGGCTTTTGTCACTTCTTAAAGCGGAGTTCCGGCCATGAAAATTTTTTTTCAATAAAAATACCCCCGGGACAGTCAGGGCTAGTACATTCCACAATGGATAGCCTCTGTACTGTCCCGGGTCGCACTTACCTGCAAGAAGAAATACTCTTGCAGGTAAGAAATACTCACCTTTAAAATTTCTTCTCCAGCGTTGCCATCTGGGCAGCTGAAGCCAGCGCGATCCTCTTCTGCGTCCTCTTCCGCGTCCTCTTCTCCCAGAATGCGCCTGCACCGGCCCCGCTTGTCACTTCCGTTGCGGCACCGCATTCCTCCACAGCTTAGCAGGGAATGCGGTGCCGCACCGGAAGTGACGAGTAGGGCCGGTGCCAACGCATTGATTCCTGGGATTGATGACATTCAGCTCCCAGGAATCATTGCAAACTGGAAGTGACGATGCAGGCCGCGGCCGCCGAGGGAGGAAGTGGAAGAAAGGTGAGTATATTTTTCTACAATACAAGGTAAATAAAAAAAAATAATGGTAACTTTCCATTTCCTTTTCAGGTGACGAAAAGCAAGCGGATGGCCACAAAATCGATTATGTCGATTTTGTGGCCGGAACTCTGCTTTAAATATTTGAAAATTGCCTTTAACACCATTGAGAGGTCATTGATGCAAAGATGCCTGTGCCAAATGTATCAGTCAGAATGCTTTGATTTATTTGACAGTCACTCTGTGACTCATTTGCCTACCTAAAATAAGTAAATGTTATACTTTTTTGGGACATGCGAGGCTTTATTTTAATACACTGTTTAAATTTTTTTTTAAAAGATACCCCGCTCTATTTTGCTAAATGTTTAAAAAAACAACTTTATTATATATTATATTAGGCCATTTCTTAGTTTTTAATACTCTAAGAGCTAGTTCACACTACC
The DNA here is from genome assembly GCF_965119305.1 of Pelophylax lessonae. Lineage (NCBI taxonomy): Eukaryota > Metazoa > Chordata > Amphibia > Anura > Ranidae > Pelophylax > Pelophylax lessonae. The sequence goes on along the minus strand of NC_138779.1, from coordinate 52,908,414 downwards.
AGAAAGTCGCCCCGTGACTTGAAGAGACTTGTTTAGAGACTTGGAAGAGATTTGGAAGAGACTTGGAAGAGACTTGTGCACTACTTTGAAGAGACAGGCGACTTTGTCTGTGGGGAATGCCTGGCTAATCTCTTTCTTCTTCCTGGAAAGTCTGATAAAAAGTCTTGTAAATTAAGATAAGGAGGCGACTCCCATTGAAGTATATGGGACAGTCGGATCACAGGTCGCCTCAAAGTAGTACAGGACCCTTTTCTGAAGTCGGAGCAACTTCAGTAGTGCCAATTAAGACGGCACTGATTGATTAACATTGCTTTTGTTATGTTAAGCTACCTGGGGCAACACAAGTTGCCTCACAAGTCGCGCTAGTGTGAATGGGCTCTAAATGTAGCTGATTATCACAGTATTAGGCCCCGTTCACACTGGGGTGACGCTACTTTGCCGGGCGACCTCATAGGTCGCGGCGCGCTGCTCGCACCGCGACCTCGGAGCGGCTGGCACGGACTTCATAACATTGAAGTCTATGCAGGTCGCTCCGGGTCGCCCCAAAGAAGCTCCGGACCCTTTTTCTACGTCGGAGCGACTTGTGTCGCTCCTATTAGAACGGGTCCGCAGCTTCTCTATGGAAGGCGACCTACGGCGACCTGTCAGGCAACCAGGTCGACTGACAGGTCGCCCCAGTGTGAACGGGGGCTTAAACAGATAAATACTGCCAGCTTCAGGCTGCAGGGGCATCTGTAGGCTTATTTTGTCAATAAATCGTGATCACACGATGTGGAAAAATCTCTGATTTGGTTCCCAACTGTCATTAGGGATAAGGTGCTGTCAGAGACAGTCAGAATTGAGAGCCAGCAGCTTTGCAAAGTGCTGCCTGGTGAATTTCAAAGGGGAGGACTTTAAAAGTGTATAAGGGCAATTTTTATCGATTTTAAGGTTAACCTTCAGAAGTCTGAGGACTTAGATATAGTTTTAACACATTCCATGTTACCAACCTTGTGTCCTAACTTCCCTTTTCGCTGGGCTTCCCGGTCTCTCAAATACCTTGGCACTTACATACCAGCAGATCTGAGCAAGACATTCAAATTAAATTTCCTTCTGATTATACAAACGATTCACAAAGATTTAGATTCTTGGACGATATTAGCACTTTTGTGGCTCATGAGATGCAATGTCTTAAAAATGAATGTGATGCTCTGAGTACTTTATCTACTCCAAACTTTGCTGATCCACATTCCCTGTACTCACTTAAATCTGAATTTACCCGATTCGTCTGGCAAGGCAAGGCAGCCTTTCCTAGAGATCATACCGCACACTACCAGTTTCTCCTTATCTACCAATTCGGCATCAATATTTCTCCACCTTACCCCAATGTCTTGTAAACATTGCAAAACTTCCATGCTGTTGCAGTTGTTAAACGTTGCCAAAGCCTGCATCCCCAGGCTCATAGAAAAGGTCTACACCACCAAGTGTGAGACAAAGGTTTGCCAGGGTGAATGATATACAAGAAATCATAGAGGATCTTACAGCGACCCTTAAAGTGGTAGTAAAGGCTGTGATGGACCGCCTGGCACCCAGCCTGGGTACCTCCATCAAGATACAGCTTCCTCTACTCTGGATCCAGGAACCAGGTTCTATAGCTGAATATTGTACCAAAGAACTGGACGACACTAGTTTAGGTGCAAACTGGAACTCACTTTATTGTAAGTTCACCCAAAGTGTATACCACACAAAATAAGATAAGTGGTTGATCACATTATCCCAAACAATGCAAACTTTAAACAGTAATATCATCAGTACATCTAACAGTACATGTAATGAACAGGTAGCAGTTACAGTAACCAAATTAAAGAGTGACCTAGCACCCAGAAAATGCTTTGGTAAGTTTACCTTTACAGAAAATCTGTAAGGTGAATCTACACCGGACCCCCTCCCCACCCCCCCTAGACCCGCTGTAAAGGAGTCCTGTGATCACTTGCTGTCAGACTCCGGGTCTTAATCACCTATTTGTACCTCTCAGCATGTACAGGTAGGAGGAATTGTAATTCAAATCAGAATCCGCCTAGCCTGTTTTGTCAGGGCTGTAGGAGAGGAGAGAAATCCAGAAGGATTTTAAATCCTCAGACCACTAAAGTGATTTCCTGGTGTCTGACAGCGGGGATCGAGGGACTTCGGTACAGTAGGACCAAGGGGAATGGGGAGGGGGTCCAGTGTAATTTCACCTTGTAAATTCTGTAAAAGTGAACTTACCCTTTAATCAAGGATGAGTCCAACCCACAGTCCAGCACCAGTATTCAAGAAGACCCAGGGCTGTCCAAATCTTATTACCCAACTTTCATTTCACATTCATCTTCAACCTAAATTTCTAGTTGGCAGAGACCATCATGGCTTACTTGACTGTTAAATATGGTAATGTCATCTTATATTATATAACAGGACTTCTCCCTGAATGCTTGTAGCTCCCTCAAATGTAAGGGCCCCTAGAAAGTAGGCAATATAATATATTATATAATATAATATAATATATTATATTATATAATAGATGTAGCCATGCTGAAATATGGTGTCATAGGTACTGAATTGTGATTTAGGCCTGGTTTGGCTGCTCCTTTAAGAACTTTGTAAGGAAGATGGGTTTCTCCCACAGAGCGGTAAATTGGATTATGGGGGATGTCGTTTGAAAGAAGGTGGAGACTATGCATCGAGGGATTGATTGGACCATACTCGCAGGGAGCTTTGAGGGATCCGCAAATGGTTGCCAAACCAATCTATTAACCTTCTATGATGAAGTGAGCTGCCACCTAGATAAAGGTAAGCCTGTGGATGTGGTGTATCTGGACTTTGCAAAGGCCTTTGACACCGTTCCCCACAAACGCTTACTGTACAAACTAAGGAAGGTAGGTATGGACCATAAGGTGAGTACCTGGATAGAGAACTGGCTCCAGGGGAGAGTCCAGAGGGTGATGATTAATGGGGAATACTCGGATTGGGCGGGTGTGGAAAGTGGGGTCCCCCAGGGTTCGGTCCTGGGACCAATCCTGTTTAATTTATTCATAAATGATCTAGAGGAGGGGATATCTAGTACAATCTCAGTATTTGCGGATGATACTAAACTAAGCATGCCAATATCTTCTGTGCAGGATGTGGAAACCTTACAAGCGCACCTGAACAAAATAACGGGGTGGGCAACTACATGGCAGATGAGGTTTAATGTTGATAAATGTAAAGTAATGTACTTGGGGGCCAGAAACCAGAAAGCAAGCTACTCACTAGGGGGGGAACCTCTGGGGGAGTCTAGGATGGAAAAAGACTTGGAGGTACTGGTTGACAACAGGCTTGGCAGTGGCATGCAATGCCAAGCAGCTGCAAGCAAAGCCAACAGAATATTGGGATGTATAAAAAAGGGGATTCACTCCAGAAATAAAGAGATTATTCTCCCGCTCTACAAGACTCTGGTCCGGCCACATCTGGAGTATGCTGTCCAGTTCTGGGCACCGGTCCTCAGGAAGGATGTGCTGGAATTGGAAAGAGTCCAGAGAAGGGCAACAAAAATAATTAGGGGATTGGAGGACATCAGCTATGAGGAAAGACTACAAGCACTGAACCTATTCTCTCTAGAGAAGAGACGTTTGAGGGGGGATATGATATCAATGTACAAATACTGTACTGGCGACCCTAGCATAAGGAACAAACTATTCAGAGTAAGGAAATACAATAAGACACGTGGCCACTCACTAAAACTAGAGGAAAGGCGGTTTAACCTTAAAATGCGTAAGGGGTTCTTCACTGTAAGGGCGGTAAGGATGTGGAATTCTCTTCCACAAGCAGTCGTATCAGCAGGGAGCATTGATAGTTTCAAAAAACTATTAGATGGGCACCTTAAAGACCACAACATACAGGGGTATACAATGTACAGTTAAAAGCAAACACACACACACATCATAGGTTGAACTGGATGGACTGATGTCTTTTTTCAACCTCACTAACTATGTAACTATGGGAGGAGAGATAAATTGGGGGCGGGGCCGGATGCACGCTCTCTTGCTTCGGGGAACCCGTGGAGTGCGGGTGTGCGGAGAAGAGCGTGGAGGACATCTGGCCAGGAGAGAGGCCTGAGAGCAAGGCTTAGAGTGCGGAGAGCGCATCCTGACAGAGGAGGAAAGCAGGAGTCACGGGGGGGGGGGGGGGGGGTGACCGGTCCAGTGTGGAGATTGAAAGGACAGTGAGTGGCGCGGAGAGAGAGCGGCCTAACACTGAGAGTGCTGAAGTTCTTGTCTGTGACGCAGCAGCAGAGAGAGGGAGAGCCCTGTGAAAGGCTGAGGAGATCACTGCTGGACACTGATGCTACAGTAAAGTGCCTGGTGATCTTTGGGAAACCGCAAGTATACACATAACTGTACACAGCATACATCTGTCACTAGGATCTGGATATTGTTTACCCCTTTGTGGATTACAAATATCCCTTAAATACGTGATTAAGAGCCCCAACTGCCGGCGAAGAACCGCAAGGCCTTGCTGGTGTAGTGACTATATAGCTTAAATCCTAAATTGGGCCCCCAGCTTTAGAGTGTTTATGCCAGATATTCAGACTGAGTCTTTTATATAAAAAGGAAGTAACAGTTTGTGGCTGAGGATATTAAGTCCAAGTTGCTTAATGGTGAATAGCATACTATTACATTGGGGTCACTTTCACTAACTATAACCATATATATAATACAATATATATTGCTAAGTGTTTAACCTGAATTGGTGTTTGTCTCTCAGGTCTCACGTGTGTTATTGGAATTTGAGAGACTAACACCCTACAAATTCCGTTGTGTTATCTTGTATTTGTTGCATTTAACTTGTTCCAGTAAATAGTTACACTGGTATCTAAGTGTCAAGAGTATTACTGCTCTAACATGTCTGAACCAGTAGTGCCCATTGGGTTGGAGGTTTCTCAGGGTCCAGGGAGTGCAGAGGAGGTGCTATTAGCAAGCAGCCCTCAAGGGGGTTGTGCTACATATATATATAATTTGATATATATATATATATATAAATATATATATACAATAAAATAAGAATTACCTGTAGGTACAATAAATATTTCCTAAATGTACATTGGTAAGGAGATATTTACTTTAGCAGTGTCGGTGATGTCACCAGTGCATGCACACTGGGCTCTCAGTGTGCCGTCCATAGAGAGGACCATGCCGCGGCCATAACTCCTGACCGCATGAGCGGGAGTGACTTTGTCGTGGCTCTGCTAGTCCACAGCAGCTGCTCGCAAACCTGGAAGGAAGACCTGTTGAAAATTGAAACCCTGTCAGCGGTAACAGCAAGCCACTGGAGGGCTTCGTTTTCAGGCACGTCTTTCATAATGTGCTAATATGTGATGCAAGCACATTATGATATTAATTTGCAGAATAAGATGTTGTTTTATTTGAACTAATAAGTAATTAATCAAGAATTCTGCCAGGTATAAACAGTAGAGTGGTAAAACCTTGATAAATAGGCAGACGCTTGCTTGTTGCTTCAAATAGGAACTGAGGCTGGAAGCCCACAGGAACCATGATCAGTATTTAATCTTTGGATATATACAGTTTGCATTGGGCTATAACCCCTCACTTGGTACTCTCTCTACTCCTACACCTTTCTTCACCACCCACCCTCACTTTTTTTTCTCTTCTTTCTCTTCCCTTATCTCCCACTGTTCGCTTGACGTACCAAACTCCCTCAGGCTGCAGGCTGCATCTCCCTTATGATTCTATTCTATTCCTATCCCTTTACCCCAGATTCTCCCATTCTTTAATTCTGGGAAATTTTCCAAGATGTCCTATGACTCCCTTTCCTTGAAAAAAAATGGGTATCATCGCTCTACACAGAACACAGTTCTCATTGTTGCTGGGAATGAAGTTGGCACATATGCTGTGAACAATATGACTATTACGACGTGATAACATACAGTTTATTCATCTTGTCACATCATTTTACATAATATGAAACAATGGGGTTGATTTACTAAAACTGGAGAGTGCAAAATCTGGTGCAGCTCTGCATAGAAATCAATCGGCTTCCAGTTTTTTTTTTTTTTATCAAAGCTTATTTGAACAAGCTGATGCTAGAAGCTGATTGGCTACCATACACAACTGCACCAGATTTTACGCTCTCCAGTTTTAGCAAATCAACCCCAATGTTATCCATACTGTAGGGTTTGTAGCAAATTATTTTTGTCTACTGTGTATGTGATGAGACCCTTCAATAAATAAATGATGCAAAAAAAAAAATACACTGCTCAAAAAAATTAAAGGAACACTTTTTTAATCAGAGTATAGCATCAAGTAAAAACTCCTGGGATATTGATCTGGTCAAGTAAGTAGCAGGGGTTTGGGCAACAATGAGATGACCTCCAAAACAGGAATGGTTTTTACAGATGGAGGCCACTGACATTTTTTTTCCTACTCATCTTTTCTGACTGTCTTTCTCTAGTTTTGCATTTGGCTAGGGTCAGTGTAACTACTGATAGCATGAGGCAATACCTGGACCCTATAGATGTTGCACAGGCACTCCAACTCTTCTAGGATGGCACATCAATACGTGCCATTGCCAGAAGGTTTGCTGTGTCTCCCAGCACAGTCTCTAAGAGCATGGTGGAGATTCCAGGAGACAGGCAGTTACTCTAAGAGAGCTGGACAGGGCTGTAGAAGCTCCCTAACCCATCAGTAGGACTGTTATCTGCTCCTTTGTGCAAGGAGGAACAGGATGAGCACTGCCAGAGCCCTACAAACTGACCTCCAGAAGGCCACCGGTGTAAATGTCTGTGACCAAACAATCAGAAGCAGACTTCATAAGGATGACCTGCGGGCCTGAAGTCCTCTACTGGGCCCTGTGCCTCCTGTCCGGCACCATGAAGCTTGATTGGCATTTGCTATTGAACACCAGAAGTGGCAGATTCGCCACTGACACCCTGTGCTTTTCACAGATGAGAGCAGGTTCACCTGAGCACATGTGACAGACATGAAAGGGTCTGGAGAAGCCATGGAGAATTTTATGCTGCCTGTAACATTGTTCAGCATGACCGGTTTGGTGGTGGGTCAGTGATGGCCTGAGGAGGCATATCCATGGAGGGACGCACAAACCTCTACAGGCTAAACAATGGCACTTTGATTGCCATTAGGTATTGGGATGAAATCCTTTGACCCTATATCAGACCCTAAGCTGGTGCAGTGGGTCCTGGGTTCCTCCTGGTGCAGGATAATGCCCGGCCTCATGTGGAGAGAGTAAGCAGCTAGTTCCTGGAGGATGAAGGAATTGATACAATTGAATGGCCCCCATGTTCGCCTGACCTAAATCCAAAAGAACACCTCTGTGACATTATGTTTTGGTCCATCTGACACAGCCAGGTTGCACCTCAGTCTGTTCAGCAGCTGAGTGATGCCCTAGTCTAGATCTGGGAGGAAATACCCCAGGACACTATCTCTCATCTCAATAATGCCCCGATGTTGTCAGGCATGCATAGAAGCACGTGGGGGGCATACAAACTACTACAGGTGCATCTCATAAATTAGAATATTATCAAAAAGTTAATTTATTTCAGTAATTCAATTAAAAAAGTGAAATGCATATATTTTATATAGATGCGTTACACACTGTGATATATTTCAAGCATTTCTTTCTTTTATTTTGAGGATAAAGACTTGCAGCTAGTGAAAACCCAAAATTCAGTATCTCAGAAAATTTGAATATTACATAAGACCAATAACAAAAAAAAAAGGGATTTTATTACAGAGATGTTGGCTTACTAAAAGTATGTAAATGTACAGTCAAGTATGCACTCAATACTTTGTCTGGGCTCCTTTTTCATGAATTACTGCACCAATGCAGAATGGCATAGAGGTGATCAGCCTGTGGCACTGCTGAGGTGTTATGGAAGCCCAGATTGCTTTGATAGCGGCCTTCAGCTCATCGGCATTGTTGGGTTTGGTGTCTCTCACCTTCCTCTTGACAATACCCCACAGATTCTCTTTGGGGTTTAGGTCAGGCGAGTTTGCTGGCCAATCAAGCACAGTGATACCATAATCATTAAACCAGGTATTGGTACTTTTGGCAGTGTGGGCAGGTGCCAAGTCCTGCTGAAAAATGAAATCTGCATCTCCATAAAGCTGGTCAGCAGAGGGATCATGAAGTGCTCTAGAACAGTGATCCTCAACTCCGGTCCTCAGGGCCCACTAACAGGCCAGATTTTAAGTATTACCTTGGGGAGATGCAAACTAGAGTACTGCAATCACTGAGCAGCAAATGATATCACCTGGGATGTATTTCAGTTATCTTGCAAACCTGGCCTGTTAGTGGGCCCTGAGGACTAGGGATGATCGAACTTTTGAAAAGTTCGGTTCGACCAGAACACCCGAACTTCACGAAAGTTCGGTTCGGATTTCAGAACCCCATTGAAATCAATGGGACCCGAACTTCTGTAATCAAAAAACACCATTTTTAAGCCCTAAAACCCAATAAATGCCCCTAAAAAGTGCCTAGGGTTCTGGGTCATGCCCCAGGGACTATTAATCACACAAAAAAAAGTTCTTAAAAATTGTCGTTTTTGATAGATAGCCAATTATTGAAAAAAAAAAAAAAAAAAAAAAAAAAAAGAGATTTCTTTGGATTTAGTGTCTGGGGGTTCTAAAAGGTGTACCTGTGAAGTTTCAGCTCTGTAGCATGTCCAGAACCAGAATTACAGCATACCAAACCTTCGAAAATGACTTTTTTGCTTAACCGCACCTTTCTTTTGCTCCTAATCAACGGCTCAGCCAATGTGTATGATGGGGACATAATGCAGTGCACTGGGAACAAGATTAGAGGTTTTTTTGGAAAAAGGTGCTGTCTCTTTAAATGTGCATATAATTAACGGGTGTATTTCCACAATGGGGCTTTTATTACCAAATGTTTCAAGAAGTCCAAAGATGTATGTAATTGCACTTTATTTCATGTAAAATGGTGTTTGGTGCACTTTAACTTGAAATCTCACAAGAAACAGACATATATGCACGGATACATTGAGGGTTAGGGGTAGGGGCCACAATGTAGTGCATAGTGAACAAGATTAGAGATGTTTTGGATGAATACTGTTGTCTCTTGACTTTGAATAGAAGTAAAGGATGCTTAAAAATTGGGCATTTGGTGGTTCGGACGATGCCTTGACACCATATCCCTATGAAAGTGCTGGTAATGAAAGCAATAATTGCCTTTGTAAGGAAAAAAATTACAATGATATGCATCTGTGTGACAGGTGCGCAAAAATTGTTGTTTGGGTGTTGGCGGAGCCATACCACTGTAAGCCCAAAGAGCTGGTGTTGAAGAAGGCGTAAAAATTATGAAGGTGTGCACATGTGGAACAGGTGCGCAAACATGGTAGTTTTGGTGTTGGCGGAGCCTCCCCACCATAACCCCAAAGAGCTGGCTTTGAAGGAGGCCCAAAAATTGTAAAGGTGTGCACCTGTGGAACAGGTTCGCAAACATGGTAGTTTTTGTTTAGCATAGCCTCCCCACCTTAACCCCAAAGAGCTGGTGTTGAAGGAGGCCCAAAAATTGTAAAGGTGTGCACCTGTGGAACAGGTTCGCAAACATGGTAGTTTTTGTTTAGCATAGCCTCCCCACCTTAACCCCAAAGAGCTGGTGTTGAAGGAGGCCCAAAAATTGTAAAGGTGTGCACCTGTGGAACAGGTGCGCAAACATTGTAGTTTTTGTTTTAGCATAGCCTCCCCACCTTAACCCCAAAGAGCTGGCGTTGAAGGAGGCCCAAAAATTGTAAAGGTGTGCACCTGTGGAACAGGTGCGCAAACATTGTAGTTTTTGTTTTAGCATAGCCTCCCCACCTTAACCCCAAAGAGCTGGTGTTGAAGGAGGCCCAAAAATTGTAAAGGTGTGCACCTGTGGAACAGGTGCGCAAACATTGTCGTTTTTGTTTTAGCATAGCCTCCCCACCTTAACCCCAAAGAGCTGGTGTTGAAGGAGGCCCAAAAATTGTAAAGGTGTGCACCTGTGGAACAGGTGCGCAAACATTGTAGTTTTTGTTTTAGCATAGCCTCCCCACCTTAACCCCAAAGAGCTGGCGTTGAAGGAGGCCCAAAAATTGTAAAGGTGTGCACCTGTGGAACAGGTGCGCAAACATTGTAGTTTTTGTTTTAGCATAGCCTCCCCACCTTAACCCCAAAGAGCTGGTGTTGAAGGAGGCCCAAAAATTGTAAAGGTGTGCACCTGTGGAACAGGTGCGCAAACATTGTAGTTTTTGTTTTAGCATAGCCTCCCCACCTTAACCCCAAAGAGCTGGTGTTGAAGGAGGCCCAAAAATTGTAAAGGTGTGCACCTGTGGAACAGGTGCGCAAACATTGTCGTTTTTGTTTTAGCATAGCCTCCCCACCTTAACCCCAAAGAGCTGGTGTTGAAGGAGGCCCAAAAATTGTAAAGGTGTGCACCTGTGGAACAGGTGCGCAAACATTGTCGTTTTTGTTTTAGCATAGCCTCCCCACCTTAACCCCAAAGAGCTGGTGTTGAAGGAGGCCCAAAAATTGTAAAGGTGTGCACCTGTGGAACAGGTGCGCAAACATTGTCGTTTTTGTCATAACCAAAATGAGGTTCTGTGAACGTAAAGAGAATGAGAGGAGGGTTTGAGGGTGGCACCATGGTCCAGGCTTAAACTGAGGCTCAACTGCCACATCACAACGATAGCCTAGTCTACAAGGTCTGCATCAGGTGCATCAAAGCTTGATATCCACGACTGATTCATCTTAATGAATGTCAAACGGTCGACTGAGTCGGTGGAGAGTCTAGTTCGATGGTCTGTGACGAATCCTCCTGCTGCGCTGAATGCCCGTTCCGATAGGACACTGGAAGCAGGGCAGGCCAACAACTCCATGGCATACTGGGCCAGTTCTGGCCAGTGGTCTAATCTTAAGACCCAGTATGCCAGTGGATCGGATTCGTTACATGAAAAGCCCTCTGTGTCACTTTGTGCCCTCACGTAATCGTCCACCATGTGATGCAGACGGTGTCGATGCGATGTGGCAGCTGAGAGGCCTGGGCGGTGAGGACTAAAAAAAGACCGAAAGGCATCCGTCAACCGCACGCCTTCTCCAACGCTCCTCTCGTGACCACCAGTAGAATCCATGGTAGGTTGTCCCCGCCCCTGCACCCTACGGGAGTCGGGGAACATGTTCACCAGATTCCTCTTGAGACTGTCCTCAAGGGATTTGATCCTGTGGACTCTCTGGGTGGATGGGAAAAGCTCCGAGACTTTACACTTGTACCGGGGGTCAAGTAGGGTGGCCAACCAATAGTGGTTTGTCTCTTTAATGGCCTTGATTCTGGGGTCCTTTCGCAGGCTCTGGAGCATGATGTTTCCCATGCGTCGCAAATTAGCGAAAGCCTGAGAAGCTGACTCCTCGGGGTCACTCATAACGACATTATCTTCAACGGGCTCCTCCTCCTCCCAGCCACGTACTACTCCAAAGTGTCCCGAGGGAGTCAAACTAGGCCTTGCAGATTGCCGCATGTCTTCCTCCTCCTCCTCCTCAAACCCTGCAAAAGTTCCCGCAGAATCGTCCTCCTCCTCCTCTTCCACCCCTGGATCCTGCTCGGGCCTCTGGGAGCTAGGCATAATGGGGTCAGGATTCTCAGGATAAAGGGGGCCTTGAGAGGCAAGGAAGTCCTCCTCTTCCTCCTGCTGCTCTGCCTCCAGTGCCCTGTCCATAATGCCACGCAGAGTGTGCTCCAACAAAAACAGTACCGGTAGGGTGTCACTGATGCATGCGCTGTCCCGGCTGACCATCCTTGTGGCCTCCTCAAATGGCGAGAGGACAGCGCATGCATCCTTAATCAAAAGCCACTGCCGTGGTGAAAAGAAGCCCAGGCGCGCAGAGCCAGTGCTGGTGCCGTACTCGCATAGGTATTCATTGAGGGCCCTCTGCTGCGTGTACAGGCGCTGCAGCATAGCCAAGGTGGAGTTCCAGCGGGTGGGCATGTCACAGATGAGGCGGTGTACCGGCAGGTGAAACTCGCGCTGCACTTCGGCCAAACGTGCAGTGGCACTGTACGACCGCCTGAAGTGACTGCACACCCTTCTTGCCATCCTTAGCACATCCTGCATTCCCGGGTACGAGTTCAAAAACCGCTGTACCACGAGATTCAGGACATGCGCCAGGCATGGCACATGGGTTAACTTTCCCTGACGAAGGGCGGCCAGGAGGTTTGACCCATTATCAGTAACCACCATCCCTGGCTGCAGCTGGCGTGGTGTCAACCACCTCTGGGCCTGTGCCTGCAGAGCCCCAAGAATCTGAGGGGCAGTGTGCTGCCTGTCCCCTAGACACACAAGCTGCAGCACTGCGTGACACCTTTTGGCCTGAGACATAGAATAGCCCTTTGAACGTTTACGTGGTACCTCATCATATTCAAAGGACCATTCTGCAGAGGAGGGCATGGAGGAGGTAGAGGAGGAGGAGCAGGAGGGGGTAGAAGTGATCGATCTACCCGGATCAGCGACACCACCAGCTGTTTGCAGACGTGGGGGCAACACTGGCTGCAGCACCGAGCCCTGGCTACAATCCCTTCCACTGGCAAGCAGTGTCACCCAGTGAGCAGTGACAGAAATGTACCGTCCCTGCCCATGTTTGCTTGACCAAGTGTCAGCCGTCAAGTGTATCTTACGGCTGACTGACTTGGCCAGGGACGACACTACATTGCCTTCCACATGTTGGTATAGGGATGGCAGGGCCTTACGGGAAAAGTAATGCCGACTTGGCACCTGCCACTGTGGAACTGCACATTTTGCGAAGTCACGGAAGGGAGCAGACTCTACCAGGTTAAATGGTAATAGTTGCAGAGCCAGTAGTTTAGCCAAACTACTGTTTAGACGCTGGGCATGTGGGTGGCGGGGAGTATACATTTTTTTTCGTTCCAGCATGTGTGGAATCGAAATTTGGCGTCTAGATGTTACAGCTGGTGGTGTGCTGGAGGTAGATGCGACACTGCCTGCTATATCATCATCCCTGCCAGTGGAGGCTGCCAACAGGTGACGAGTGACTATAGCAGGGCCAGGAACAGACTGATGTGCAGGTGGAGCAGGTGGAGCAGATGGAGCATGAGGAGGAGCGCGAGGAGAACTAGGAGGCCGACTGACCGATCTTTGGCCCTTTTGTGGGTTCTTTAAATGCTCCTGCCAACGGGCCGAGTGGTGGGTTGTCAAATGCCTGTTTAGGCAGCTTGTACCCAGGTGGTTGACATTTTTGCCACGTTTTATACCCTTCTTACAAATCTTGCAGATCGCAACTGTTTTATCTGCATGGGATGTCTCAAAAAAGGCCCAGCAAGATGAGGTGTGTATAGTGGCCCGGGAGACAACAGGTGCGGCCTTAGATGGAGTAGGCCGTCTGCTCTCCCCTCTTGCTTGCTCTGCCTCCTCCTCAACCTCAGACCCAACATCTGACTCCATCAAAGACTGAGCATCAGGCCTGGCCTGGGAGACAACAGGTGCGGCCTTAGATGGAGCGGGCCGTCTGCTCTCCCCTCTTGTTTGCTCTGCCTCCTCCTCAACCTCAGACCCAACATCTGATTCTATCAAAGACTGAGCATCAGGCCTGGCCTGGGAGACAACAGGTGCGGCCTTAGATGGAGCGGGCCGTCTGCTCTCCCCTCTTGTTTCCTCTGCCTCCTCCTCAAACTCAGACCCAACATCAGACTCCATAAAGGACTGAGCATCAGGCTGGAGTAGATGGCCGACACTGTGGTCAAACAGCTCAGCTGACTCCTCTGCCATGTCTGAAATTGGGTCTAAGGGAGGACATGAGGTGGACATGGACTCATCTGTATTTGTTCTGACAACTGCAGAAGACTGACCACTTTTCTCTGCCTGGGTCACTGTAGTTGCAGATGATGCCGATGATGAGGGTTTGTTCATATAGTCTACCACCTCCTGTACATACCGTGGACGTATAGCTTGGCCACTGCCGGAGAACAATCCAAATGGTGGCCTGGCTGAGGACTGACCACCACGTCCACCCCTGCCTCTAGACACCCTAGAAGCTGTGCCCCTTTCCGCAGCAGGGCCACGTATGCCTTTTCTTGGTCTACTAGGCATATTTCTCAATGATGCGTTGGCAACTGTGTGCGGTGAAAAACGCACACTGCTATGCGACCCACAGTTGTCGCTGGATACAGCACAGCAGTTGCGGTTCACGCACAGTAGCAAAGCCTTTTGCACAGTGGACCTAACGCTTTGAACAACAGGCGTTAGGTTGTCACTGATGCGTTGGCAACTGTGTGCGGTGAAAAACGCACACTGCTATGCGACCCACAGTTGTCGCTGGATACAGCACAGCAGTTGCGTGTCACGCACAGTTGCAAAGGCTTTTGTACAGTGCACCTAACGCTTTGAACAACAGGCGTTAAGTTGTCACTGATGCGTTGGCAACTGTGTGCGGTGAAAAACGCACACTGCTATGCGACCCACAGTTGTCGCTGGATACAGCACAGCAGTTGCGGTTCACGCACAGTAGCAAAGCCTTTTGCACAGTGGACCTAACGCTTTGAACAACAGGCGTTAGGTTGTCACTGATGCGTTGGCAACTGTGTGCGGTGAAAAACGCACACTGCTATGCGACCCACAGTTGTCGCTGGATACAGCACAGCAGTTGCGTGTCACGCACAGTTGCAAAGGCTTTTGTACAGTGCACCTAACGCTTTGAACAACAGGCGTTAAGTTGTCACTGTATTTTGCTGCCTAGCAAGCACGTATACCTGCTGTGATAGAGCAGCACTGTGCCACGTGCTCACTAAACAGAACCCTCACACTTTCCCTACAGAAACTAAATTTTCAAATCTAACTAATGTAGTACAAAGTTCCCTAACTACACTAGATATCCCTTTCCACTAAATAGAAAGCTCCATACAGCAGAAGACTGACACTGTCCCTTAAGTTTTTTTTTTTTTTTTTTTAACTCTAAGAACCAGCACAATCGCTGTATCTAACTACACTGGCTGTAAGCTAAATACAATTCTGCTATATGGAGCTTTAGAACCACTCGATATGTAGGAAATGTAGTGTAGCAAGCAGGAGTCAGACAGAACTGCTTCAACTCTCTTCAACAGGCTCTGGATAACTGTGCTAGGGGTTAGACGGGGCCATCTTATATAGTGTGGGGCGTATTCACTCCTGATTGGCCTCTGGTCCCCGTAGTCACTCCAATCACGGTACTAGGAGACTCCTGCCCCCTCATTGGCTTTTGCAGACGTTTCTGGGCCAATCACGGGCTTTTAAAGCCCAGTTCCTGTCCCAGTGCATTTTGGGCGGTTCTGGTGGCCGAATACCGAACTTTTGCCGCAAAAAGTTCGGTATTCGGCCGAATATCGAACATCCAATGTTCGGGTCGAACCGATGGTCGACCCGAACCGTTCGATCATCCCTACTGAGGACCAGGGTTGAGGACCACTGCTCTAGAATGTCCTGGTAGAGGGCTGCGCTGACTTTGGACTTCTGCGCTTTTTATTTTTTGCGATATAATAAAAGTGGCCTCTTACTATGAGTCGAATTGGTAACAGCATAAAGGCTAGATGGCTCCGGCTGGAGCAACGAGACCTGCCCGCCGGAGCCATCTCGTTGCTCCCGCCGGAGAGTAAGAGGCCACTTTTATTTGTAAGAGGCCACTTTTATTTATGGTTGCTTACAATAAAGTCTATCAGGATTACACTATTGGGCTGTTTTTTTCTCATGCTTTCCATGCTCTTGGAGGAGAAATAACCCGGAAGTGTCTTATGCATTAAGTCTGGAGGTTTTGCCTTCTGCCCGTGAGATGTGTTTCTTACTGCCTGTCATTTAAGATCTGAGGTGAGAGGCCACTTTGGAAGGTGGAGGGTTGTGTAGTTTTCTTTCTATCTGCACCTGGCTCCATTTTGATCTTATATCAGGACTTCACTGCACATCTACGGGCTGTCATATTTGGACCTATAACTGATTTATGAACTTTTTATACTATGGACTATTTATTGTTATGAGAGTTTTTTGTTTTAGCGCTGCACTGTCCGTCTCTATATTTGTATATGCAGTAAAGCATGCTTGTTATACTCACTTTGGAACCTAAGGGGATAATTCTGCACATTGTGTAAAAAAGATGCTTGATTCTGTCTTCTCTGATCCTCCTCTTCTTCCACTGTCGCCAGTCCATCTCCTGATAAGACAGAGCATTTGGAGTCACTCTGCACATGCTCAGTTTGGTGTGTATTGCTGGAGAGGTTTTTTTTTTTCTTGGGAGGGTGCATGTGATCAGCACAGGACCAATCAGCACTGTCCAGATAGAGGGTCAGGGGTCCTGGATCTTGATAGGACAGCTCAGTGCAGTATGAAAACTCCTCCTACAAGCTATAACCAGACACTGATAGAAGTCACAAGACTGCTATATACTGCTAATGAGAAAAGGTATTTAGCAGTTTATATTTACTAAAATAATTGCATTTCCATGTACTGTGTACTGTGGGAGACCAGAGATAATTAATTCAGCTTCCTGGGTTTAGAAATGCTTTAAGTAATACGTTTGAAACATTGTCCCTGCCGGGTCTGAAAGGGTGTATCGCAAGTAACCCACACACACACAAATAGTTCACCGAGTGAGTCTTAACATATTGGGGAATGAAGACATTGGTGTGGAGTAATATGAAGACTTAAGTAGTTGCCAAGAGTAACGGAAGCAAAACAGGCAGTCTGTCAATTGCGTTTATCTGTTATAGGTGGAACTGTCTCTAGAAGCGCGGGAGATGTTGTCAGTACTCCATAGCAACGGGAGCTGATTGCGCCGCAGAGATTCCCCGTCCTGTACAGAGGTACGGAAGTTCAAGAGTTTTTTTCTTTTCTTTTTTTTTTTCTTTTTTCTTACCTGCAAAGTAAAAGCATAATGTGAATCCTAACACATTATGTGACACTTACATGCAAAAGAAGCCCTCGTTGTCCCCGCTTGAGGCCGCATCCATCTTTGCCTGTCTTCCTTCAGGGTCCGCGGACTTTGGCTGTGTGACTGGCCGGTGCCGCGTGATTTGTCACTCCCGCGCACGTGCGCGGGAGCCGAGATTCACGGCACAGGGCTCTGAAGAAACAGCACTGGCGGCCGTTCCTTCGGAGTACATGTGCCAAAGACGTCAACCGCGCAATATATAGTAAATATCTCCTAAACGGTGCAAGGTACAAACATTAGAGGGAAGTTCAGTGCACATGTGGAGCCTGCCCAAGGTGCACGGCTGGGCCCAGTTTGCTACTTGGGAGTAGTAGTGGAACACGCTGGACAGGTGGATGTGGAATCCCTTCTAAATGCAGTTTACAGAGGTATATACTGTCGCAGAAACTGAGAGTACCTGGAGAACAGTTGCTGTGTCAGTGTGCATGGTGTACATTCATCTCTAAGAGTAGAGGTCCGCCTTAAGGTTAAGTGGCAGCCTCAGCCATGTCCAAGGGTATTGATGAAGAAAACAAAACAAAGGTACCCCATATGTGCAGTAAAGTGAGACTGTAAACAAAGTGCCTAGCATAGGCCAGAAGAACCCACTATGGGGTAGGCAGCTCATGTGACCCTTGCTTGGCACCCAACGAGGAGGGAAACATGGAGGACGTAACAAACAACCACCCTTCACCCCCCTACCCTTACAAACCCATCAAGAGTACATGACATGCAAATAAAATGTCTTACCTAGGACTAATTGCTATCGTAAATGCCATTTAAGCCTGAAGTGACCTGCAAAAGACACATAACTCATAAAATCAGACAAGACCAAGCTACATTGCTATTAACTATACACTCACCGGCTATTTTATTAGCTAAACAAGTTCAATTGCACAAATTGCTAATTAGCTAATCACATGGCAGCAACTCAATGCATTTAAACATCAAGACGTGGTAAAGACAACTTGCTGAAGTTCAAACCAGGCATCAGAATGGGGAAGAAAGGGGATTTGGGTGACTTTGAACGTGACTTGGTTATTGGTGCAAGACAAGGCTGGTCTAAATATTTTAAAAACTGCTGATCTACTGCAATTTACATTCACATCCATCTCTAGGGTTTACAGAGAAAAAAATGAGAAAATATCCAGTGAACGTCAGTTGTTTGGATAAAAAAAAGCCTTGTTGAGGTCAGAGAAGAATGGGCAGACTGGTTCAAGATGATAGAAAGGCAACAGTAACTCAAACAACCACTTGTTACAACCAAGGTATGCAGAATACTATCTCTGAACGCACAACACATTGAACCTTGGAGCAGATGGGCTACATCAGCTGAAGACCACACCAGGTGCCACTCCTGTCAGTTAAGAACAGGAAACTGAGGCTACAATTTGCACATGCTCACCAAAATTGGACAATAGAAGATTGAAAAAACATTACCTGGTCTGATGAGCCTCGTTTTCAGCTGCAACATTCAGATGGTAGGGTCAGAATTGGGGGTAAACAACATGAAAGCATGGATCCATCCTGCCTTGTATCAAAGGTTCAGACTGGTGGTGGTGGTGTAATGGTGTGGGGGATATTTTCTTGGCACACTTTGGGCCCCTTAGTACCAATTGAGCATCATTTAAATGCCACAGCCTACCTGAGTATTGTTGATGACCATGTCCATCCCTTTATGACTACAGTGTACCCATCTTCTGATGGCTACTTCTTCTGATGACTACTACTAATGCACCATGTCAAAAAGCTCAAATCATCTCAAACTGGTTTCTTGAACATGACGATGAGTTCACTGTACTCCAATGGCCTCCACAGTCACCAGATGTCAATCCAATAGACCACCTTTGGAATGTGGTGGAACAGGAGATTTGCATCATGGATGTGCAGCTGACAAACTTGCAGCAGCGGCGTGATGTTATCATGTCAATATGAACCAAAATCTCTGAGGAATGTTTCCAACACCTTGTTGAATCTATGCCACGAAGAATTAAGACAGTTCTGAAGGCAAATAGGGGTCCAACCTGGTACCTAATAAAGTGGTCGGTGGGTGTATATTAAACAGGGCAGAAAATACTGAACAAATCAAAATAACACATGCCTAGGCTATTGTACACAGAATGTGAGATAGCTGTCTCCTGCTGAACCAGGACTTGATAAGTATTTTTCTTTCTGCAACCCTTTTTGCTCCCTGTTGCACTGTTGTCTCTTTTTCTGTTGCACTGTTGTCCCCTTTGTCCCCTTCTAGTCTGCCTACAACTAGTCTGTCACTGGAAGCCTCCAGTCTTTCTTGTTAAATGATAGCCTGTGCACCCAAACTGCCATGGACCCACTCTCTGAGCATGATGTAATCACAAAGCTTTGACCCTCAATTGCCCTGGACTAAGTGGACACCCTTCACTGCCAAAAAGAGGAGAAAGGCCAGAAGGCTGCTGTTAAAGGTGTATATACAGTATTTTAAATACTGGAGGGGAGACTTGAAGGGGGGGGGGGGGGGGGGTTAAAGCCGAAGTTTAGGTATGGCAAATTTTACATAGGCACATTTGTCCAATTTGGATGTAAGTACTGTATGTATGTGCCATACCTGTAGGATCCAAATGGAAGCTGGGAATCAGTGTAGTAGGCACTGCTACTACAGTGATTACTGCTAGCTTCTGTGTCCAGTACTGAGTGGCTGCCCTGCTGCATTCTGAACACAGAAGCTCACTCACTTGGCACGGGTGCTATTCAGGGAGAACTCTGCAATCTCTCAATGAATGCAGTGTTTTTTGATTGTACAAGGTGGAGAGCTAGTGTGCTGATGTGACAATGATGAGCAAAGGACCCAGAAGCTAGTGGCAATGGCTGTAGTAGTGGTGCCTACTAAAATGATTTGCACCTTCCACAGGGATCGCACAGGTATAGCACATACATATTTACATTAGTCCAAGTTGGACCAATGTAATACTAAAAACTGCCATTCCTAAGCTTTAGCTTTATTGAAGCTAAAGTTCATCAGCTGGATTTGCACAGTTCTTTGTGCATGCAGTGCCAATGATAATGCACAAGTGTAGATGCATAGTGTATATGGGTGAACGGAGTTTCACTTTATCTATCCCTCACTAAACTGCAAAGCATAGATGTGAACCAACCACAAAGGAAAGAATTAGAGTCCTATTTGAAATGTGCTTTCATGTAGCAAAATGAAAGCGTCTTGTTGCATGAAAATTAACTTTAGTACATTTATTACTACAGAGGTCTGCTGGGTCTTTTATTTTTTTTCAGCTCTATGGTTTGTGGCTGTGAAGCTCTGTGAAATTCTGTCATGTGATCGCTCAGCCAGACTTTCTTGGAGAGGTTAAATGGCTCTTCTGTTTTATCCTGGATGTGTTGCCTGGAACTGCTGAGTTTGTCCTTATCAGCTGCTTATGATGATCTTTTCACTAATAGCAGGATCAGATTTACCGCCTGAACAAAGAGCCAAAGATGGGAGACTTCTGAAGATGCTCCAGAAGTTGATGAACCTTCCTAGAAGCCAGAAAAGATTACACACAGAGAGGTATTACAATGTGTGCTGTGCTTTCATTTTTCTCTCCAGTTAAATAACCTCATATTTCTGTAGAATGGTTCTTTTGAAGATTTTCAATTTGGGTCTGGTACAGATACTAAAGGGAACCCCACGCCAAAAAACCCACGCCAAAAAAAAAAAAATGGCTTGGCCCCCGTCCCCCAAAATCCACACCAGACCCTTATCCAAGCATGCAGTCCGGCAGGTCAAGAAAGGGGGGGGGGGAAGGAGTGCCCCCCTGAACCAGGCCACATGTCCCCAACATGAGGGGGGTTCTTTGGTGCAGATCACATCACAAGGGGGCGGGGTCACCCACTAATGTCATTGGATAACTCCGCCTCTTTAAGAAATGTCAAACGGAGGAGCAGTCAGCGGGGAGCCTTCGATGAGGGCGGAGGTTTTCTTTTCTTTTTTGGGTCTGGCGGTGGCAGTGGGTGGCGTGATTGGTAATGGATCGGGGAGGATTGTTTTTTATTTTTTAATAAAGGAATTGTCAAAAACTCATGTATTGTCTTTATTCACTTTTCAGGGTGAATAGTTAGGGGTATGTACCCCATACTCATTCACATGGGAGGATCTGGTGGCCCTTGTTAAAGGGGGCTTCCAGATTCCAATAAGCCCCCCGCCCACAGACCACCATAACCACTGCTCAGGGTTGTGGGCAAAAGGCCCTCATCCCTATCAACATGGGGACAAGGTGCTTGTGGGGTGGGGGCAGCGGACCCCCCCATGTTGAGGACCTGTGGCCTGGTATGGTTCAGGAGGGGGGCGGCTCCCCTGCCCCCCCCCTTTTCTGATTTGCTGGGCTGCATACTCGGATATAGGTCTGGTATGGATTTGGGGGGAAGCTCACACCGTTTTGTTTTTAAATTTTGGCATGGGGTTCCCCTTGGAATCTATACCAGACCCAAGGAGCCTGGTATGGATTGGGGGGGACCCCACACTGTTTTTTTTCTCTCACTTCCTATTGCAGGCATTCTTTTGTTTATATTTTGGTCTTCAGCGGGAAAGCCCGCTGACAGGTGATGAGTCATGGGTTGTTAAGGACGCGGCGACCAGTGTCCCGGCCCGCTCCTTAACAACCAACTATTCTTCACACAGAATTTGAATCAGTCGATAATCTTTCGACCGATCCAAATTTAAATCATTACAGAAATTTGGAATTTGTTATAAAATGAATGAAACTAAATTAAATTTAAACAAAACAAAACAAAACTAAACGAATTCCAAAACAAATAAACAAAACAAAATTAGTAACATAACAAATCTATCTGAATTTAAACAAAATACATTTTTCCATTCTGCACATGTCTACTGATGAGAGGGAAGACAGTTGCAAAGTCAGCAAACTATGAATTCAAGCTTTCAGGAGAAAAAAAAAATTCATACGATACGATTCATTCTCATAAATATGAGATTGATTTGGATTGGTGGAAACGTTGCACTTGTGTGAGAAAATGCTATGCTCTGGTGTTGTAGTTTCTCACCAACAGAAATAAGACACATTGCACAAAGGAAGACCTTTCTAACCAAGCGTAATATAGATTTTATTGATGAATTGTCTAGAGCAGGGATTCCCAAACTACAGCCCTCCAGTTGTTCAGGAACTACAATTCCCATCAAGCCTAGTCATGTATGTGAATGTCAGAGTTTTACAATGCCTCATGGGATGTGTAGTTCTACAACAGCTGCAGGGCCATAGTTTGGGAATCCCTGGTCCAGAGAATGTAAATTATAATTTAAAAATCTGTCTAGTTATGCAGAGAAAGGTCAGCTGTATAATGAATGCTTACAGGCTATTGGTAAAGTGGTTGTAACCCTAAAAAACCCCTAAAAAAAACCCTAAGATCCTGTTTCTTTAACCACTTGCCTACTGTGCACTTAAACACCCTTCACATCCAGGCCAATTTTCAGCTTTCAGCGCTCGCACACGTTGACTGACAATTGCGTGGCCATGCTACACTGTACCCATATGAAATTTTTATCATTTTTTTCACACAAATAGAGCTTTCATTCGGTGGTATTTAATCACCGCTGGGTTTTTTATTTTTTACAAAAAAAAAGAATAAAGACAGAAAATTTTTGAAAAAAAAAAAGTTTTTCTTATTTTCTGCGAGTAAATTTTGAAAATAAATTTTTCTCCCTCACTGATGTGCGCTGATGAGGCGGCACTGATGGGCACTGATGAGGTGGCACTTATGGGCACTGATGAGGTGGCACTTATGGGCACTGATGAGAAGGTACTAATATGCCGCACTGATGAGCACTGATAGGCGGCATTGATAGGCGGCATTGATAGGCGGCACTGATAGGCGGCACTGATGAGCACTGATAGGCGGCACTGCTGGGCACTGATAGGTGGCACTGCTGGGCACTGACGGGCGGCACTGATGGGCACTGATAGGCGGCACTGATGGGCACTGGCGGATGGCACTGATGGACACTGACGGGTGGCACTGCTGAGCACTGATGGGCGGCACTGATGGGCAGCACCATCAGTGCCCACACTCAGTGCCCATAGTGCTGCCAGTCAGTGCTCATCAGTGCCTAGATGAGCAGGCACTGATGGGCACTGACTGGCAGCACTATGGGCACTGATTGTGGGCATTGATGGGGGCACTGATGGCGGGCACTGTGGGCACTGATGGGGGGGCAATTTGTGTGTTTTTTTTACCTTTAGTAATCAGGGCACTGGTGATCAGTGCCCTGATTACATTGCTGTGTCCCCGGCGGCTGTCGGCTCCCCCTCCTTCCTCACACTGCAGTGTCTGTGTGAGGAAGGAGCGCCGGCGATGAGAGATGATCTCATATGTTTACATATGAGATCATCTCTCATTGGACGGCTTGATCACGTGGTGAATGGTCGCTGTGATTGGCCATTCACCACGATCTGTGATCGGCCGTGTCCAAGGGACACGGCCGACACAGATTCCCCCCCGATGCGCGCTCGCGGGAGCGCGCGGGGAGAGTCTTTCTGGGAGGCCGTCTAAAAACGGCCTCCCGAAAATTCAAGTCCGTGCTGCAACCGTATATAGGCTGTAGCGCGAATGTGAGGGAGTTAAGGCATGCTGTACAGTGCTTTTGCTTTGTCATTTTTCCCTTCCTATTGTGTAAAAACCTGGTTGATCGTGCCAGTTCCTGTGTCCCCCTGCCTCTGTTGGCCATGGTAATCGTGGTGTAAGGGCTCTTTCAGACGGCCGCTCCGCTGTTCTTGTCCGCTGCTGGACTTTTTTTTTTTCACGGAGCGGATGACATTTGTGTCATCCGCTCCGTATGCCCGCATATCATCCCATCCGTTTGCGGATGATATACGGACATAATGTAAGTCTATGGGCATTGCGGATGTCAGCGGATGATACCGCTGACATCCGATTTTCCTTCCTTTCCGTTTTTTGAACGGAACAAAAATAGGGTTCTGTTCCGTTCCAAAAAACGGAACAGAACTGAAAGGAAGAAAATCGGATGTCAGCGGATGGTATTCCGCTGACATCCGCAATGCCATAGACTTACATTATGTCCACAAATCATCCGCAAAAAAATAGGATGATTTGCAGACAAGCGGAGCAGCCGTGTAAAAGAGACCTAAGGTAAACCAGATTTCTTCCACCAGAAGGCCAGTCCGGACTTTCGCTGACACCCGTGCACATTGCACACCTGCACTCACCAATTAGCATTTGCCTCCCAGTGGCCTATTTAAACTGCTCTAGTACTGTGAGCAGTTGCTGAATGGTCTTCAGCTTGTTCCTGTGGTTCTGAGACCTGATCTGTTGTTACTTCTCACCTGTGTATGACCCGGCCTGCCTTTGGACTTTGCCTCTGCCCGCGCTCCTGCTCTGTTGCTTACTACCCTGACCTTGGCTTGCTTAAACGGATCTGATCTGCCTGCTTACCCTGTACCGCGCTGCCCGGCTGTTATCGACATTGGCTTATCTTCTGGACTTGCTTGCGTGCTGATTCTGTACCTCACTGCCCGGTTTCCACTGGCTGCTGCTCCCACGCTTTGGTGCCAAGCTGCCACTGCACCCTGTTCCAAGGACTGCAACTACCAGCTGTACCCACCTACGGAGTGAACACCACCAGCTAGCCGCTACGGCACTCGTTCCACTCCTTGCCTTACACTCTCTGTTCCCACCTTCAGGAGTGTCAGGCGGGAGGAGCAAGAGAGGCTGCTGAGCCCTGATTACCGTGGTC
This sequence comes from Pelophylax lessonae, assembly GCF_965119305.1. Taxonomy (NCBI): domain Eukaryota; kingdom Metazoa; phylum Chordata; class Amphibia; order Anura; family Ranidae; genus Pelophylax; species Pelophylax lessonae. The sequence continues at coordinate 52,883,730 of NC_138779.1, read as the reverse complement.
AGTTTACGTGCCTCTGTAATCCGCTGCTGTGCTCTGACAGTCTCTCCCCTCTCCCCCTCCCTCCCTGTCATCATGAGAGTGGCTCTCCTGCCTGTCCCTCCCGTTGCTATTCAGCTTCATAAGTCAGCTAATATATAAGTATCCCCTCTGGAGCATGCTACCATTCACTACAGTGGATTTGTTTGTTTGTTTTAAATAAAAAGGCTAAATACCTTTTGTCACACCACAGCTGTGTGGTCATGTGATCCCCCCCCCCCCCTGTGCTGGCCGGCCTCGATCTATGGAGAGAAGCAGGAGGGGCTGAGATTCCCCTGTGCTGGGCGGCTGACATCACAGTGGAATCTCAGCCCCTCCCGCTTCTCTCCGCAGATCAGGGCGGCCAGCACAGGGGGATCACGTGACTGCACAGCTGCGGTGTGACAAAAGGTACTATTTAGCCTTTTCATTTTAAAAAAAACAAATCTACTGTAGTAAATGGCAGCATGCTCCGGAGGGGATACATGTAAAGTCACATGGTGACTTTACAATCACTTTATGATAGAACAATCTAGGTTTACTGTACAAAAAATGAACAGAACAAACAATAAAAATCTGATAAAGTTAGTTAAAGTTTTTAACTCTGATTTTTAAGATTCCTCCTAGGAATACTTTTTGTGTAGTTAATAAGACAATAGTGAATGTGCTATTTGTCAGATAGTGACTAAGCAAATAGATGACCTGCAAATTGAATTTCAAGTAACAAATGTTTAGTTGTCTGAATTACAGAATGATGTAAAGGGAATTTCTGTAAATTCTAAGGAAGGGACTAGTCAGGGACAATTAAACAAAAGTCTTTCGTACCAATCATTCAGTCCACAGAAGATGATTTCCAGGATGAGGATACGCTTAAGAAAAAAAAAAAAATAGACAAATCTGCAGAACTTGAACTTAATCTTAAAACCTTTGATCAGCTCATGATAATTGTTAAAGACTTTCTTCCTTATAATAAGAATGTTTTTGATAGTGCAGAAGGATTTGAATCGCATACAGATAGATTCAACTTGATAAATGAGCTGAAAAATGTGTGCTTTAAGGCTTGGCTGCCATATCAGTACTGGCAGCAATTCAAATCACCAACAGTAACAAAAGAAGGACAGACAATACATTTCACTGAGTCAGACAGATTGAAGTAGTTATTCAAGTTTCATCCAGGAGAAAAAAAATACTCCAGATATTCTTGATTATTTACAAATTTAAATTAATGAAAGTAAATTTATGAAAAAATTTGAAAAGGCATATAGAATGGTTATGGGGGTTGCAGAAAATCCATCTGCCATGATTGCAGGTTTGTAAAGAAATTTACATTTTTAGACCCAACTTCTCTTGCAGTGGCTGCCCAGATGCAAATCTTAGAAGATGCTGCATATTTTATGGATACAGTTAGAAGGCAAATTAATCTAGCCTATCAGCAGATTGACAACCTAGCAGTTCAAAATGGTGAACAAAGGAATGACACATGTATGTAATGCCACACACAAATATGGTGAGAGACACACCAGAGACAGAATGAGAGTTTAATGCCTCGTACACACGTACCGATCGTCGGCCGAACGATCGGCCGTCTTTAGTCCAGGGCTGTCGTGTCTGTTGAAAACTGCAAAAGACTGCACACGAATTTTGTCGGCCAACAACAGCCGACTGCAGAAGTGATGTCATGTGATGGTTAACTTTCCTTGTCTTTTTTCTTTTCTGAGCATGCCCAGTCTTGCTAATCTGCTGTCTGTTGGCCGAAATCTGTACTGACTGGCGAACAATCGGCCGTTCTGGTGTTGGCCAACAAAAATTTTAAGGCCTGCACGACAGATTCTGTTCGGCCGAAAATGCGCTGACGGCTGTCGGAAGCATCATACTAACAAGCCTACAATCGGCCGATCGGTCGTCGGCCGAATATTTACGGCCGACAATCGGTACGTGTGTACGAGGCTTTAGAGCAGGAAATGTCATTTGCTCCTATTGTGCTGGTCATTTGAAAAGACAATGTTGGAAATATCAATAAGATTCACAATTGAAAAGATTTGGGAATAGAAAATGAAAAAAAAAAAAAACTTTGTTGCAATCTGCTCTTCCAAACAATAGTTTGACTGGGATGCCTTATATATCAATACTCAAACAGAAAAGTTAATTTACAGCCAGCAATTGTGGTTCAAAAAAATATAGCAAACCCAATTGACAAAACGTTTTATTGCCATTGCAAAAATCAGAATTAATTTAAGATTTTACTGCTTTGATATTAGAAAATGTTGCTCTAATTTTATTGGATAAAAGTGAAAGACCACATGTACAAGGTTTACTGAATGGTAGAAAAATAAAGTGTTTAATAGATATGGGAGCAGAGTTGAGTTTACCTAAACAAAAAATTATATGTGAATCCTAATTCTCCTAAGTGCATTATAGTTGGTTTTAGTGGGAAAGGTAATTCTACTACTAATAAAGGAAATATAGTAACCGCGCTAGTGCAAATAAATAAATAAAACAAAAAGCAGCAAGTGTGACCGCACCCAAAAACAATATGTATATAAAAATTTGCGCTAAATAATCAATAAGTAAGACAAATAAATGTCCATTAGTAAGTCCAAAAATGAATAGTGAAATTAAGAAACAGGAGATTATCAATTCAAGGCTCCCAATGGTATTGTACTTACCGAAAAGCCAAATATAAATGGCAGAAAATCAAGGACCACCCTTTGAAAACGTCATCTGTGACAAAACGCGTAAGTTCACGGCGTGCTGACATCACCACCTAGCATCCAGGAAGCGCAGGCAAGCATAGCCGACCGGCCGGCGGCTTATACATCTATGCGAGTTATATTTTCCTGCATGTGAGTGATATCTTTCTTTTACATAATAAAAGTCTCTTGAATTTTATGCTATCGCGTTCCCCTCTTCTTTTAGATTGGTGACATTTACCTGGACACCAATATCTTGAGCGAGTATATGGAGCCAGCAGTTTTCCCATAACATCTGAACATATGTTATACTGTAACGCTCCTGCGTTTTTATAATAAGCTGGATTTGCAGCTGCAGAATCTCCACTCAGTAGTCATGTAGAGATGTGTTGAAATACCAGATCCAACTCTCCAGACTCATCACTGTGGGCCTGTCTGCTTCAGCATACAGATATACACACACTCAATAAGATGTTCCTGGAGTGATGGGATGTATATGACAGTATGGAGGTGATGTGCTGAAGGGACAGGTGTGAGCAGTGACAGCAATGATAAGCACTTGATAGTAATGTTCAGGAGAGTAGTAGATGGTAATAGGTAAAATGCAGATAGGTTAGTGATCATGTATGGTAACAGGTGGTGAGGACAGCAGATGATATATACAGGATAGACTAACCCAGTGCAAGGATAGATGGTAGTAGACTCAAGAGCTAGCAATCTTTGTAACAGTGCAGATGATAGAATTAGTATGCATAGATAGTAACAGTCCTTAATGTGCAGAGGTAGATAGTGTAAGTTAGTTATGGAGGAATCCCCTGTGGGGTACTTATCACTAGTAAGGTTAGTAAGTAGAGGGGTCCGGTAGTGAGGGAGTGATCCGGTAGCGAGATACGGGATCAGTAGCGAGGTACCGGTCTGTTCCAGGTAAAGGAGAATAGCTGGAGGCTCCGGCAGCATAAGACAAGGCTTGTGAGCATGCTGTAACATTGAACGAACAATGTGAGAGAGAAAGCCTGCGATTGAAATAGCCGCTCAGAGCGGCGCTCAGCGATGATGTCATCCGGCTTAAAGGTATATGCGTTCCACCTAACTAAAAAGGTGGGACGCGATATGAAGAGGAAAATGGGCAATAAGGGTACCAAAGGTACCAGAATCTTACAGTACCCCCCCCCCCTTAAGGCCGGCTCCGGAAGGCCTATAGCACTGGTTTCTCCGGGTATTTAGAGTGAAACCTTCATATAAGCCTAGGTGCGTGAACATCAGAAGTATCCAACCAGGTGTCGTCTTGGGGTCCATAGTTCTTCCATCTTATGAGATATTGGAGTCTTCCTCTGTGGATACGAGAATCCAAAATCTCCTTAATCTCATATTCTTCTCCGCCTTCAACTTGTACTGGAGGTGGAGGCAAGATGGTAGGCCTTATTCCTTGGTTAGGAACATGTGGTTTCAGTAGCGACACATGAAAGATGGGATGTATTCTGAGATCTGCCGGTAAGGTGAGTTGCACTGCAGCTTTTCCAATGAGTTTCTTAATTGGGAAGGGTCCCAGAAATAAAGGTCCAAGCTTTTTGCTAGGGATCTTTAACCTTAAATTTTTTGTCGATAGCCAAACGAGGTCCCCAATAGCATATTGCGGAGAAGGTCTTCTACGAAGGTCGCAGTACTTTTTTTGTTGACTATGAGCGTGTGAGATGGTGGTATTAAGTAAACCCAGAGAGTCTTTTATTTGGGTAAGATAATCCGAGGCTACTGGGTTACTTGATGGTAGGATGCGTGGTGGAAGAAGTGTGGGATGAAACCCATAGTTCAAGTAGAACGGACTTTGCTTAGTAGTACTGTGGGTTGCGTTGTTATAAGCAAATTCCGCCAGAGGGAGGAGGTCCACCCAATCATCCTGTAGGTATGATGTGTAGCAACGCAGATATTGTTCTATACACTGGTTGACTCTTTCAGTCTGTCCGTTGGTCTGAGGGTGGTAAGGAGAAGTGAGCTTTCGCTCAATCCGTAGTATTTGACATAGAGCTTGCCAAAACTTGGAGATAAACTGTGAACCACGGTCGAATAAAAGAGTCTTTGGAATTCCATGTAACTTGAACACATGTTTCATTAGTAGTTCCGCTGTTTGTTTAAATGAAGAATGTCAGATGGTCCACTGACACTAGAATGGTATTAAATCCTTTGGAAGGTGGTAGTTCTACTATAAAGTCTAAGGACACAACTTCCCATGGAACCTGGGGTATTGGTAGACTGCAGAGTAGACCAGATGGTTTTGTAGTGTCAATTTTGGACCTTGCACAGATGTCACATGAAGAAACAAATTTTTGTACAGACGTCTTCATATCAGGCCACCAAAACTGCCTGGTAAGCAAATTAAGGGTTTTCGTCATACCCATATGTCCTGCCATAGGCACATCATGTGATAATTCCAAGATCTTGGTGCGCATAGTAGGGGGTATGTAGAGTTTGTCGTTGTAATAGAGGAAGCCTTCTGCATCAGTACTTAGTTGTGGTGGAGGTGAATCCAATCCTATACTGTGCAAAATCTCTTCCTTCAGGGAACGAACAACACCAATAATACGTTCATAGGGTATTATGGGAATAGAAGGGATTTCGGCGCAGTTATCTTCGGTTAATCGTGATAGCGCATCCGCTTTTTTGTTTTTGTCTGCAGGCGTGTAGGTCACTAGGAAGTTGAATCTTAGGAAGAATAATGACCATCGTACCTGCCGGTGGGAAAGAGTTTTGTTAGTCTGGAGGTATTGAAGGTTTTTATGATCTGTATATATGAGTATTGGTAATCGGGTACCTTCAAGTAGATGTCGCCAATTCTCCAGTGCCAGTTTTATGGCAAGCAACTCCTTTTCACCCACTGGGTAATTCACCTCTGGGCTGCTTAGTGATTTAGAGAAGAAAGCAACTGGGTGGAGTGGTGAAGTATTTGTTGGTCGTTGGGAGATAACTGCTCCTACTGCCATGTTTGACGCATCTACCTCCAGGATATATTGGAGGGATGGGTCTGGATGGCGTAGTATGGGAGCAGAAGTAAAGCTTGATTTTAACAAGCGGAAAGCTCCATTTGCTTCTTCTGACCATTTGAATGGTTTCTTTATACTTGTAAGTTGTGTGAGAGGTCTCACAATAGCAGAGAAGTTCTTGATGAACTTCCTATAGAAGTTTGAAAATCCAAGGAATCGCTGTAATGCCTTACGAGTTGTTGGTATAGGCCAATCCAGAATACAGGATATCTTGCTCATATCCATCTTGATTCCGGTTTTGGATATGATGTATCCTAGGAATAATATTTCTTCTTTATGAAATAGGCATTTTTTTAATTTCACGTATAGATTGTGTGCGAGTAATCTGGACAACACAAGTCTTACATGTTTTATATGTTCAGACAAAGATCGAGAATAGATAAGTATATCGTCCAGATATACCACAACACAGACATCAAGTAAGTCTCTAAAGATGTCGTTTATGAACCGTTGAAAAGCTGCGGGAGCATTACACAACCCGAATGGCATCACAAGATATTCGAATAATCCGTATCTGGTTCTGAATGCTGTCTTCCACTCATCTCCGTCACGGATTCGGATTAGGATGTATGCCCCTTTTAGGTCCAATTTAGAGAAGTAGGTAGCCCCACGCACTTGTTCAATGAGTTCAGGGATGAGCGGTAAAGGATAGCGATCCTTTATCGTAATGGTATTTAATTGCCTATAATCGATAATAGGCCTAAGACTTGAATCCTTATTGCGGACAAAGAAAAGTCCTGAAGCTGTGGAAGAAGTAGAGGGTCTGATGAACCCTTTTGTCAAATTCTCATCCAAGTATTCCTTGAGATGAGAGAGTTCATCCTGTGAAAGAGGATAAACATGACCGAAAGGCAATTTGCTGTTAGGGAGTAGATCGATAGTGCAATCATAATCCCTATGGGGAGGCAACACTTGAGCATTTTTCTCAAGGAAAACTTCGGACAGATCTTGATAGCATAGTGGTGCAATCTCATCTGACACCACAGACAGGATCTTTCCATAAGATGGGAGGTTACACGTAATCTCGCAATAGTGAGAAGGGAAAGTTAGAGTCCGTGTTTTCCAATCTATGGTTGGTTGATGTGTGTGTAACCAGGGAAGTCCCAAGATAATGGGAAAATGGGGTGAAGATAGTACATCAAAAGTGGTGGTCTCCATATGAGACTCGTTAGCAGTGACAAGGAGTGCTTGTGTCTGATTGGTGATTGGACCAGAAGATAACGGAATACCGTTAATGAAACTAACAGAGACAGGTTTAGGTTTTGAAATAATAGGTATTTTATTTAAAGTAACAAAACGTGTATCGATATAGTTCCCACAAGATCCTGTGTCGATCATAGCCTTGGTGGAAATCCTAGTCTGGTCCCACTGTAATGTTAAATGAACAAAGAGCTAGGGATTAGAAAAGGAAGTCGTTAATCCCCCTAGCAAGACATGTGAACACTCACCCTCTTTTTTGCGGACAAGGGGACAGACGCTTATCAAATGATCCGGGGATGCGCAGTACATGCAGAGGTTTCTGGATCTTCTCCTGGCTCGTTCAGTAGTTGATAAAGGTGGGCGTATGGTTCCTACCTCCATAGGAGTAGGGTCAACGGCCGAAATCCGAGAAGGACTAGACAATGGCATTCCCATTTTCTCAGCCTTTCTTTCTCGCAGTCGCCTGTCAATGTTGATACTGAGTTGTATTAAGGCATCCAAAGTGCCAGGTAAATCCGCTCGGGCGAGCTCGTCTTTAACGGCTTCTGACAACCCGAGTCTGAACTGAGTTCACAGAGATGTATTATTCCATCCTGAATCAAGGGTCCATCTTTTGAACTCTGCTACAAAGTCTTCAACAGGTCTCCTTCCTTGTTTTAAAGCCCTTAATTGGATATCAGCAGTACTCTGCCTATTGGGGTCTTCATATAAGCTAGCGAGTTCCGCTAGGAATAAAGGATAGGAGTTGAGAAGATGATCATCTTTCTCAAAGAGAGAGTCTGCCCAGGCCCGTGGATCACCCGTTAAGTATGAAATAACGGTACAAACTTTAATTTGATCAGTAGGATAAGTACGAGGTTTTAGCAAAAAAAGCAATTGACATGCGTTTTTGAATTCTCGAAATTTTTTCCGATCGCCTGTAAACACTAGAGGAGGGTTTATTTTAGGTTCAGGGGGCTGAGCAGCAGTAAGCTGTGAAAGACGGGTTACCTGCTGTCTCAGAGTCTGATTTTCATCTTTTACTTCAGTAAGAGCAAGTATTAATGCATTTACTTGTTGTGTTAATTATGTCACTTGAGTGGGTAATTCTGCTGAATCCATTTTTTAGGTTCGTTCAATCTGTAACGCTCCTGCGTTTTTATAGTAAGCTGGATTTGCAGCTGCAGAATCTCCACTCAGTAGTCATGTAGAGATGTGTTGAAATACCAGATCCAACTCTCCAGACTCATCACTGTGGGCCTGTCTGCTTCAGCATACAGATATACACACACTCAATAAGATGTTCCTGGAGTGATGGGATGTATATGACAGTATGGAGGTGATGTGCTGAAGGGACAGGTGTGAGCAGTGACAGCAATGATAAGCACTTGATAGTAATGTTCAGGAGAGTAGTAGATGGTAATAGGTAGAATGCAGATAGGTTAGTGATCATGTATGGTAACAGGTGGTGAGGACAGCAGATGATATATACAGGATAGACTAACCCAGTGCAAGGATAGATGGTAGTAGACTCAAGAGCTAGCAATCTATGTAACAGTGCAGATGATAGAATTAGTATGCATAGATAGTAACAGTCCTTAATGTGCAGAGGTAGATAGTGTAAGTTAGTTATGGAGGAATCCCCTGTGGGGTACTTATCACTAGTAAGGTTAGTAAGTAGAGGGGTCCGGTAGTGAGGGAGTGATCCGGTAGCGAGGTTCCGGTCTGTTCCAGGTAAAGGAGAATAGCTGGAGGCTCCGGCAGCATAAGACAAGGCTTGTGAGCATGCGGTAACATTGAACGAACAATGTGAGAGAGAAAGCCGGCGATTGAAATAGCCGCTCAGAGCGGCGCTCAGCGATGATGTCATCCGGCTTAAAGGTATATGCGTTCCACCTAACTAAAAAGGTGGGACGCGATATGAAGAGGAAAATGGGCAATAAGGGTACCAAAGGTACCAGAATCTTACATATACGCGCTTACCCTCCGGTGATCTGGTAAGAAGAGCTAAGATTGGTGGTGGATTTATTAATGTTTACCTGTCAACAATCCTTTGGAATTTATGAGCACTTTATTTATATTTCGGTAGCAAGTACCTGTATGTGCCTGACTCACCTATCGGTGTTTATTCATTTGGAGTTTATGTTTAAGATCAGAACTCAATATATGCACATAACCTCTTGGGATCTGGAAAGAAGCGCTAAGATTGGTGGTGGATTCCATAAGTCTGTTTGCCTGTCAGATATTCCTATGTTATCATTTAATGAGCACACTCCTTTTTTATTTGGTAAGGACTATCTGCATGAGTTTGATTCACATAGTGGTGCTATTCACTGGTGAAGGCATTGTACTCTTTATGTGAGTGCATCTTACTTTTTATATTTTCCTGTGTTATTTGGATTTTTATTTGGATTTTTCCTCTATGGGAGCTCGGATGAGAACGGACCGCCTGTCTGGTCTCATCTGATCCTATCCGATCCGATCCTCCAGACGGATGGAAAATAGGGTTTCCATCTGCCTGGATTTCAATGACAGGATCTAATTTGATAGCAGCAGGTGTCAGCGGAGATGTCTCCGCTCACATCTGCCGCTCCATAGGGCTGCACGGGGCATCCAATATGGTTCGCCCGAAAAACTGACAGGCGGATCAGAAAGCCCGTGTGAAAGGGGCCAAATACTCGCGCTATGGTGAATAAATGTGAAATATCTGCAGCTGCTGTGCACAAAGTATGAATCACTCAAAAACATAAAAATAAATAGATACAGCGCTTACAAATATACCAAAAAATATAAAAGTCCAAAACGTTCAATCAACAGTTATAATGCAAATGGCATCTCCATACAGTATAATAAAGTACTTTTGTGCACCAATCTTCTTACAAGTGCTGATGTGCTCCAAATAAATTCACTTCAGATGTGGCACACACCCCTCCTGTATGCCCACTTACCAAAGGTAATGGACTCCCTGCTTTTCAGTCTGGGGGTCAAATAGGCTTGAATCTGGTATAGAAAATGGATGGTCATAAGGGTCTGATGTAAATCTCCCCAACATGGCTCTCAGACACAGTGGCGTAGCGTGGGTTGTCAGCGCCCGGGGCAAGGTAAGTAATTTGCGCCCCCTACACAAATCTACTAGACCACTACACAGACCTACCTTATTCCTACACTGACCTGCCTGATTAATATACTGACACCTACACAGACCTACCTGACCACTACAGAGACCTGCCTTATACCTACACTGACACCCCCCATACACTGACACCCACACTGACCCCCCCTCCCACACTGACACCTTCACTGACAACTACACTGGTCCCCCCCATACACTGACTCCCCCATACACTGACACCCCTACACTGACCCCCCTTACACTGAAGACGTCACTGACCCCCCCCCTACACTGACCCCCCTTACACTGACAACTTCACTGACAACTACACTGACCCCCCTTCACTGACCACCCCTACTCTGACCACCCCTACATTCCCACATACACTGAGACCTACACTGACAACTGCACTGACCCCTCCCCCTACACTGACCCCACACACTGACACCCCTACACTGACCCCCCTACACTGGCCCCCCTACACTGACCCCCCTTAAACTGACAACTACACTGACAACTGCACTGCCCCCCCTACACTGACACCACACACTGACTCCCCTACAATGACCCCCCCTACACTGACCCCCCTTAAACTGACAACTACACTGACCCCCACTCATACACTGACACCTACACTGACCCCCCAATACATTGACACCTACACTGACCCCCCCCATACACCGACACCTACACTGACACCTACACTGACCCCTACACTGACCCCCCCATACACTGACACCTACACTGACCCCCCCATACACTGACCCCCCCCCATACACTGACACCTACACTGACCCCTACACTGACCCCCCCATACACTGACACCTACACTGACCCCCCCCATACACTGACACCTACACTGACCTCCCCATACACTGACCCCCCCATACACTGACACCTACACTGACCCCTACACTGACCCCCCCCATACACTGACACCTACACTGTCCCCCCCCATACACTGACACCCCCCATACACTGACACCTACACTGACCCCCCCCCATACACTGACACCCCCCATACACTGACACCTACACTGACCCCCCATACATTGACACCTACACTGACCCCCCCATACACTGACACCCCCTACACTGACCCCCCCATACACTGACCCCCCCATACACTGATCCCTACACTGACCCCCCATACACTGACACCCCCTACACTGACCCCCCATACACTGATCCCTACACTGACCCCCCATACACTGATCCCTACACTGACCCCCCATACACTGACACCCCCTACACTGACCCCCCCATACACTGATCCCTACACTGACCCCCCATACACTGACACCCCCTACACTGACCCCCCCATACACTGACACCCCCTACACTGACCCCCCATACACTGATCCCCCCCTACACTGACCTATCTCCCCCCTCTTATGTCCACTTCCCTGGGCTCCCGGGCAGGCAGCACATCACTCAAGTCACCTCTTTCTGTGTCCAGACACTGGGGACTTGAGGAGACGATCTGGAGCAGAGGAGAGACACAGCGTGTCAGCAGCAGCAGCAGCCAGCGTGGAGGCAGCCGGTCCGGACAGCAGGGAGAGACTCCAAGAGCGGTGCTGCACATGCACCGAGCCGCCGGCTGCCATCTTCACCCACGAGTCAGCCCCGCCCCGCCCCCTGGCCGCACATGACAACTTCAGTGTCCACCGCTGCTCGTCCTGCACAGTAAAGGAGCCAAGTGCAGGAAAGAGCGGCCGGGCCGCCGGACAGGGCATTATCACAAATAAAGGGATGCGGGACACTATGATCTTGCGGATGGCGGGCGTGGGATGCGCCCCCCTAAATATTGCGCCCGGTGCCAGTGGCCCCCCCCCGCACCCCCCACGCTACGCCACTGCTCAGACATTCAGCATGCTCCCCAAACTCAGAATAAGAAAGGGAGCCAATAGTGAAGTACTGTAAAGCTCATATTTATTTGCAGTATAAATAAATACTTACAGGACAAAAGATGAAAATAGGCATGTAAAGTGCAAGGAATTTTCCGGGAATGCCATAACCAGCGTTCCAGGATAACCGGAAGTGACGTCGTTAGGACTAGCAGGGACCTAGAATTTATACCCGAGGGGAGCAGCTTCCTTCTCGGTGGCCAATAGGATTATATGGCGGCCACTTTGAGTAAATAAACCATTGATTCCCATTAATCCCATGGAATTAAATTAAATCTGTCCTAACGGCGTCAGTTCCACCAACGTATTGCACATCCCTTTTATAAACTTGAAAAACATACCTTAATACAATAAAAAAAATCTATTATTATGTACATATGTATATTATTACATACCTTCAAAGCACCTTAGCAGTTAATAACACATGATCACACTTAACTGATTGAATGGATTTAACCACCAAAAACATAACAGAATTTTAGAAATAAAAAATAAATCAAGTCTACCTAAAAAAATAAAATAAAAATAAAAATAGAAAAAAAAAGTTAAAAATATATATTATAGGAATAATAAAAAAAAAAAAATATATATATATATGTTAATAATAATAATAATAATAATATTAAATTAATGAAAATAAAGATGAGAATAATAAATATATAAAAAAATAACAATGTAAAACAGTAAAACTGAATAACAAATTATGAAATATAATAATTCACAAATTTGAAAGAAAACAATCAGCTTCTAACTTCAGCTTGTTCAATTTGGACCTGTTCACATCGGCACGATTTGACATATCAAATCGCATGCCAAATCTCAGCCTCAATGGCACTGTCCCAAACGTTCCTGCACTACTTTTGGCGACTTTGGGGGCCAATTGAAAAGACATCTGTGCATGAATCTGCGCAGATGTCATTCAAATTGCCCTGAACTCACACTTTTTATTATTGTTTGTTTATTCTTATTTTTGCTTGACCTTTGGACAATCTGTTTCATTTATACACCTTGCACCCGTGGGTAGTCCTCCCATGAACGGGCAGGCATAGAAAACGTAGGACTCCTCCCTGTATTTCTTTCCACTTTGTACTTATCTCTTTTAGGGTAAGGGTTTTTCAGATTTAAAAAAAAAAAAACTCCCCCTCCCCCTGTTTTTCTTGTACAGTTCATATTATACATGAGGAATATATAAAGTATATGCATTTCAGACCTGTACCTATGTAACCATGTATCATGTAAAATGATTTCAGATCTGTATCTATGTATTATGCTATGGTGATATTCTATTATAATTATAGTTTTTTCATTTCTATTTTGTAGACTTGATTTTATGATTGCGATTGATCTTTCTGAATTCGCAAATCCTTGAGGGTCCTGAAGAAGTGGTATATTTGTGAAAACGCATAGACCTTTCTTAAGAATACCGATTGCTTGTTTATGTGATGTATTTAAAGTCAATAATTATTGCTATTTGCTTTTAATTGTATTTAATAAAATGATATTTTTTTAATATAGTATATACTTTTTGTTTGAGTATATTAGCAAGTGACATAAGGGGTATATTTAAAGTCCCAGTTTCTCTTTTCTCTCCTTTACTATATACCTCATGTCACCTTATTATTGAAGTAATCATAGACATTCACTCCATTCCATATTCATTTCTTCAATATATTGTATATATAAGAAATATATATATATATATATATATATATATATATATATGTGCAGTATCTCTCAAAAGTGAGTACACCCCTCACATTTTTATAAATATTTTATTATATTATTAAACTTATTTGGTTCAGATGGTGTCAAGTGTGTGTGGCGGCAACCAGGTGAGGAGTACAAAGACAAGTGTGTCTTGCCTACAGTCAAGCATGGTGGTGGGAGTGTCATGGTCTGGGGCTGCATGAGTGCTGCCAGCACTGGGAGCTACAGTTCATTGAGGGAACCATGAATGCAAACACGTAATGTGACATACTGAAGCAGAGCATGATCTCCTCCCTTCAGGGACTGGGCCACAGGGCAGTTTTCCAACATGATACCGGCCCCAAACACACCTCCAAGATGACCACTGCCTTGTTAAAGAAACTGAGGGTAAAGGTGATGGACTGGCCAAGCATGTGTCTAGACCTAAATCCTATTGAGCATCTGTGGAGCATCCTCAAACGGAAGGTGGAGGAGTGCAAGGACTCTAACTTCCACCAGCTCTGTGATGTCATCATGGGGTGGAAGAGGACTCTAGTGGCAACCTGTGAGACTCTGGTGAACTCTATGCCCAAGAGGGTTAAGGCAGTGCCGGAAAATAAAGGTGGTCTCACAAAATATTGACATTTTGGGCTCAATTTGGACATTTTCACTTAGGAGTTCACTCACTTTTGTTGCCAGCGGTTTAGACATTAATGGCTGTGTGTTCAGTTATTTTGAGAGGGCAGCAACTTTACACTGTGATACAAGCTGTACACTCACTACTTTACATTGTTGCAAAGTGTAATTTCTTCAGTGTTGTCACATGAATAGATATAATAAAATATTTACAAAAATGTGAGGGGTCTACTCACTTTTGTGAGATACTGTATATATATACAGTGGGTACGGAAAGTATTCAGACCCCCTTAAATTTTTCACTCTTTGTTATATTGCAGCCATTTGCTAAAATCATTTAGGTTCATTCTTCTTCCTCATAAATGTACACATAGCACCCCATACTGACAGAAAAACACAGAATTGTTGACATTGTTGCAGATTTATTAAAAAAGAAAAACTGAAATATCACATGGTCCTAAGTATTCAGACCCTTTGCTCAGTATTTAGTAGAAGCCCCCTTTTGATCTAATACAGCCAGGAGTCTTTTTGGGAAAGATGCAACAAGTCTTTCACACCTGGATTTGGGGATCCTCTGCCATTCCTCCTTGCAGATCCTCTCCAGTTCTGTCAGGTTGGATGGTAAACGTTGGTGGACAGCCATTTTTAGGTCTCTCCAGAGATGCTCAATTGGCTTTAAGTCAGGACTCTGGCTGGGCCATTCAAGAACAGTCACGGAGTTGTTGTGAAGCCACTCCTTCGTTATTTTAGCTGTGTGCTTAGGGTCATTGTCTTGTTGGAAGGTAAACCTTCGGCCCAGTCTGAGGTCCAGAGCACTCTGGAGAAGGTTTTTGTCCAGGATATCCCTGTACTTGGCCGCATTCATCTTTCCCTCGATTGCAACCAGTCGTCCTGTCCCTGCAGCTGAAAAACATCCCCACAGCATGATGCTGCCACCACCATGCTTCACTGTTGGGACTGTATTGGACAGGTGATGAGCAGTGCCTGGTTTTCTCCTCACATACCGCTTAGAATTAAGACCAACAAGTTCTATTTTGGTCTCATCAGACCAGAAAATCTTATTTCTCACCATCTTGGAGTCCTTCAGGTGTTTTTTAGCAAACTCCATGCGGGCTTTCATGTGTCTTACACTGAGGAGAGGCTTCCGTCGGGCCACTCTGCCATAAGGCCCCGACTGGTGGAAGGCTGCAGTGATGGTTGACTTTCTACAACTTTCTCCCATCTCCTGACTGCATCTCTGGAGCTCAGCCACAGTGATCTTTGGGTTCTTCTTTACCTCTCTCACCAAGGCTCTTCTCCCCCGATAGCTCAGTTTGGCCGGACGGCCAGCTCTAGGAAGGGTTCTGGTCGTCCCAAACATCTTTCATTTGAGGATTATGGAGGCCACTGTGCTCTTAGGAACCTTGAGTGCAGCAGAAATCTTTTTGTAACCTTGGCCAGATCTGTGCCTTGCCACAATTCTGTCTCTGAGCTCTTCAGGCAGTTCCTTTGACCTCATGATTCTCCTTTGCTCTGACATGCATTGTGATCTGGAAGGTCTTATATAGACAGGTGTGTGGCTTTCCTAATAAAGTCCAATCAGTATAATCAAACACAGCTGGACTCAAATGAAGGTGTAGAACCATCTCAAGGATGATCAGAAGAAATGGAAAGCACCTGAGTTAAATATATGAGTGTCACAGCAAAGGGTCTGAATACTTAGGAACATGTGATATTTCAGTTTTTCTTTTTTAATAAATCTGCAACAATGTCAACAATTCTGTTTTTTTCTGTCAGTATGGGGTGCTATGTGTACATTCATGAGGAAGAAGAATGAACTTAAATGATTTTAGCAAATGGCTGCAATATAACAAAGAGTGAAAAATTTAAGGGGGTCTGAATACTTTCCGTACCCACTGTATATATATATATATATATATATATATATATATATTAAAATATGTCCTTATGTCACATATCAGTTCTCTATATACTGTATATATTCCCCTATGGTGCTTTTATTTTTCCTGAAGCTATAACTAGTCCTCTTGATCAATGTGAATTTCCCTTTAAGTGCATCACAATTCTACTGGGTGTTTCACTGTGTCCAATGTGCCACCGCTCTCAGATCAATAGCGATTTTTTCCCTTTTAGCATCTTTATCCTCAATATGGGTGCTGGAAAGTTAATCAATCGGCATCCTGGGTCCCCCCGGTGGATATCCTCATGTAGAGCCCAAAAAAGAGAGACACTAATAGTGCTGTGTATTAGACTTTATTTAAAAAATAAATAAATAATTCCACTCACATTATAAAAATACCAAAAAGCCTGTATGTTACCTTAAGGATGCAGCCTCTGTGTACCTCCAACAAAATGGAGTTCCGCACACTTCTGCTTGCAGCATGATGTCACCGGTTCCTCCTCCCTACGCGTTACTTCACCACACCAAGTATAACATGTTTGTTATTTAAAAAAATAAAATAAAACAAAAATTTCATGTCACTTAAGTGTATAAAATTAAATAGGTGCAAAATATAAAAGTATGACGCTCAACAAAAAGTGAATCACAATCTAAAATTGGATAAACCACAACGTGCTAAATAATGAACCGTGAGGTAAGATATATCAAACTTTGGTGCTCAATCAATAAATAGTGACAATAAATTGAATAAATCAAGTCTCTGGTGCTCAAAAAAACATCAAAACAGATAATCCAAATATCAGCAGCTGATGGAAAATCTTAAACTTGATAGGAGTGTGTATTCCTTAAAGCCTCCACTCGTTCACCCAGTGCAAGCAAATCTTACTGCTTACCAGAAATATAGGACCCCTTGATTATAGGGGGTCACTTGAGTGTAATCCTTTCAGCGTGTGATCCGACCAGACCATATAGATCTCACATCAATATACAAATTGGCACTTGGTGTAGAAAAACCCTCTCTCAGGATGGAGAGTGTGTAGCCAAACCGTGGGTTTTGATCAGGACCATGACATAAGTAGAGAGAAAAGAAAGGCTCTCATGGCGCAGTATCTCATGATAAACCGTTTAATTGATTTAAAATTGCACTTAAAAGAAAGCCTTCAATGCAGGAATCGCGGTAACAAGGGATGGGAACGCCGCTTCCGCGTTACACCTGCGTTCCACCTTGACCGGAAGTTACGATTTCACGTTCCCGAACCACACCAATAATTCACACCAACCCCCCCTTTCACAAAATTAAATAGGTGTTCCCTTCGATAGCTCAGCTGGTAGAGTGGAGAACTGTAGAGGCCAAAATTAAAATACAAGTAAAGTCAATAAGGACTGTTAAAGAGAATTATATTTGATCATTTTTTAAAAAGAAAAATGGTTAAAGATGGAGCAGATTTTCCAACTTAAATGTACCTGTAGAAGGGTTGACCTGAATTTCAGAAAGCCTATAAATTGTAAGAAGCTATTCTGAGGCATTATGGTCTCTAGCGAAAACAGCTCAAGATATATCTACCCTACCGTCTGTCATACTACCATCTTCATGTACATTTTACCGCGTAGGGCTATGACAAACTTGAAATTTTTGTGGAATGGTCTCACTTACTTTCTGATGTCATCCAGAACTTAGGGAGGAACGTTCAGTATTATAAGACCCAAATGCTTACCTACGTACGCACTACAGGAAGATGAAGGACTGCTGAAGTGAAGCATTTTTAAACTGCTGGAAAATGTTAAAATAGTTTTTACCTTTGTTCTTGTTCAATATGTTTGTATTAAAGTTTTATAATACCAAAAAAAAAAATAACAAATTGTGTATAGCCTAATTTTGTTTGTACAAGCAAGTATATACAGTACTATAAAGTAAATTTACACCCAATGGCAAAAAACTAATTTAATTTTAATGTTTAACATGTTATTTCGAAGGTGATTTTCAGTATTTTAAAATCTGCAGTTTTTTTTTTTATTTCTTTATTTAGTAAGAGGTTGCAATACAATTAGAGGTAGGGCACATCAGATAAAAATGAAACAGTACAATCTGATGACAGCATTATAAACAGTGTTTCACCAAAGATTACAGTAGCTATAAAACAAATACAGGCATACAATCTGCAGTTTTTATAAAGATTAAGCACTGCTAATGCATTTTAAAGATGCTGGAAAATGCTAGAGGAGTTTTTTTCTTTTTTTATTCTTGCTCAGTATATTTGTATTAAAGTTTTATCATACAAGATAAGATGTAAACAAATTTGTATACAGTCCAATTTTGTTTGTACATAAAAAAGTATATATTTTGAAGTAGATTTAAACTAATCAATAGAATTTAATTTAAGATTTAACATGTTTTTTTAAAGGTGATTTTCAATATTTTAAAATCTGTAGCTTTTATAAAAGTAGTCCTACCATGATGTTCCTTGTTCAGGAATGTCCTGTTATAGGGTGGCATAATCAAAATATGAGGTTTTCATTCATAAAATTGAATTGAAAATTTTAAATTGTCATTGAATTAAACATAATAATAAAAAAAAATATGTACAGTATTTATATATCAATAAAACGTTCTACTTCTCCCCTATTCAAAACTAAAGAAAACATGTAGCTATGCATATACTTTAAGGATATCTGTTACTGTAACAATTAGGTTTTAGTGAATCAGGCATAAAAAATAAATAGACAGATACTTCCTGTGCTCATGTAATATATCTTTGGAATTTGTAAAGTAAAATTCCACTTTTGCTATGGAAAATAAAGCTTGTGCTGTCCAGTTCACTTTTTTTTGTACATTGGTGGGATTTTAGCAAGCATCCTAACAGATATGTACTTTTTCTGCTCTGTAAATGATACGTGTCTAGCCAAAGTAATTTCCTTCATCTGAGGGAGAAGTGAGTACTTAGTGGAAGCGACTGCCTGCTATAATCACCTAATCAGTCCCAGTGTCCTAGTATGACCATCTAACATCCCTGGATGTATCGAGTGTCAAAGAGTATGACCGCTAGGAGTGAAGGTAGGAGACATGGGCTGCCAGAAAGGTTACAATAAAAGCTTTTCTATTGGAGTTCTCTTGTACTTGATTTTTTATAACCTGATAGGGTTCATTTAAAATTATTTTCGATGTGACTTTCACTCTTTTTTATGATTGCGCTTTTTTTAAAAAAATGCATTAAACATGGAGATTTGTCATTTACCCAGTGCAAGGAGATCTATATTTCCCCAAACTCAGCGTTCTTGTATAAGAAATGCTAGGTTAAGATATCAGCAATGTAGAAAAGACATTCTTTTCAGTGGTTCAGTCAATCCATAGGCTTTCATCATTAATGTCACCTATGCTGGCCCTTGTGTGGGCCTTTATGCCTGGGAGGCAGAGCGGCTTCTGTATCATAGGCTCTGTATGGGCTCTCACAGCGGTCACATGATCAAGAGCTTGTCCTGCTGGCTCCCAACCAGAAACCGTGTTTGACAGCTGTTGGTGACAGCTCTGTCAGTGTTCTGTGAGCACTCTCTTGGCACACAAACTTAGGCTGTCATGGCAAATGTTTGGTGGCTGGGTGTTAAAGCCCACCTTTCCTGCTGCTGTATATATGGGTTATGTAGATTGCAAGAGGTTAAAAAGAACCGTAAAGTTCCACCATTGTGTATGCATTACTGAAGAAGTGCCTTTGTACAAAAGAATCAAAATGATGTGTTTAAAAAAAATAACATGCATTGATAAGACTATTGACATCTAGCTGATCACCTATATATAATTATTTTAAACTAAACCCTCAAAATAAAATAGAAAAAACCCTGCATGGGTTAAATGCTTGTTAAGTCTAGGAGTAGAGGGCTATAGTACTTACCATGTTCCTGACTTCGGTACTCTCCCCTTTTTCTCTCTGAAGCCCCAGGTTTTGAGCAGGCCCTTGCCATCCTCATGTACAGTGCAGGACTATCAATTCTGCATCGTTTGTGATGATATCAGAGTATGGCCACTAGCTGGAGCACCTTCTAGAATAGGCTTCAGAGCATTGGTCGCTCTGAGGAAAAAGCCTGCTGAAGTGAGGAATAAGGTAAATATTACAGCCTGGCTCCCAGTCTCCACTCGAATTCATCCCAAAGATGTTCTATCGTGTTGAGTTTCAGGACTCTGTGCAGGCCAGTCAAGTTCCTCCACACCAAACTTGCTCATCCATGTCTTTGTAGACCTTGCTTTGTGCCCTGGTGCGTAGTCCTGTAGGAATAACAAGGTGCCATCCCCAAACTGTTCCCACAAAGTTGGCAGCATGAAATTGTCCCAAATGTCTTTGTATGGTGACGCCTTAAGAGTTTCCTTCACTGAAACTAAGGGGCCAAGACCAACCCCTAAAAGACAACCCCACACCATAATCCCCCTCCACCAAATGATTTGAACCAAGAAGCTAGGTCCCTCAGAACATGAATGAGTGAGTTTGGGGTGGAGGAACTTAACTGGCCTGCAAAGAGTCCTGACCTCAACCCAACAGAACACCTTTGGGATGATTTAGAGCGGAGACTGGGAGCCAGGCCTTCTTGTCCGACATCAGTGCCTGACCTCACAAATGCGCTTTTGGAAGAATGGTTAAACATTCCCATAAGCACACTCCTAAACCTTGTGGACAGCCTTCCCAGAAGAGTTGAAGCTGCTATAACTGCAAAGGGTGGTCCAACTCAATAATAAACCCTACAGACTAAGACTGGGATGCCTTTAAAGTTCATGTGCGTGCAAAAGCAGTCCCAATACTTTTGACAATATAGTGTTTTTAATGAGAACAATGTAAACTTAAGTTGATCTTTACATTATTTATGCTTTGCAGGCTTGTCGGATGTCCCCTAAGGGTTGCTGCATGGGTTATGGTTTAATATTACCCTTGTACATCCGTAATTACGTCTCCAAGACTTTTACCTATTCATGATTAATGATAGGCAAACAGGTACAGTAAATCTACTAAACCTTGCATAATTTTAATTAGATTCATTTCAAATTTATAAATGTGCTGTCACTTCTGTGTGAGAATGCATTGCCCGGGAGGCTGTTGTAAACATCATGTGTAGCGGTTAATAGCTGCACCCGGAATATTGTTCATTATGCCAAGTCTGCTCATAGATTAAAGCAGATAAAATGAAAAACACAGACATCAGAGGATTGCTTCTTTTTTCATGGCTGAAAATTCAAATGAATTATACTGCAACACGCTGCAATGCATTTTACCATCATTTGAAAAACCAGAAACGTATATCCTGCGCTATGTGAACATGAAATAAATTACATCAGATTAGAACTGCAGCACCCTTCTACCAATCTGTGTATCAGATATGATCAAAATATATATGATATAATATAAATAAAGGTGTGTTTTCCCTTGCAAAATATCGAAACGACTTGAAAAATAAATACACAATAACAAATACATACAAATAATGATCAATTAAGGAACATCAATTCATGGGGTCACACACGTGACATTGTTCCGCACGCTGGGGAGCCAATCCAACGGTGTTTGTGTTATGCTGTTTGTATCTAAGGCCTGATATATGTGCATTTTAATCGTTTTAATAAACCCTTTGTCAGAAATACTACACTATGTTGGTTTCCTCTGTATCCTAATCTTTTCTCACAGAGCAAGTACACTTAGGATTGAAGAGATGGCCATTCTTGGAACTAGAGTTTAAGTGGCTGCAGAGCAGCAAGGCGTTCTTTGATCTCGATGTGAGATCTATTGGCTAGGTAAGGAGCCTATTAACCACTTAAGCCCCAGAAGATTTTACCCCCTTCCTGACCAGGGCCTATTTTGCGATTCGGCACTGCGTGAGTTTAACGGACAATTGCGCGGTCGTGCGACGCTGTACCCAAACGAATTTGACGTCCTTTTTTTCCCACAAACAGAGCTTTCTTTTGGTGGTATTTGATCACCTGTGCGATTTTTTGATCATGCGCTATAAACAAAAAAATAGCGTCAATTTTGCAAAAATAACAATATTTTTCACATTTTTTTTTACATGAAATTCCCCCCCAAAAAAATGTAAAAATCTAAATTTTTTAACATTTTCGGCCAATTTGTTTTATGCTACCTATGTTTGGTAAAATAAATCGCAAAAAGCGTATTTTGATTGGTTTGCGAAAAAGTTATCGCGTTTACTAACAAAGGGAAAGATTCTTGTCATTTTTGTTGTTTTTTTTTAACGCGTAATGGCGGCGATCTGCGATTTTTTTTGCAGTACTGCGACATTGCGGAGGACAGATCGGACCCTTGACTGACATTTTTGACACTTTTGGGGTTACCAGTGACATTTCTACAGTAATCAGTGCTATACATATGCACTGTTACTGTAAAATTACACTGGCTGTGAAGGGGTTAACTTTTTTGAGAGGGAGGGGCTATGTGTGTCCCTAGGGGCGTGATTCTAACTGTGATTGGCTGTGGCTTGAGATGTATGAACAGTGATCAACGGTTCTACATAGTAGAACCGTATGATCACCATTCAACAGGCGACCTATATGTTTTTTCGAAGAAGAGAAGCCAATGCAGCTTCCACTTCTCTTTTAGAATCGGTTCCTTCTTTTCTATATTGTTAGTGTAAAGGTTTTACACTGAAGACAGGATCAAGGTAGACCTGAAACTGCACCATTCTCCAATTATTTTTTAGGACAGAACTTCATGAGCATATCAGCACTTACATAGATTATTAGTGGAGGCATATGAAAAATGCAACATGAGCTATGGATGAGCACATTAATATTTAACATTACCTTGTTAAACAAATGAACCAGTTCTGGTGATTCCAGGCAAATAACAAGGACCTGTGCTCTCATTAAAAATGCTTCTGACTAACAGGACTTTATAGATGGAGACTACGGTTTTTAGGTATACAGAGAAAACAAATTCAGAATTCATAGAGGCATACTAACTGTGTCTGGTTGGAAAACCACAACTTCAACCTTAATGCAAAGATTTACAGCATGCAAATGCTGGCTTTCTGGGTTAGTGACCAGAGCAAGTATGCAGCCAGGAGAGTCAACCTAAAGGCAGACATTCGGATCTGTTTACGTTCCCAGGTCAGTGACTCCAAAGAAAAGAGTCTCAGGGATGAGGTCAGCAGGATTAGAGTGAGAGTAACCTGGTTTTGTGCAATAAAAGTATTTGGTGGGAGATATTGAGGATTGCAGGCCACTTTCTTGGTCTGGATTATTACATATGTCGCGGCCCACGGTTCACAGCAGGGGGTCTGGGTCGTCCCTGTTCACCGATTCAGGTGCGAATCAGGTCCAAATTTTTGCCTGAATTTGCATCTGAATCAGAGCCAAAGACTCACAGGAGCCTTTTTAAATGTAGACAATGGGCGCCCCAGAGCAGCAGTGTGAACCGGCTCCATTGAGAGCCAGTGACACCCTCCTGTCATGCAAATTGGATGCGGGGAAACCCGCATCCAATTTGTATATGTGTGAATCCGGCCTAGGACTATTTAAGCTTTTGGATAGGTATGATAGCTTGGCATCCAACATTTTGAAAAGGGAAAGTGGGCAATATTATGAAAAAAAAGGTTTTGCTGGAAAACTTACCTTCCAACTGGAGCTGTTTCTAAAAGTAAGGGTACATTCAGACAGGTAATTAGACTGCTGCATTCAGATGCCGCTACTGCTGGGCCAGCACACAAACTTTCTGCATTCAGGGCCAGTCAGCGGTACCAGCAGAGTTAGATGTGAGTAGAAGCAGCACTGGCCATTGGTTTGTACAAGTTACAAATTTAGTCATGTGACTGTTCGCACAAAACGTATACCTGGAGTCGAATTCTTGCAGGCAAAGAAGCTAATCGCTTGTCTCAATGTGCTCTAATTCTTTTTCCCCCACTAGATGTTACATAGTTACATAGTAGTTGAGGTTGAATAAAGACAATAGTCCATCCAGTTCAACCTGTGTAGTTGTGTGTGGCCGTAATTAGGGGATTGGAGGACCTTAATTACGAAGAGCGTCTGCAATTGCTCGATTTATTCTCCCTGGAGAAGAGACGCCTGAGGGGGGACATGATAGCAATTTATAAATATCTCAATGGGGATCCCAGCTTAGAAAAAAAGCTGTTCAGTCGAAGGGATTCCATGAGGACAAGAGGGCATACAATGCGATTAGAGGAGAAACGTTTTAACCTCAGGCAACGTGGGGGGTTCTTTACTGTTAGGGCTACAAGAGTGTGGAATTCTCTACCACAAGAGGTGTTCACTGTGGGAAGTATGGTGGCTTTCAAAAGACTCTTAGACTTACATCTCAAGGATCAGGACATTCAGGGCTATGTGAGATGATTACAGCCACACACACCTACACAGGTTGAACTGGATGGACTATTTATTTTTATTCAACCTCAACTACTATGTAACTATGTAACTATGTAATCATCTCTCATACCCCTGAATGTTCTGATCATTGAGATGTACGTCCAATGTCATGTGAGGGGTCGAACCAAGTTTCCATTATTCCCACAAGGTCTATGTCCTCCTCATGTACTAACATTTCCAACTCATCCATTTTATTAGCTAGGCTCCTGGCATTTGGATATACCTATCTTATTTTTGTGGAAGTTGATAGTGAATGGTGATTATTTTTATTCCTGTTTGGTCTGAGGTTTTCCCGCACAGACCCCCCAATTGACGTTATTGAACTACTGTCGCTGCTGACTCTAATACTGCCTTCTGTCCTTTGCTCCCACCTGACTGACTCTACTTTTGAGCCCCCCCCCCCCCCATCTCCTAGTTTAAAAGCCCCTCCAACTTGGTGGCCATCTTTCTCCCCAAAAGAGCTGTACCATCCCCATAAAGGTGCAGCCCATCCTTACTAAAGAGCTGGTAGCCGACTGAGAAGTCAGCCCAGTTCTCCAGGAATCCAAATCCCTCCTTCCTACACCAGTTCCTCAGCCACTTGTTAAGTTCCCTAATCTCCTTCTGCCTCTCTGGTGTGGCTCGAGGTACCGGCAGTATTTCAGAGAAAACCACCTTGGAGGTCCTTTTTTCTCAATCTATTCCCTAAGTCCCTGAAATCGTTCTTTAGGATCCTCCACCTTCCTCTTACTTGATCATTAGTGCCCACATGCACCATGACCGCTGGGCAGAGGCATACCTAGGGTCTCCAGCACCCTTGGCGAGGAACTGTATCGGCGCCCCCAAGGAGAGAGAGTTTGACAGAGAGAGAGGGGGGGGCTTTACAGAGAGAGGGGGCAGGTGACAGAGAAAAGAGATGACAGAGAGAAAGAGAGGGTGGGTGACAGGGAGAGAGAGAGGGGGCAGGTGACAGGGAGGGGGGGCAGGTGACAGGGAGAGAGAGAGGGAAGGGGACAGGGAGAGAGAGAGGGGGCAGGTGACAGGGAGGGGGGGCAGGTGACAGGGAGAGAGAGAGGGAAGGGGACAGAGAGAGAGAGAGGGGGCAGGTGACAGGGAGGGGGGGCAGGTGACAGAGAGAGAGAGGGCAGGTGACAGAGAGAGGGGGCAGGTGACAGAGAGAGAGAGAGGGCAGATGACAGAGAGAGAGAGGGGAAAGGTGACAGGGAGGGGGTGGGCAGGTGACAGGGAGGGGGGGCAGGTGACAGAGAGAGAGAGGGCAGGTGACAGAGAGAGAGAGGGGGCAGGGGAGAGGGAGGGGGGCAGGTGACAGGGAGGGGGGGGGCAGGTGAGAGAGAGGGCAGGTGACAGAGAGAGAGGGGGGGCAGGTGACAGGGAGGGGGGGCAGGTGAGAGAGAGGGCAGGTGACAGAGAGAGAGAGAGAGAGGGCAGGTGACAGGGAGGGGGGGGGGCAGGTGACAGAAGAGAGAGGGGGCAGGTGACAGAGAGAGAAAGGGGGCAGGTGAGGGGGGGGCAGGCGACAGGGAGGGGGGGCAGGTGAGAGAGAGGGCAGGTGACAGAGAGAGAGAGGGGGAAGGTGACAGGGAGGGGGGGCAGGTGACAGGGAGGGGGGGCAGGTGACAGAGAGAGAGAGGGGGCAGGTGACAGAGAGAGAGAGGGGGCAGGTGAGAGGGAGGGGGGGCAGGTGACAGGGAGGGGGGGCAAGTGAGAGAGAGGGCAGGTGACAGAGAGAGAGAGGGGGCAGGTGACAGGGAGGGGGGGCAGGTGACAGGGAGGGGGGGCAGATGAAAGAGAGAGAGAGGGGGCAGGTGACAGAGAGAGAGAGGGGGCAGGTGAGAGGGAGGGGGGGGCAGGTGACAGAGAGGGCAGGTGCAGAGAGAGAGAGAGGGGGCAGGTGAGAGGGAGGGGGGGCAGGTGACAGAGAGGGCAGGTGACAGAGAGAGAGAGGGGGCAGGTGACAGGGAGGGGGGAGCAGGTGACAGGGAGGGGGGGGCAGCCCGGGCAGGTGACAGAGAGAGAGAGAGGGGGGTGACATTGTGTGCAGTGCATGTCCGGATGGAGTTTTCCCAGACACACTATGGGCAGAGGACCTCCTCCCCGGAGATCACGCATACTGGTCCGCACACTCTCCTACCTCACAACAGCATCTCGGACTGGGCTGGCTCCCCACAGACAAACACTCTCCTCCACCGTGATCTTGTGACCGGGCGTGCTCCCCCTCACCTCTGATCAGCAAAAGCTGCAGCATCTCTATTCATGTCAATGGCAGCACTTGTCCACGAGCAGCCGGGTGGGCGGGACAGCCACCTTCCACTTCCAGTACAAACACAGCAGGGGACGGGGC
Organism: Pelophylax lessonae; assembly: GCF_965119305.1. Lineage (NCBI taxonomy): Eukaryota > Metazoa > Chordata > Amphibia > Anura > Ranidae > Pelophylax > Pelophylax lessonae. The sequence goes on along the minus strand of NC_138779.1, from coordinate 52,856,861 downwards.
CGCCGCCGGATCACATCTAAAGTTGTACAGTACATATGATGGGCCGAAGGCAATGTGAAAAAAGGGGGCGCCGGCCGGCGGGAAGGGGGGGGGGCGCAGGCTGCACGGACTCACGGAGGATCGGTTATTCACTGCCTCACTGCTGCACTGCCAATGTTTTTGCGCCCCCCCCTCGGCCTGCGCCCCTGGCGGGCGCCGTTCTGGCCAACCCCACGGTACGCCCCTGCCGCTGGGTCATCCCCAGCCCCGACCAATAATCTGTCTACCCGATCCGCGATGTGCCGAACTCGAGCGCCCGGTAAACAACATACTGTCCGGCTACCGCGATCGTTTCGACAGATTGCCCTCTCTGTCCTCTTGATAATTGAGTCCCCCACTACCACAACCTGTGGATGTCACTGGGCTTTTTGACTTGAATGATGGCCAGCACCATTCAACACCTCTCCTCTGAGCCCAGGCTTTCAAACACCCACCACTGGTGCAAAGTCAAAACGCAGACCTGGGCTTAAAGTATCACTTCACTGGATGGAGCTCACACGTTACCCTTTCCCAATTATATTGGTATCGGCCCCGGAACTAGCCGATATTGCAGATATTTTTCTGACCTCATTCTGCCGCTTTAGGCTGCCTCCCTCGCCTTGGACAGCCTCGTCTGGAGTCAGGACCAGTCTTGCGGGAGTGTATTACAGCCATACACCCACCCAAAGCAGCCCGGTGCCAGCCAGCCACCCGCATCCACAGGCCCTGTACCAGCCAGTCACAGGCACTGTACCAGCGAGCCAGCCAACCACCCACAGGCCCTATACCAGCCAGCCACCCACCCACAGGCCCTGTACTTGCCAGCCACAGGCACTGTAGCAGCCAGCCAACCAGCCACCCACCCACCCACCACAGGGTGCCAGCCAGCCAGCCAGCCACCCACCACAGGGTGCCAGGCAGCCAGCCACCCACCACAGGGTGCCAGGCAGCCAGCCACTCACAGACAGGGTGCCAGACAGCCAGCCACCCATAGGCCCTGTACCAGCCAGCCACTGTACCAGCCAGTCACCCACAGGCCCTTTATTAGCCAGCCACCCACAGCCCCTGTGCCAGCCACCCACCACAGGGTGCCAGCCAGCCACCCACCCACCCACCACAGGGTGCCACCCAGCCACCCACTACAGGGTGCCAGACAGCCAGTTACCCACCACAGGGTGCCAGACAGCCAGTTACCCACCACAGGGTGCCAGACACCCAGCCACTCACCACAGGGTGCCAGCCACCCACCATAGGGTGCCAGACAGCCAGTTACTTAGCACAGGGTGCCAGAAAGCCAGCCACCCACCACAGGGTGCCAGCCAGTCACCCACCACAGGATGCCAGCAAGCCAGCCATAAAGCATTAAACAAAAATGAACATGTTCAGTACCAGATTTGTGCCAGAAATTGTCTTTATTTTTCAAAATTTTAAATGTACAAAATATCGGCCCATATCGGCCGATATCGATATGTTGTGACTAAAATATCGGTATCGGCCCTGAAAAAACATATCGGTCCATCCCTAACAAGGACAACCTACCACTGCAAAAGACTAAAAACATCTTTGAACCAGCCATGACACTCTGTGCGTAATGAATAGAATAGTGAGCAGGGGGCAGGATTGTATAATGTACTGAGTACAGGGATCGGGGGTAAGTAACGCACAGTGCGCAGGGGTCAGGCGTGCTTAATGCACTAGTAAGTCTCCATGCATACTAGGAGCTTACAAACTGATGGAAAAATGGTGGCTAAAAAACACTATGATGTAGCATTTTGTGCTGGCTTTTAGCAGTGTTTTGAGCACTGTTTAGGAGTGGTAGCGATTTTGGTAAGCCGCCGGTATCCTTAACAACCAGTGAATCTGGTATAGATTTAAGAGGAATCCCACATCAAAAGTAAAAAAAAATGGCGTAAAGTCCCTCCCCCAATCCATACCAGACCCTTACTTAAGCGTACAGCGTGGCAGACCATGGAAGGGGGGGGGGGGAGATTAGCGAGCACCCCCCTCTCTTTAACCATACTAGGTCACATGCCCCCCAAAGCACATTGTCCCCATGTTAATGAGGACAAGGGCTTCTTCCCCCTTCTTCTTCCTTGGCTCAGTGGTTGTGGGGATACAGCGGGTGACTTATCTGAATAAGGAAGCCCTCCTTAACAAGGATCCTGCCCCTCCCCCGAATGTGAATGCATATAGGGTACATAGTACTCCTACTCATTCACCAAAATGTTTTATTCAATAAAAAAAAAAAAAAAAAGTTTTTTTTTTACATGTATCTTCCCTTATGGAAGATGCCAGCGCCTGCACCCAGAGCCGATGGACTGATTGACTTCGGGTGCTGACATCACAGGCTTCCTGGACAGGTAAGTGTCCTGATATTAAAAGTCAGCAGCCACAGTATTTGTAGCTGCTGACTTTTAATTCCCCCCCCCCCCCCACCCCACCCCAGACTGGAACTCCACTTTAAAATTATGATCATTGTAACAGCAATGTTTTCAACTGTCATGAATAGGTTATTTTCATGACAGCTGTGATTATTAGTGATCGGTAATTGGCTACAGCTAATCACATGGTACAGGGTACTGTGATTGGCCCAGCTACCACGTAATAGTTGTGGGTGGGAAACACAGCTGTTATGAATGAAACTCATTCATAACAGCTTTGTTGACATTGTGATTATGTGATCCAGCCTGCCCGTGCTGGTCGCCCGCAGTAAGGCCCTATTCACACCTCAGCATTTTGTAGCTTGAAGGTCATAGCTCTAAAACGCTGGAGGAGAAAAAATCTATTATTCTCCATAGATATGGTTCAAATCTCCACTCCAAGTCGCCTGAAGCTCAATAAAGTTCCGGAGCTTTTTTTTGAAGCTCAAATCAGGCAGATTTGAGCATTTTTGGCACGTTTTTATTGTCATAGAAATATTTTGGTCACGCATGTTTGTGCAATTTTCTGCTCAAATGAAAAAATTTAAAAAAATAAAACAGTAATAATATATGAATAAATGTAAAATGAATACAGAAATATCAAAAATCATAAATAATAAATAAATGAATAAAATGAATAATATGTAATAATATATAAATAATAATTAACCCCTAACCTTAAAAAAATATAAATACATTATTATTATTATTTTTTTTTTAATAATATTTTTTATTGAAATTTACAACATACATGAAAAGAAGCATGGAAGGTACATATGTGGCAAACGGTATACAAAGAAAACAGTGGACACAATGCACCAGATAATTTCTGCATATAACAGTAAGAGAAAGGGAAGGGAGGGGGGGGGGGGGAAGGGACGTTCTGACCATGTTGACATAAACAATGTTCATAAACATCCATAAACATTAACCCAGTAATTAACAAAGCCAAACAACTCAAGACGGCCATAGTAGCTGTAGCCCAAAGGGCAAGGCACAAGATACATGAACATTAGGGCAATATGTCAAGGCAGTATGTTAAGGCATTATAGCCACTCCTCACATATAACACCAGGCATAAACAGAGAAAGAGAGATACGTGACGGTAAGGGGAAGGCGGCGCCCCTGCGGCTCCCAGTGGGAACATAAATGCCGCAGAAGCGCCACACCCCCCCCCCACGCCTCCCTCAAGGATTGTTGTATCAGTGGTGATATTGCCAATGGAGCCAGGCGTCCTGGAACTTCGAGTATGATAAGGAGTTGAGTGCCAGGGATTTTTCCATGATATAATTGTCGTTTACAGTTCTGATCACCTCCGTAAAGCTAGGTATCTCAAGAGACCGCCAACGGCGCAAGATCAGCACCCTGGATGCCAAGAGAATGTGTAGAATCATTTGTCTGTAGCATACTGGGTACTCGTCTAGACCTATATTAAGTAGTGCCAACTCCTTCTTTGGGGGTTTGAATATTCCCGTACATTCAGCTATGCTTTTGAACACCCGGTTCCAATAACTAGTCAGGGACGGGCAGTCCCAAAGGATATGCCCTTCACGGCTTTTTTTGGGAGAATGGTAATGGGTCCAGGCTTGGAGGGGAATCCGTCCCGTAGAAAGGGGGTGCTGTTTAAGGAAACTATGAATACGTAGAATGCTGAGGAAGAGGGAAGGTGGAACCTGGAATTTACTCATCAGAGACAGTGGGGGTATTAGAGCGTCCCTGTCAAAGAAGTGGGAGAGATCCGAGATTCCCAACCTCTGCAACCATTATTATTATTATTAATAATAAAAAATAATAATACATAAACACCCAAACCCCAAAAAAGTTTTATTTTTTTAAGGGTTAGAGGTTTAAACTGGGTTTAATTACTAATTTATTTATTATTACTTAGTACTCATTTATTGAATGTATTTATTATTATTTATTTGTGTATTTATTTTACATTTATTTATTAATTTATTATTATTATTATTATTGTTATTATTATTAGTATTATTAACACCCTAACAAAAAATAAAATAAAAATATATATATATATATATAATCCTAACCCTAACCCCAACTCCTAATCCTAAAAAAAAAAAATCAATAATAATAAAAAAATAATATTAAAAAAGAAATAAAAGCTAATAAATAGGAAAGCTAAAAAAGCTGAAATAGCTAGCAACAAATGATGCAGCAGATGATAGTTTTCTCTATTGGCTAATAAAAAAATGCCAAAGTTCAAAAACGCTGTATAAAAACACGTAAGTCGCGCATCAACACGCAAAAATCGCATGAAAAAAACACTCAAAGACACTACGCTCACGTGTAAATGGAGCCTAAATGTACTGTGGGTAGTTAAAGAGTGTTGATAAAAACAAACTACCCAGATCTGGCTAACGATGAATAATGTTCCTTCTACAGGTGTAGGTAATTTATATACCTCATCAAGCCTGACGGAAAGATTCCCAGAATGTTGCTAGGATATTGCTAAGTGAGGCCTTACAGCTCACCTCCACCATCACAGGAGTGAGCTCTTTCTCTGATTCAAACCACTTAAAGCAGTGTTCCAGCCTCCTTCTCCAAAAGTTAAAAGTCAGCAGCTACACACACTGTAGCTGCAGACTTTTAATATTAGTACACTTACCTGTCCTGGAGTCCAGCGATGTCGGCACCACAGCCGCCATTGCCGGTGTGGGAACCCAGCAGTGAAGCCTTGCGGCTTCACGGGCGGGTCCCTAATGCGCATGCCCGAAGCACGCTGCGTATTCGGATTGGCTCGGCGGTGGGGGAAGGAGGAGGGGGCCAAACTTCTGAGGGACAGCGCCGCGGCGCCGTCTCCTGGAAGTGGGGAAGGGTACCTGTCAAAAACAGGTACCTGTTCCCCCTCCCTCCTGAAAGGTGCCAAATGTGGCACCGGAGGGGAGGGGGAGGAAGCAAATGAGCGGAAGTTCCACTTTTAGGTGGAACTCCACTTTAACGTGCTATTTATCTCCCACGATGCAATAGTTGTGAGCTCATGTGAACTCAGTGTTTATCAGTGTGAACTCAGTGGTATCAGTGTTTGCAGCCGGCGATCCCCTTTTAGGCAGAAGTGATCCGTGTGGCTAATTAGCCACTCAATCACTTCTGTGGAAGGGGTAAGGGAGTCCAAACCCCCTTTCCCTGCCGTTTCTCCTGGGCTCTCCTTTCTCATTGCGAAGGCCAGGAGCAATGCGGTTGGCTGCGATGGCTGCCTGGGACAGAGAGAGAGAGGAACTGATGTTGTTCCCCTCTCTGTAACCCTGGAAACCGAGAGCAATGAGTATTGGCCACTTTCAGTTCAGCCCCTTTGTTGGTGGTGTGGCCACCAGCGGCCAAAGAACTAGCCGATCAAATCGCGGTCTGATCGGCTGCATGGGGGCCAGAGGAGAGATTTGGGGTCTAATAGACTCGAAATCTCTCCATAAAGAGGACCTGTCACGGCCCATGCTATCACAAGGGATGTTGTTCATCCCTTGTGATATCAATAAAGGTTTGCCACTCTAAACTGGTAACCTGTAAAGACTTTTAAAGCGTTGCCTATGGAGAATTTTAGGCACTGTATTTTTCCGCTCTTCCATGGGCAGATGCAATTTTAAAGCGTGACATGTTAGGTATCTATTTACTCTACGTAACACGCAACTACATATGTATATATATATATATATACTGTATATATATATATATATAAATATAATGTTTCGGGGTTCTAAGTAATTTTCTAGCAAAAAAAAGTAGATTTTTACATGTAGGAGCAAAGTGTCAGAATAGGCTTGGGAGGGAGGTGGTTAAACATTCTTTACTGGTGTTTTGTGATAGCAGTTTTCCTCTATTTTTATTGGTATTTTATAATAGAAGTTCTTTCTATTTGGTACAGGGGTGTCAAACTAAATTTCCAGCGGGCTGCATCAGCATTATGGTTGCCCTCAAAGGGCCGGCCTATATACTCTTTATTGTTTTAAATAATTGCCTCTACATACAAATAATACTGGTTTTAGTAATAACGTAAGACTTAGGCCCCTTTCATGTAAGTCAGAATCTGTCCACGTTGCTCAGTGGGGGGTCTCTCCACTGATCCCCGCTGAGCAAGAAGATGACAGGTTCGTGTCCGCTCCGTTATGCAGAGCAGACACAGACACAGTCCACTGTTCTCTATGGGGAGGTCAGATGGTAACAGACTGCATGTTCGTTTCCATCTAAATGTCATCCAATCTGCCTGGCGGATGGCAAACATATACCTTATATCCATCTACTTTTAGCGGACTGGATGGGATCGGTGTCCGCTGTGTTTACATCAGCCGTCCGTCCTTCTCTGTCAGTGGGGGGAGAGCGCCGGTGTCAGGTGGCATTCGGAGCCGCCTGACACACACACAGGCTTCCCCGCTGACGAGCGGGGGCGGGAGAGCTCGCCCCATAGCCTCCTGAGTGCGAGCGACGTAGAGCTACGTTGCTTTGCCCAGGAGCGGCTGCAGTTGTCAAGTGGTTAACCACTTAACGCAAACTGACACAGACATACGTCGGCTCACTTTAAGTGATTGTACCAGGATGATGCCTCTAGCTAGAGGCATCATCCCGGTACCGTTGTTTGGAGCCGGCGGTCGGCTTGCCGGCGGTAACAACCGATGCGGCTCGGGAGCTGCTCAATCGTTACCCCGGCGAGCGGGAGGGGACGTCCCCCCCCTCACGCGGCTTTGCCCGGGCCTCCCGTCCCACCGGGAGACCTGAAAGAAAACGTATATGGAAGTTGCGCAGCGAATGAAAACGCTGTTCAAACCACACATGTGAGGCATCGCCGCGATAGATAAAAAGATCTACACTCTAACTCTAAACTGGTAACTGTTAACATTTTTAACCGCTTCCATACAGAGCAGTTAGACCCCCTTCCTGCCCAGACCAATTTTTAGCTTTCAGCACTCTCACACTTTGAATGACAATTGCTCAGTCATGCTACACTGTAACCAAACAAAATTTTTATCATTTTTTTCACACAAATAGAGCTTTCTTTTGGTGGTATTTGATCACAACTGGGGTTTTTTTTTTCGTGATATAAGCAAAAAAAGAGCAAAAATTTTGCAAAAAAAACACTTTTTTTTAGTTTCTATTATAAAATTTTGCAAAAAATTAATTTTTCTTCATACATTTGGGCCAAAATTTATACTGCTACATATCTCTGGTAAAATTAACCCAAATTAGTGTATATTATTTAGTCTGTGTGAAAGTTATTGAGTCTAGAAGCTATGGTACCAATTACTGAAAATTGATCACACCAGATGTACTGATGGCCTATCTCCTTTCTTGAGGCCCTGAAATGTCAGGACAGTACAAATACCCCCCAAATGACCCCTTTTTGTAAAGTAGACAGTCCAAGGTATTTAGTAAGAGGCATGGTGAGTTTTTTGAAGTTATAATTTTTTCCCACAATTCTTGGGAAAATGAAGAAAACATTTTTTTTTCTTTTTTTTTCCCAAAACGTTGTCAATTTATAAGCTATTTCTAACACATAGCATGTACACAGCAAAAATGACACCCCAAAATTCATTCTGCTACTCCTTCTGAGTATGGTGATACCACATGTGTGAGACTTTTACACAGCCTGGCCACAAAAAGAGACTCCACGTCCAAGTAGCACCATAAGGCGTTTTAGGAGCATAAATACACATAAAACTTTCTTACTACCTATCACACTTTTCAAGGCCCTAGAGCAACAATACAATGGAAAAGTCCATAAAATTACCCCATTTTGGAAAGCAAACACTCCAACGTATATTCTATGAGGCATTATGGGTCCTTTGAACATGTCATTTTTTTCCACAAGTTTTTGGAAAATGTGGGAAAAAAATAAAAACTTTTTTTTTTACACAAAGTTGTCAATTTATAGGATATTCCTAACACATAGCATGTACATCGCAAAAATGACACCCCAAAATACATTCTGCCACTCCTCCTGAGTATGGCAATACCACATGTGTGAGACTTTTTCACAGCCTAGCCATATAGAGGGGCCTAAACATCCAAGGAGCATCATCATGCATCCTAGCCACTTGCCTAGGCCTATTTTTGACATTTGGTGTTTACAAGCTAAAATCAGTTGTTTTTGCTAGAAAACTACTTAGAACCCCAAAACATTATATATTTTTTTTTAGCAGAGACCCTAGAGAATAAAATGGAGATTATTGCAATATTTTTTATCACACCGTATTTGCGCAGCGGTCTTCCAAACGCAATTTTTTGGGAATAAAATCACTTTTTTTAATTAAAAAATAAGAAACCAGTAAAGTTAGCCCAATTGTTTTCCATAATGTGAAAGATAATGTTACGCCGAGTAAATAGATACCCAACATGTCATGCTTCAAAATTGCGCACGCTCACAGAATGGTGACAAATTTTGGTACTTAAAAATCCCCATAGGCGACATTTTAAAAATTTCTACAGGTTGCTATCTTAGAGTTACAGAGGAGGTCTATGGCTCAAATTATTGCTCTTGCTCTAACGATCGCGACGATACCTCACATGTGTAGTTTGAACACTGTTTACATATGTGGGCGGGGTTTCCGTATGCGTTCGCTTCTGCGCGCGAGCTCGCGGGGACACGGCGCTTTAATTTTTTTTTTTTTTTTTACTATTTATTTTATTTATTATTTTTTATTTTTACACTGTTTTTTTAAAAAAAAAAAAATTGATCATTTTTATTTCTATTGCAAGAAATGTAAACATTACTTGTAATAGAAAAAGGCACGACAGGACCTCTTTTTTGTGAGATCTGGGGTCAAAAAGTCCTCAGATCTCACAAGTACACTAAAAGATAGAAAAAATAAAAAAAAAAAATTAAATAAAATGAAAAAAAAAAAGGGACCTTTAAACTGGTTGCTAGGCAACGACGTTTGCCGTAGCTCCGGTCCTCCAAGTCCATAGAGTCGAGTGAGGGCAAGCTTGCCCTCACTCGACATCCTGTCTGTGAGGATCTGGGACCGGATCGTTTTCCCCGCTGCCGGCGGGTCCGGTAAGCGGGGAAAAGGACCAGAATGCAGCGGGAGGGGGGGGGCACCTCTTCCGCCACCCCGGAAGGGTGATCCCGCGGCGAATCTGCCGCTGGGACCACCCTTATCGGAAAGCCAACCGTCCACCGTTTAAAAAAATACCAGGGTTATGGCAGCTATCTGCTGCCATAACACCGGTATTTAGGTTTAAACGGACGACGTATGTTAACCTTTTTGGACTTAGACATGGTGGCTGTATGAAGGGTGACAGGTACTCGGGTACTTTGCTGGGCAGGTGACAGGTACTCTGGTACTGATGAGCAAGTGGCAGGTACTCGAGTACTCCGATAGGCAGGTGACAGGTACTCGGGTACTCTTATGGGCAGGTGACAGGCAGGTGATAGGTACTGATGAGTAGTACTGATACTGATAGGTGATACTGATACTGTACTGATGGGTACGGATGATCAGTACTGATACTAATAGGTGATAGGTACTGATGGGTACTGATGAGTACTGATGAGTAGTGATGGGTAATGATGAGCAGGTGGCAAGTACTCGGGTACTTCAGGTGTCAGGTACTCTGATGAGCAGGTGGAAGGTACTCGGGTACTCTGTTGGGTAGGTGACAGGTACTCGGGTACTCCGATGACGGGTACTCAAAGTACCAGAGTACCTGTCATCAGAGTACCCGAGTACCTGTCATCAGAGTACCCGAGTACCTGTCATCAGAGTACCCGAGTACCCGTCATCAGAGTACCCGAGTACCTGTCATCAGAGTACCCAAGTACTTGTCATCAGAGTACCCGAGTACCTGTCATCAGAGTACCCGAGTACCTGTCACCAGCCCATCAGAGTACCTGTCACCAGAGTACCCGAGTACCTGTCATCAGAGTACCCGAGTACCCATCATCAGAGTACCCGAGTACCTGTCATCAGAGTACCCGAGTACCTGTCACCAGCCCATCAGAGTACCTGTCATCAGAGTACCCGAGTACCTGTCATCAGAGTACCCGAGTACCCATCATCAGAGTACCCGAGTACCTGTCACCAGCCCATCAGAGTACCTGTCATCAGCCCATCAGAGTACCCGAGTACCTGTCATCTGAGTACCTGATGGGCTGGTGACAGGTACTCGGGTACTTTGATGGGCTAGTGACAGGTGCTCTTTATTGGGGGGGGGCAATCAGTGTGGTTGGGGTGCACTATGATTGGTAACTAGCTGTTACCACAATCTCCTCCTCACACAGGATCAGTGTGTGAGGAGGAGAACACGGTGACAGCTAGTTACCGTGTTCTCTGATGACATTTGTGACCGGCTGTGATTGGACACAGCCGGTCACGTGGTAAAGAGCCAATTTCATTGGCTCTTTACCTAGATCGGGGATGGGCTCTGTCCGAGGGACGAGCCTCGTCCCCGATCGCCGCGCTGCGCGCCCCCGGGGGCGCGCATTAAGGAAGGAACGAGCGGCTCGCGCTGGAGCCGCTCATGTGATCGGCTGTGATTGACACAGCCGATCACGTGGTAAACAGCCAATTTCATTGGCTGTTTACCTTGATCGGGGTTGGGCTCAGTCCGAGGGACGAGCCTCACCCCCGATCGCCGCGCTGCGCGCCCCCGGGGGCGCGCAGTAGCGGGGAGATCCGGGCGCCGTCATATGACGTCGGCCCGGATCGAGAAAGGATTTGTGCCGACGTCATTTTACATGACGCGGTACGGAAGGGGTTAAAGTGTCGCCTATTGTGATGTTTATTGACCTTAGTTTGTCGCCATTTCGCGGGTGTGCGCAATTTTAAACCGTAACATGTTAGGTATCTATTTACTCGGCGTGACATCATCTTTCACAATATACAAAAAAATGGCCTAACTTTACTGTTTAGTTTTTTTTAAATGCAGTGAAATGTGATTTTTTGTAATTTTTCCAAAAAAATGGCGTTTGAAAGACCGCTGCGCAAATACTGCGTGATAAAAAATATTGCAATGACTGCCATTTTATTCTCCAGAGTCTTTGGTAAAAAAAATATATATATATAATGTTTGGGGGTTCTAAGTAGTTTTCTAGCAAAAAAATACTGATTTTAACTTGTAAACAAAAAGTGTCAAAAATAGGCCTGGGGCTTAAAGTGGAGTTCCACCCTATTTTTATACTTACCTCCATCTTCTCGCTCCGGGTCACCTGAAAAAGAAATGGATAATCGCATATTTTTTTTTTTTTTTTTACTTACCTCGTAGCGAAGAAAATATACTTACCTTACTTCCTTCTTCCTCCTTCCTCGGCCGCGGCCCGTCGTCACTTCCTGGCTCTGCAATGATTCCTGGGAGCTGGACGTCATAGCTCCCAGGAATCATTGCGCCTGCACCGGCCCCGACGTCAGTTCCGGGTCGCGCGCGTCATCCCCTTCTAAACAGCTTCTGGGCATGCCCAGAAGCTGTGGAGGGATGACGCGCGCGACCCGGAAGTGACGTCGGGGCCGGCGCAGAGCATCGTGGGACCAAAGAAGGCGGAAGAAGACGCCGAAGAGGACGCGCTGGCTTCAAGCTGCCCACATCTGAGATGGCAGCGCTGGACAAGACGTTTGCAAGGTAAGTATTTGTCCTAACAGGTAAGTGCAACCCGGGACAGATCAGAGGCTAGCCATTGTGGAATGCACTAGCCCTGACTGTCCCGGGGGTATTAAAAAAAAAAAAAAAATCCAGGGTGGAACTCCGCTTTAAGTGTTTAAGGTCCGGTTCACACTTATGCGATGCGGGAAGGCATCAAATCCGCAGCCTGTTCCCGCATCGCACACGCACCCCCGGCAGTTCACACTGCCATATGCGATACGCTGGGGTGTCAATGTAATCTTAACGACACCCCCAGTTTGATCGCATATCGCAGTGCGATCGTGCAGTTCGCACAGGATTGGATCACACAAGTGTGAACCGTTGTGCGATCCGATCCTGATGCGGCTTCCAAAAAAGGGTCCTGGCGCGTGTTTGCTGCGGCGCGAATTTAGCCATACAAAGTGTATGGCTAAACTCGCACCGCACAGCCGATCGCATGTAATGAAGGAGCAGTGCGCTCCGACATTACATGCGAACCCCGCACTCGCATAAGTGTGAACCGGGGTTAAGACCGCATTCACACTGGAACGATAGCCTGACAAGTCGCGTTCCTCACGCTCCCACTGTGTAGTACAGGAGCCGTTCTAATAGGAGCGACACAAGTTGCTCCGACTTAGAAAAAGGGTCCTGTACTACTTTGGGGCGACCTGGAGCGACTTGCATTGACTTCCATTGTGTACACGACTTCACAGGTCGCCCCCTAAGTCGGAGCGACCTAATGTGAACGGAGGCTAAATGTACAATAATATTGGCCAATACCGATATGCATTGGCCAAAATATTGGTATCGGCAAGGAAAAACCGATATCGGTCGATCACTAATACACATACCTCCCAACTTTCTGAGACGGGAACAAGGGACACCGATTAGTAAAAGTATGTAGGCATAGGGCACACCTATGGAGAATTATACAAAAAAATGATTGGTTAAACCCACAAGTATATTTTTTTACCACTACTATTCCTTTATACTGGCTTTTGACATTTACAAATGCAATTTAGAAATTTGATGAAAGGTTTGGCACTGGGAAATACTTTTGGATAAATATTGCATTTTTATACAACTATAGAAATCAGAAGAAAATGAGGGACATATGAGGAGATAAGAGGGACTTTGTTCCAAATGAGGGCCATCAGGGACAGTTAGGAGCCATGATATACACAGTAATGTACATTGAGGAGCTGTAAATCACAGCACAATGTATACAGTTGACTTATGGCCATCATGTTCAGGGTGTATTCATAGAGAAGAGGGATTTGAGCATTGCACTGCGCCGACATTCTCTTCACATAAAGTACAATACACCCCATACTCTGCGCACTCAGCAGGTACTTAAAGTGTTAAGCCCCGCCCCTTACTTTCCCGCGCGGGGCTCTGGCTGCAAGAGGAGGACGGGCAGCATGTGACCGCCGGGAACATTCACAGGAAAGGCGGTGCGAGACGGAGGATGGCGGCCCGGGGTGAAAAGCAAGAGGAAGGGTGGAGAGGAAATGAGAGGAAGTGTGAGGAGGTGAGTAATGAGTGAATAGAAAGAGAGGGGGCGGTATAATTCTATGGCTGTGTAGGAATGTATTGAGGTTCTTCTCGGGTGATGGGAAAGCTGGTCACACACAGGTCATTGTGACTCGTCCATTTGTCTGTAGTGCAGGGGAGGGTCACACATAGAATGGGAAGTCTGGAATCCGCCCTCTGTATTAGTGTAGGCCATGGTATATATGTGTAGCAGAGCGCAGTCATGTGCCGTGTAGCAGAGCGCAGTCATGTCATGCCATGTGCCATGTAGCAGAGCGCAGTCATGTCATGTAGCAGAGAGCAGTCATGTAATGTGCCGTGTAGCAGAGCGCAGTCATGTCATGTAGCAGAGAGCAGTCATGTAATGTGCCGTGTAGCAGAGTGCAGTCATGTCATGCCATGTGCCGTGTAGCAGAGCGCAGTCATGTGATGTGCCGTGTAGCAGAGCGCCAGTCATGTCATGTGATGTGCCGTGTAGCAGAGCGCAGTCATGTGATGTGCCGTGTAGCAGAGCGCAGTCATGTCATGTGATGTGCCATGTAGCAGAGCGCCTGTCATGTGATGTGCCGTGTAGCAGAGCGCCAGTCATGTCATGTCATGTGCCATGTAGCAGAGCGCAGTCATGTCATGTGCCGTGTAGCAGAGCGCAGTCATGTCATGTCATGTGCCATGTAGCAGAGCGCAGTCATGTCATGTCATGTGCCGTGTAGCAGAGCGCAGTCATGTCATGTGCCGTGTAGCAGAGCACAGTCATGTCGTGTGCCATGTAGCAGAGCGCAGTCATGTCATGTGCCGTGTAGCAGAGCGCAGTCCTGTCATGCCATGTGCCGTGTAGCAGAGCGCAGTCATGCGATGTGCGGTGTAGCAGAGCGCAGTCATGCGATGTGCGGTGTAGCAGAGCGCAGTCATGTGACGTGCCGTGTAGCAGAGCGCAGTCATGTGATGTGCCGTGTAGCAGAGCGCAGTCATGTCATGCTATGTGCCGTGTAGCAGAGCGCAGTCATGCGATGTGCCGTTTAGCAGAGCGCAGTCATGTCATGCGATGTGCCGTGTAGCAGAGCGCAGTCATGTCAGGCGATGTGCCCTGTAGCAGAGCGCAGTCATGTTGCTAAAAATGATACATGACGATTTTGGTGCGTTAGGATCCCATTCATATGAATGGCAGGCATGCCAACCTGCAAAAACTCATTTCAGGGAGGTGGCACTCCGCATCTCCGCCTCCCCGCGCCGCTGCCCCTCCCCCCGCACTAATTTAACACAACTAGAGGATGATGAGATGAAATGGAATCAGTATACAGAGGGTTACTTCTTCTGAGAGATATTAAAGGATCACTCTAACCACCATGACCACTTCAGTGATTTGAAGTGGTGATGGTGGGAGGAGTCAGAAACACCGCACATGCTGGGATAATTACAGTTATGTGTTGGGGCCTAGTTGCACCCCTAGCACATGTGACTTAGGCAGCCAGAAAATGTCATGTCCTTATTCTTACATGTATGACCAAGGACATGACATATTATGACAAAACTCAACTAGTTATTAAAAAACATATTGCAACAATTTACACACGCTGATGCACATCCCTTTTCTACTTATTTTGCAGACTGCTGGTGGTTACTGCTGGCTTGTAATGTTGGTGGGTACTGCTGGCGGGTAATGCTGGTCATGACATTGGGTATTGCTGAAGGAAGCAGTGGCTGCAGTAGAGAGCAGAGCCGCTGCTTCCTGTATGGCTCCTGTCATAGGCGGAGTGCATTTCATATCACTCCGCCTGTGACAGAGCTGGAACTATACAGGAAGCAGCGGTTCTGTCACTGACTGCAGACATCCTAAGTCTCCCACGGCAGCCGGGAGATCGCACGGCACTTGCGGGTGTCCGTGAGCCGCCGCCCAAAGGCGGGAGACTCCGGCAAGTCGTGGTAGACTTGGGATGTCTGGAATGGCCTTCTGTAAAATGTCCAAAGCAGGCAGCTGAACCTCAGTTTTACAGACTGCCCACCTAAGCAAAGCATGCGGTACTGGCACCAGGTGCTATCCATTCAATTGAATAGAGCAGCCATGTAACCACGTGCAATGTATGCAGTTGCAGTTTTTCATGTTCTCTGTAAAGTAATTAAAAAAACAAACATATTGTTATACTTATCTGCTCTGTGCAGCCCAGATCTGCCTCTTCTGGGGTCCCCCGCCAGTGCTCCTGGCTCCTTCCCCCTGGTTAGTGCCCACCATAGCCGTTTGCTATGGGGGGGGCACTTGTACATGTTTGTTCCTAATCCGACCCTCTTGACACACAGTGTGGCTCGGAGCCACTTCTGTTCTCTCCACGCTGGCTGTGATTGACAGCAGCAGGCGCCAGTGGCTCCCACCTCTGTGTCTGATCCAGTGAAGAAAGAGAGCAGCAATGCGGCTCCTCTGCACATTACTGGATCAAGATCAGGCTCAAGTAAGTCCCTTTAACCATTTAAGCCCCGGAAGATTTGGCTGCTCAAAGACCAGGCCCTATTTTGCGATTCGGCACTGTGTAACAATTAACGGACAATTGCGCGGTCGTGCGACGCTGTACCCAAACAAAATTGACGTCTTTTTTTTCCCACAAATATATCTTTCTTTTGGTGTTATTTGATCACCTGTACGATTTTTATTTTTTGCGCTATAAACAAAAAAAGAGCGACAATTTTGAATAAATAATATTTTTCAAATTTTTTATATGAAATTTTCAAAAAAAAAATGTAAAAATTAACATTTTAGGCCAGTTTGTTTTCTGCTACATATCTTTGGTAAAAAAAATCACAATAAGCGTATTTTGATTGGTTTGCGCAAAAAAATTATTGCGTACTAACTACGGGAAAGATTTGTCATTTTTATTTATTTATTATTTTTTTTTACTAGTAATGGCGGCGATCTGCGATTTTTTTTTTTTTTTTTTGCGGAACTGCGACATTGCGGCTGACAGATCGGACCCCTAACTGACATTTTTGACACTTTTGGGGTTACCAGTGACATTACTACAGTAACCAGTGCTATAAATATGCACTGTTACTGTCTAAATGACACTGGCAGGGAAGGGGTTAACTTTATTGGTGATCAAGGGAGTAAGTGTGTCCCTAGGGGCGTGATTCTAACTGTGGGGGGCGTGGCTTGTGATGTAACCACAGAGACATACGATCCTACATAACAGGATCGTATAGTCTCTGCACTTACATCAGGGAGAATT
Organism: Pelophylax lessonae; assembly: GCF_965119305.1. Taxonomy (NCBI): domain Eukaryota; kingdom Metazoa; phylum Chordata; class Amphibia; order Anura; family Ranidae; genus Pelophylax; species Pelophylax lessonae. Next base: position 52,840,117 of record NC_138779.1, on the reverse strand, counting down.
ACAGACGGCTGTGTTTACATCAGCCGTCTGCCTTTCTCCTTCTCCTGCGGGAGATCGCGAGTGACCGGCGGACATCGGAGCCTCCGGTCACTCACGCGGGGATGCCTGTGAACGAGCGGCACACGCTCGCCCCCTACAGGCGGCTGAGCGAGGGACGTACCCCTACGTCACTTTGCCCAGCAGCGGCGGCAGTATATCTGCGGTGGGCGGTCGTTATGTGGTTAAAGTTATTGTAAACCTAGTTTTTGTTTTTTTGATTAACACATATGTTATACTTACCTGCTCTGTGCAATGGTTTTGCACAGAGCAGCTCAGATCCAAATGGTAAATTGAGGATTGATCCCTGATGCCTGAGTGGTAAGTGTAGCCAACATCCCAATTGTTAATCTTAAAGCAGGGTTTGGTGCCTCAAGCCAAGGGGGTGGGACTTTATGGGCTAGTCAGATAGTAAACTTGTAGTAAAATTATAACAATTTATTTGAAAAATAATAAAGAAATCATACAATGATAATCATCATTGTGCCAATGGGTTATAGACCCATGTGAGAAAGTGAGAAGAAAATAAAGTAATGAGTGACAGTGTGAAAGGTGACTTTGATATAGATCTCTGTCTGTAAGTGCTCAGCCAAGTGAGCCGTTTAGAGAGAGACTGTATATCTGGAGTTTCCGACGCGTTTCGGCCTGTGTTTGCCTTTATCAAGGAAGCGAGAGGGCCACCATCTCTAAAAGAAATATGGTGGATATATATTAGAGAATTCAATTCTTCGAGGATAATGTTTATTTTTAAGAGAAAATAAATGTACACATACTTGTGACTAAAAGTTGAATCCCGGACCTTTCTATTTGTTCACCCAAAGCTAATCACACAGGATCTGTTGAGGACTTGTTGTCTGTGGTGTAGAGAATATATGGTATTCAAAATAAATTTAATTTGTGAGTAAAGAAGGGGGTAATATGCCACAACTTACATGAAAAGTGTAGATGCTTTGGTTTATTGTGGTCAAGAGCCCTTCATGGATCACCTGAAATGAAAATGATTTTTATGTGAGCTACTGTATAACAGGTAAATTCACTTACAATTGTGAGAATAGCGTAGGTGTGCCAGCAGGGGGAGCCCCGGTTTTCTGTTTCGGTTTTTCTCCCTGGTGGATAATATACAAGTGAGCCTAAAATGAGGCGTTTTTGACACTTGGAAAATGCATCCAGTAACGCATGAATATTGCATTAGTGGATGGGTAACTCACTGTTGGTTGTAGGAGAGTAAAAGGAAGTGTCCAGGGTGGCTCGTCCTAGGGCGTCCGTCACGTTCCCTCGGTGGGAGGGAAGTGGCGCCCTATTGAAATCCCCGGCTATTTATATCCCCTGACGCATGCGCATAGCGCATTGAGGACGTCACGGCGCCTGCCCGGCTTCCGGGTCGGCGCAATGGCGTGGTGCGTGCCAGGATGGTGCTCGCGCATCCAGCCAGTGACGTTGGGAAAAGACGATGTTCCGTAGCCGCCGACACAGAGATTGGATGGGGAAACTGCTCCCTGGACGGGGGCATTTCCGGAGGGTGCGAGCCGCCGGAATTTTCTCCATACTTCCCTCCATTCTCTGGGAATGCCCCCGTCCAGGGAGCAGTTTCCCCATCCAATCTCTGTGTCGGCGGCTACGGAACATCGTCTTTTCCCCACGTCACTGGCTGGATGCGCGCGCACCATCCTGGCACGCACCACGCCATTGCGCCGACCCGGAAGCCGGGCAGGCGCCGTGACGTCCTCAATGCGCTATGCGCATGCGTCAGGGGATATAAATAGCCGGGGATTTCAATAGGGCGCCACTTCCCTCCCACCGAGGGAACGTGACGGACGCCCTAGGACGAGCCACCCTGGACACTTCCTTTTACTCTCCTACAACCAACAGTGAGTTACCCATCCACTAATGCAATATTCATGCGTTACTGGATGTATTTTCCAAGTGTCAAAAACGCCTCATTTTAGGCTCACTTGTATATTATCCACCAGGGAGAAAAACCGAAACAGAAAACCGGGGCTCCCCCTGCTGGCACACCTACGCTACTCTCACAATTGTAAGTGAATTTACCTGTTATACAGTAGCTCACATAAAAATCATTTTCAACTCCTGACAATGTGCTATCATTCACAAACATTTCAGGTGATCCATGAAGGGCTCTTGACCACAATAAACCAAAGCATCTACACTTTTCATGTAAGTTGTGGCATATTACCCCCTTCTTTACTCACAAATTAAATTTATTTTGAATACCATATATTCTCTACACCACAGACAGCAAGTCCTCAACAGATCCTGTGTGATTAGCTTTGGGTGAACAAATAGAAAGGTCCGGGATTCAACTTTTAGTCACAAGTATGTGTACATTTATTTTCTCTTAAAAATAAACATTATCTTCGAAGAATTGAATTCTCTAATATATATCCACCATATATCTTTCAGAGATTGTGGCCCTCTCGCTTCCTTGATAAAGGCAAACACAGGCCGAAACGCGTTGGAAACTCCAGATATACAGTCTCTCTCTAAACGGCTCACTTGGCTGAGCACTTACAGACAGAGATCTATATCAAAGTCACCTTTCACACTGTCACTCATTACTTTATTTTCTTCTCACTTTCTCACATGGGTCTATAACCCATTGGCACAATTATGATGATTATCATTGTATGATTTCTTTATTATTTTTCAAATAAATTGTTATAATTTTACTACAAGTTTACTATCTGACTAGCCCATAAAGTCCCAAACCCTGCTTTCAGATCCAAATGGTTTCCTATGGGAGCATCCCTGCAGGCTCTATGCTGAGCGTGTGTGTGTTTCCATAGACACACACACACAGTATGGCTCTGCCCTGCCTCCCTCTCTGCTCACAGGCTGTGACATTCTATGCAATAACATAAAAATAACTTGTGTGTGCAGCAGCCTCCCTAATACATACCTGAGCCCATCTTTATCTAGTGATGTTGCAGGAGTTTCTCCGCTGCCTGGGATTCCCCTTCTCATTCCCCTTCTCATTGGCTGAGACAGCAGTGTGGCGCGATTGGATTTCACTGCTGTTAATCAAAGTCAGTCAGCTATTCAGGAGAGAGAGGGTAGGGCTGGGTCACTACTCTATGTGTGAATGGACACAAGGAGCTGTTACTCGGCTTAGGTGCCCCCCCAGCCAGCTGCTTGCTGTGGGAGCACTCAACAGGAAGTCGCGGTGCACGGGCGACTGCATAACTCGCCCGAAGTTGTCGCCCTAGTGTGAACCGACACTGAGAGTTCCTTTAACTGGAGCTAAGGGGCCAAGTGTAACCCCTGAAAAACAACCCCACACCATAATCCCCCCCCCCCCCCAACCAAATGATTTGGACCTGTACACACAGCAAGGTCCAAAAAGACATGGATGAGTGAGTTTGGGGTGGAAGAACTTGACTTGCCTGCACAGAGTCCTGACCTCCACCCGATAGAACGGCTTTGGGATGAATAAGAGTGGAGACTTCTCACCAACATCAGTGCCTGACCTCACAAAAGCGCTTCTGGAAGAATGATCAAACATTCCCATAGACACACTCCTAATCCTTGTGGACAGGGTGGGCCAACTCAATATTGAACCCTTTGGACTAAGACTGGGATGCCAATGAAGTTCATGTGCGTGTAAAGGCAGGCGCCCCAATACTTTTGGTAATAAAGTGTATATCCCGCTAAAACGTATTATTTCACTTTTTAGACAGATGCTGGAATGTTTTTAGAACAGATGCCTGGGCCAAATAGCGATGTCACCGGTGCAGGTAGGTGCAGGTTAATCACACAATCCTTATATTTTTATTGGTACTAAAGTTCTGAACCTGTACGGTGTTAAAGGATAAGTTTACTTTTGGGAAAAAAATGTGCGCTTTTTTTTTTTTTGCAGGTAAAAAAAATTGCATTTAGTTATTTATCTTTTGGAGTCTGTAAAGCATTGCACCAGCGATCAGCAGGTCTCCAGCAGATCTGCCAGTGAATCTGCTTCCCCGTACAGCCTTTACAATCTGACAGGGAGCATGAATTAAATATCTCGACACTCCACAGTGCCGTGGTAGTTAATTGAAAACTTCAAGCTGACAGCTGCAAAGGCTGCCAAACCTTTTCGTTTTCCATGCACAGAGCCCTGTCAATAAGCTGGGCAGGCGGAACCCTGCTCGGCCACGTTTTTTTTTTTCTTTTTAAATCATATTTTTATTGAAATTTTTCTTTACAAGCAAAGCAATAACAAACATAAACTTGATAACACTGTAGGTAACAAGACAATGCTCACCATATAAAGTAAAGGAATTGTCCACCAAACTATATGAAGGAGCAAGGCAGCCTACAGGGGGAGGGGGGAATAGTAGGAAGGCAGGATTCTATACCTGGACCCCCGAGTGGCCAAGGGGATGACCTTAAGCTGCGTCTTGTAAAAAGTAATACTCCGAAATCCAAATATAAATTTAGCCATGTAAACAAAATAACCATTTTATCTCAGAGGAAGCTAAGGGGAGAAAACCTATCAAAACTAGAGACCTGGAAATCTAGTTTAGTGCAATTAACACAACCTATGCTCTAGACATGTACGTTAGAAATATCATATTGAGAAGAATAGCGAGTAGTTAGGAGAGAAAGGGGGTAGGGAGGAAGGGGTAAATAAAGGGTGGAAGAGATAGGACAAGTCACTCCTCCCGACTCTGTCGAAGTATAAAAAGAGAATTGGATGTGTCAGCCTTTCGGTACCAGTCCGTATAGCGGAAAGAAGACATAAGTGCAGTTATTTCCGCGCTGGAGAAAGAATGCTCAATACAATTCTGCCAACGAGAAACTTTTTTTTGGGTGGGAGCATAGTTTTGAAATTCGGTGTCCAATTTCTCCTTGAATAGAATATCTATTAGGTCTTTTCATACCATGGAAACTGTGGGGGAGGTTGACACAATCCAAGTTTTCATAATGGCCCTCCTGGCAGCAAGTAGGCATATGTAAGTCCAAGATGAGTTAACCGGTTGCCGACTGCCCACAGTATATTTACTGCGGCAGTCAGCCCCGGCCAGGCAGAGTGACGTAGATCTACGTCACTCGCCTGTCATCCACTTTAGAGCCAATAGCGGGTGAGCGCGCGCCCGCCTCGGCTCGTTCACGGAGGAGTGCGGGAGTGTGACCGGCGGACCCGATGTCCGCCGGTCACACTACGATCGTCGGTAGAACGGGAGAAAGGCAGAGCGGCTTATGTAAACAAGCCGCCTGTTATTCTCCCCTGTGTAAAAATGCAGATCAGACGGTTCTACTATGTAGAACCGTTGATCTGTGTTTTTACACTAGGAGACCTGTCCCACCACAGTTAGAAGCACGCCCCTAGGACACACTTAACCCCTCCCTCTCCAATACAGTTAACCCCTTCCCTGCCAGTGTCATTTTTGCAGTAACAGTGCATATATATAGCACTGATTACTGCAGTAATGTCACTGGTACCCCCAAAAGTGTCAAAAATGTCAGTCAAGGGTCCGATCTGTCCGCCGCAATGTCGCAGTACCGCAAAAAAAATCGCAGATCGCCGCCATTACTCGTTAAAAAAAAAAAACACCAAAAATGACAAAAATCTTTCCCTTTGTTAGTAAATGCGATAACTTTTGCGCAAACCAATCAAAATACGCTTTTTGCGTTTTTTTTTTTTTTACCAAACATATGTAGCATAAAACAAATTGGCCGAAAATGTTAAAAAATTTTGATTTTTACTTTTTTTTGGGGGGGAATTTCATATAAAAAAAAGTAAAAAATATTGTTATTTTTGCTAAATTTACGCTCTTTTTTTGTTTATAGCGCATGATCAAAAAATCGCACAGGTGATCAAATACCACCAAAAGAAAGCTCTGTTTGTGGGAAAAAAAGGACGTGAAATTCGTTTAGGTACAGCGTTGCACGATCGCGCAATTGTCCATTAAAGTCACGCAGTAAAAAATCGCAAAAAACCCCCTTGTCAGGAAGGGAGTAAAATCTTCCAGGGTTTAAGTGGTTAATAGCCGTGTTAGATTGGGGGAGATTTTCACAGCTGAAAAGGTAAAGGAGGGGGGACTTGGGAGTGTTCTTTCCAGAGATGTCGGTGAGATAGATGGATATTTGGTCCCAAAAGTCCGCAATAGGTGGGCATTCCCAAAACCTGTGTAGTAAAGAAGGTTTATGAAGGCCACACTTGGGGCATTGGAGATGGAAAGGCCTATTTTCGTCAGAAGAGGTGAACGGGGCATAGGCTCCATGTACAATTGTGAATTGAGTTTCCCTCCAATTTTCGTTAATCATATGCTTGCAAGTCCTGAGGTATCCATGTATGATCTGTTCATTGGAATTCAGGGAATTCTTTATTCCACGAGGTTGTAAGGTTTTTTCCAGGAGAAGAAGACTGGTGTATAAACGTCAGAGATGGAGTAGGAGCGTAGTTGAATAAGGTCATCAAGAAAGGAGGGAGAAAATCTCTTGGGCTTTGATGGGCATTTAGATTGAACAAAGGCAATGGACTGGTTATAGTAAAATCTATGGCCCGATGGTAAGCTGAATTTTGTCATAACCTCTGTAAATGGAAAAGGAGTTCCCGAATGAGGGTTAAACAATTGCACAGCTAGTGTAAGTGAATGGTCCTTCCAAAGATTATAGGCTGTGTAATTAGAGCTTTGAGCAGGGTTCGTACGGTCATGAAAATCCTGGAAAAGTCATGGGATTTTGACATGACAATTTCCAGGCCTGGAAAAGTCCTGGAAAATGAGTAAACCCACTAAGTTTTGGAAAAGTCATGGAAAAGTGTTGTGCAACTATTTAATTTTGTCTCTGGGCCCCCTGTATTTTGTGGGAGTGGGGGACAGTAAGTGGACTATTTTCTCTGTTTCGGGTTTAGGCTGATTAATCTGCCGCAGCGCACTGCACAGCTGAAGCCTGATCACTGGCCTCTTCAATATGAATAGACCGTGACAGGCTGGGAACTCTGCGGCGGATTGATCCACTGAAACTGAGAAATCGTGCATTTACTGTCCCGCTCTCAGGGACGTACCAGCGGGGGGGGGTTTTATCGTGCACTGGGGGGTGTCAGGCCGGTGTCCGCCGTGCTGCCCGCATCTCCGTGTGAAGAAGGCAGTGGCAGGAAGAAGGTCAGTGAGAGTGCCTGAGGAGTCTCGTGTGCTGGATAGGAAGGGGATGGGATGGGACAGCTGCATAGAGATGATTTGAACTTTCTATATTCCTCATGCCTCATGTCGCTGAATGTTGTTACTCCTCCTCTCAGAAGCTGCACTAGGAATATGGAAAGTTCAATTCATCTATATGCAGCTGCCCCATCCCCCTCCTATACAACTTCCTTTGCTGGCCCCCCTCAGTGCTCTTTAGCCCCCCTCAGTGCTGTTAACCCCCCACCCCCTCAGTGCTATTAACCCCACCCCCTCAGTGCTATTAACCCCCCCAGTGCTCTTTAGCCCCCTCCATGCTCTTATTCTGGCTCCCCCAGTGCTCTCCACCCCCCTGTGCTCCCTGGCTCCCCCCTCAGTGATTTCCTGTTCCCCCCCCCCCAGACAGTGCTCTCCAGTTCTCCCCTCCCCCTGTGCTCTCCATCCCCCTGGTTTTCCCTGCCTGCCCCCCCAGTGCTCTCCACTCCCCTGCGCCTTCCAACCCCCCTACAATGCTTTCCAACCCCCCCCTTAATTCTCTCTATTCCCCCCCCCCCCTTGCCCTTCAGCTCCTCCAGTGCTCTCTGCTTCCCCTGTGCTCTCCGGCCCCCCCTAGTGCTCTTCTCTCTTCTATCATGTCCACAGTTCCTGACTATCTCTTGTATCATGTCCGCAGTCTCTGACCATCTCTTCTACCATGTCCGCAGTCTCTGACCATCTCTTCTACCATTTCCGCAGCCTTTGACCATCTCCTGTACCATGTCCGCAGCCTTTGACCACCTCCTGTACCATGTCCGCAGCCTTTGACCACCTCCTGTACCATGTCCGCAGCCTTTGACCACCTCCTGTACCATGTCCACAGCCTTTGACCACCTCCTGTACCATGTCCACAGCCTTTGACCACCTCCTGTACCATGTCCACAGCCTTTGACCACCTCCTGTACCATGTCCACAGCCTTTGACCACCTCCTGTATCATGTCCGCAGCCTCTGACCACCTCTTCTATCATGTCCGTAATCTCTGACCATCTCTTGTCTTTTATCATGTCTGCAGTCTCTGAGGGGGTCTGGAGAGGAGTCAAAAGTTGGAGTGCTGTCGGGATGGGGATCACAGGAGAAGTCAGACATGTGTGGACTGGGGAGAGGAGACTACAGGATAAAACCAGTGCATGGTGCACCTAAGAGGAGGTCAGTGACGGTGCTGCCCGGCCAGTCTGAGGGGGGGTCACTGATGTAAGGGGGCACTGTTATAAAGGTTCCTCCTTATATCAGGACCCCCCCCCCCTCCCTTCCTTAGTGCATTCACTCTGTGGAAAGTGGTCTCTGGTCACCAGAGTCCCCCCCTACATCAGAGTTCTCAGCTTTTTCACCCGTGCGCCTGAAGTGACACCCGCTCCCAGCTGCGGCAGTGGTGCTTCCATCTCATCCACTGTAAAACAATGGACCATTTTGAGTCGCGCTGTATCCAGAAACGAAACCCTAACTGCAGAGGTACTGTACACTACAAAGATTGTCATTTATTTTAGTAAAAATATGCTGGGTGTGACATGGATTTTCTTCTTATTTAAAATGTATACATAGACATTTCATGAAACTTTAGGTCATGAATATTTACGTAAAGTCATGGAATTGTATTGGTAAAAATGTGTATGAACCCTGTTTGAAGAAACATGGGGTTTCTGTGTATGGGGAGAAGTCTTGAGACGAAAGGTGAAAGTTTGAGCTTTTTCCTGATCTCGCTCCAGGTGATAACTGTATCTCTGAAAAGTACATTGTTACGAAGATGTGAGGGTAGAGAGGACCAGGAAGAGTGGAGTAGGCCATTCAATGTGTAAGGGGAGACACAGTCCATTTCCACTTTTAAGTTAGTGTATTTTGAAGAAGAATAAAACATAAAAGTGTAGCGCTAAAAATATTGATGATCACAAAAATGATAATGTCCAAATGAATGGAAAAACGAATAATCACAATAATGTGCATAAAGGAAAAAAGGAAAAAAATATATATGAGAGTGTCCAACTAAATAAGTCCCAATACAAATGATGTGAAGTAAAATCATAAATCCACGTGCACAATATTCCAAGGAGTGATTCAACCCGTGACACCCAGGGTGTGTGAAGGGAACACCTCGGTGATGGAATATGTTAAGCAGCTTACCAGATTTCCTTGGCTGCTCAACTTAATAAGTCAGCCTCTCCCAGCTATTAATCAGGACCACTGAAGATCTGATGTTAGATGGATGCTTTATCGATGCAAATAGACCACCTCTCAAGATGCATGCAAAGGATCAGTATGGGATTGGCATTCCTCAGTATTTTTCATCAAGCATAAATGAATATGTAAGAAGAAAAGAAAGCGAGGCCCATAGCGTAATCCCGTTTAAAAATTATATTCTACTTTAATAAAAAATATTACTCACAATATATCAAGAATAGACAGGCTTGTCAAATCGCTAGAACAGGGGATGAAGGTGCGGCGTCCCGCGAACAGTCCCAAGTAGCAAAAATGGTGAAGGCCGGCTAATTTCCAGGGGGTGTGTGGACGTTGCGTCTGGAGTCGCCAACGTTTCGTCTCAATAGACTTCGTCTGGGCGTGACCCCAGACGCAACTCACACGCCTAAGTAGCCCCACATCTCCGCCTATTGGTCCCGAGATCCACCGCAGCATGTCCGCAATTTACAATGGTGCCGAACGTCTACCAATCGGCGGAGGTGACGTTCGTCAGCCAATCAGGTACAGCTAGCAGTTTGCAATGGTGCCGAACGCCTACCAATCCGCAATCGGCGGAAGTGGCGTTCGTCAACCAATCGAAAGCAACTGTCAATGACGACGGACGTCTACCAATCCGCGATTAGCGGAAGTGACGTTCGTCGGTCAATCAGACGCTGGCGGAAGTGACGTTCGTCACCTCCGGCGGGGATAGCGTGAAGACACACATCGGCGTAAGTCATGTGACCAAGGAGCGGAGGAAGTAAACAATCTATGGCACATCGCTCCTCCCATTGCTGATATTGGCACAGGGAGTGAGCATTTAAATCCCATCGTGTGAGGAATCTCTTCTTTAATGCCAAAATATCTTATAGATGGAATTTGTTTCATGAGTGTCCTCCATAAAAGGAGCAACTCTAATATTGGTTACTAATTAAAAAAGAACTACCTAAATGGGCGCTGATAACAATACCCAAGGCAGGGAGTCCGCTCATTAGTTGTTCCTTTTTTCCTTTATGCACATTATTGTGATTATTCGTTTTTCCATTCATTTGGACATTATTTATCATTTTTGTGATCATCAATATTTTTAGCGCTACACTTTTATGTTTTATTGTTAATTTGAGTCACTGTTGGTTGATTCTGTGTTGGCTGCTGACATTTATTTATCATTTATTCATCATATTAGCGCGGAAATTTTTCTATTTTTTATATTTTGAAGAAGAAGAAAGCCAGTCTAGACAATATCTAGCTAAACAAGCCAGGTTATACAATCGAATGTCTGGGAGACCTGCACCACCTATGCTCCGGGGGAGACATAATTTCAAGAGGGACCATCCCAGAGAAAAGTTCTAAAAGATTTATTTAGGGCTGGAATATCTTTGTTTTAATAATAAAGGTAGTGTCTGTAGTGAATACAGCAGCCGTGGGAAAGTAACCATTTTAAGAAGATGGCATCTCCCGAGGAGCGAAACGGGCATGGATCTCCAGGTCTCTAGTTCTTTCCTTATTTTAGTAAACAAAGAGGGGTAGTTAAGCTTATATAGACAAGAGGGATCCCTGCCAATTTTAATTCCAAGATAAGTAATAGATTGGGTGGCAATAGAAAAAGAAAGCGAGGAGGCAAAGTCAGTAGGGGAGCTGGGAGTAAGAGGAAGTACCTCGCTTTTGTCATAGTTTACCCCTAAACCCGAGCAACGTCTGAAGATATCTAAATCACTTTTAAGTTGGGCTATGTGTTGTTTCAGATTGGAGGTAAAAATCAGCATGTCGTGGGTACCTATGGGAATACCGTGTAGGGGAGAGACTTGAGTCCGATATCGGGACAAGGGTTCTATAGTGATAGGGGGCATCCCTGTCTAGTTCCTTTATGTAATGGGAAGGACTCTTGACAGGAAGGTCGATGTAAGAAGGGAGGCCTTAGGAGAGGAGTACATGTTATGGAGGAAGAGAATGAAGTTCCCTGAAAAGCCCAGTTTTGCAAAGACCAGGAAAAGCCCCTCGAAGCTGACATTATCGAATGCCTTTTCCGCATCTAAGATGATAATGGCAAGATCTTCTAAGGGGTGAGTCTGAGCGTATGACAAAGCTAAAAGTACCTTCCTAATATCGGAGATAGCCGAGCGACCCTTGACCAAGCCAGACTGGGCATCTGAAATAAGTAGATAAATAGTAAAAAAGGCGCTGGTAATCTTAGATAAAAAATATATAAATTATTTGTGTGTGGTCTTATTTGAAAAAAACTTTTCTAAAATTTCACATATCCAGGTACAAGTATCAATGGTGCATACATATATAATATATAAATAAATAATTATTATATAAGGCTCCGTTCACATGTAGGCGTTTTGGGGCGTTTTTGGGGCGTTTTTCTGCTCTAGGATCAGCTCTCAAAACGCCCAACAAGACAAATCCTATTCATTTCAATGGCCCCTGTTCACATCTGAGCGTTTTGACGCTGTATACAAAACGCCCAACGCTCAAAAAAGTACATGAGCTTCTTTTTGGGCATATTACAGGCGTTTTCCATTGATCTCTATTCAATCTAAAAACGCCTGCACAAAAATCGCGGTAAAAATCGCGGTAAAATCGCGGTAAAAAACGCCGCAAAAATCGCGGTAAAATCGCGGTAAAAAACGTGCGAAAAACGCTACGCTCAGGTGTGAATGTAGCCTAAAGTGCAAGTGTTGTGCAACTATTTGTACAAAAAAGTGCTTACACGGATAGATTATATATATCATAAATTATACCAAAAATAATAAACAAATATTGTGACCACTCTTGTAGTGTTTTCAGTGATTAGATTGAAGTGCTTATGGGAAATTCATAGTCCAAGTCAATTCATGCAAGGGAAAAACCGGATAAATTATTTGCTTGGATCTTGAGTGCTCCAGGTGATGGGGTGTGCCACTCTTTACTTCTTACCAGATAATAGCAGGTCGCAAAGACCCCCAACGCCTGCGATCTCTTTATATAGGTGGATCAGACTTTACCAACTCCTCTTTCCTTTAAATAGAATATCCTGCTCCTTTTTCCTTATTGATCATACGAGGGTAGAGCCCACATATAAAAAGACACATAAGATAGCCAAATAGTGTAATACTGTTAATTTAATCAAAGTGCATATTCATTACAATAATTGGCTCCTTACATTTAGTTGTGCCCTCCTGGCACTGGGCAATTTGCATTGGTTGCTGCGGGTATCAGGGAAAAGCTCTACGAGGATCTGCATCTGAAATAAGTGAAGGGAGAATTTCCGAAAGTTGCAGGGATATGATCTTGGACAGTATTTTACTGTCGACATTCAGTAAGGAAATAGGGCGGTAAGAGCCTGGCAATGTAGTATCTTTGCCCTTTTTGCCAATTAATTTGTTTTAAGCCAATTCCCCAGTAGGTAACCTCCCATTTTCTTCCCACATACAGGTGTAAACCGAGGATAGGAAAGGCAGAATGTCGTGAGGCAAAATTTTATAAAAATTCGTAGAAAGGCCATCCGGTCCCAGTGCCTTGTTGGGGAGGATTATTTAACTACTAATTCAATTTTGGCTTGTATGATGGGGGGCATTTAACATATCTAAAGAGGGTTGGGGTATAGAGGTGAGATTAAGTTTGTCGAGGAACGACTTGGCTAAAGAGGTGTCAATGGAATCTTTACTAATATGAGGTGTAAAAATCTTTAAGGATAAAGGCAATGTCCGTTTGGGAGGAGATGAGATTGCCCCTGGAGTCCCGTAGAGTGGTAATATGCGTTTGACTATAAGGACCTCTGGTCAACCTAGCGAGTAACTTCCCTGCCTTATTGCCATGCTTAGGGAAGAGGAGGTCGGATCTCGCCTTCCTAGTTTGTTCTTGGTGTTCAGTCCATAGGTCAAAATCTCTTTTGTCTTCTGGTCTCGGGGGTGCTGTGTAGAGTCAGTGCAGTTTGGGCTTGTCGAAGTCGTAGACTTGCCTGTCGAAATTTGGTTAAGGAGTTTTTCTTAAATTTAGAAACATATGCTGTCATTTTACCCCTAAGAAAGGCTTTTCCAGTCTCCCAAAGTAAAATCGGGTCTATGTCGGGAGTATGATTGAATCTGATGAACTCAGACCACGCCTCCTGAAGCATCTTTTGAAAGTCTTGATTTTTGGCAGAAAGGTGGGAAACCTCCACAGTTTAGGTGTGTCTAGCGGGGGGCCATTAATAGAAATGGGGGCATGGTCTGAAATGGCCAGCTCATGAATGGTTGATTCAGGGATAAAGGGGAGGAGGCAGTGTTAATTTTGGCAGCAAATTTCAATTTAGTTTTAGTCTTAGTCTTAGGACTAAAATGGCATTTTAATTTTAGTCCCATTTTAGTCTTCTGCAAGTGTTTTAGTTTTAGTCGTATTTAGTCGACTAAAACTCCAATACATTTTAGTCGACTAAAACTCCAATACATTTTAGTCGACTAAAACTCCAATACATTTTAGTCGACTAAAACTCCAATACATTTTAGTCGACTAAAACTCCAATACATTTTAGTCGACTAAAACTCCAATACATTTTAGTCGACTAAAACTCCAATACATTTTAGTCGACTAAAACTCCAATACATTTTAGTCATCTATAATCAAATGGGTGTAGTTCAATTGTAATTTGTAATGCATTATTTAAGCATTTCTCTACAATTTCCAAACTCATTATATACTACTGCTGGTCCTTGAGTGAAAAATCGAATATGTTATTATTTATGGTATTAAGCTTTGAGCATGCACCAGTGTTAATTTTGGCAGCAAATTTCAATTTAGTTTTAGTCTTAGTCTTAGGACTAAAATGCCATTTTAGTTTTAGTCCCATTTTAGTCTTCTGCAAGTGTGTTAGTTTTAGTCGTATTTAGTCGACTAAAACTCCAGTACATTTTAGTCGACTAAAACGTCCTACATTTTAGTCGACTAAAACGTCCTACATTTTAGTCGACTAAAACGTCCTACATTTTAGTCGACTAAAACGTCCTACATTTTAGTCGACTAAAACGTCCTACATTTTAGTCGACTAAAACGTCCTACATTTTAGTCGACTAAAACGTCCTACATTTTAGTCGACTAAAACGTCCTACATTTTAGTCATCTATAATCGAATGGGTGTAGTTCAATTGTAATTTGTAATGCATTATTTAAGCATTTCTCTACAATTTCCAAACTCATTATATACTACTGCTGGTCCTGGAGTGAAAATGTTATTATTTATAGTATTAAGCTTTGAGCATGCACCAGTGTTAATTTTGGCAGCAAATTTCGATTTAGTTTTAGTGATAGTCTTTTGACTAAAATGCCATTTTAATTTTAGTCGTATTTTAGTCATCTGAATTGTTTTAGTTTTAGTCGTATTTTAGTCGACTAAAATTGGGTTAATTTAGTCGACGAAAACGTTTTAGTCGGTTTTAGTCGACGAAATTAACACTGGCATGCACCAGTGTTAATTTTGGCAGCAAATTTCGATTTAGTTTTTGTTAGTCTTTTGACTAAAATGCCATTTTCAAGAACAAAAAACCCCTGAGGAGTGGGACTTTGAACGGCAAGAACCAGGACTTGAGTATGAAATATGTTTATTACAAAAATCACATAGAATATAGAAAGCAAATAAACAAAGGCATGAAAAACATGTATCATAAAAACATGGTCATAAATACGTCTTGGTATAGAGAGAGTCTGAGATGTCTGGAACCGGACTAGACACGTTTCGGTCGGACTGCCTTTCTCGATAGTCCAGGAAGCACCAGAGCTCAGACTAGAAGCATGAAAGGTAACAGTCAGTATAGTAAATATAATAGACGAAACATTTGATTATTCAATATATTTTACAATTAAATGGTAAATACATATTCTGTATAGCAGAATTACACAGAGTCTGTTGTATTTAGATGTAGAGAAGAGCTAAAATGCCTCTATAGCTACATACCAGATATGCAGAACCTCTGTAGATTCCAGGACGGAAGACCATGTAAGTGGATCTTAACGGGTTATAAAAAACCTTCAGATATCTTTAACCGCAAGTGGTAGGTGCCGGCTTGGCTGGGTCTGTATTGATAGACCTAAAATGGTGTATATGTAAGGGCTTCAAGAGGGAAATTACTTGATTTGTTGACCAAGTTATAGTAGGGATCAATATTAACTTCACAAGTGACAGTGAATGGGCCCCCCCGATCAGAATTCCCACGAGGATCTCCAAGTAGGGGTCCACAGCACAGGTCGTCTGGGGTGAATGGATAAAAAGAAAGAAAAGAGAGAAAAGAGAGAATATACAAAATATAATATGTAAGAAAAATGTATCAATAATGGGGTATATGACAAGAGATGAGAGGGGTGTATGGTGTAATTCTAATAATGTTAATAACTACCTGTTAGGTTGGAGTTAAGTAGATATGTCTCCAGATAAATCAATATGGTGCTGGGCGTATCCAGCACTTTGTCCCTATAGACAAAAAATGTCAAGGGTGAAGAGAAGTTAGTTTTATTAAAACCCCAAAAAACAAGTAATTTTGGTAGTAAAAAAAGAGAAAGGAATGGAGGAAAAGACCGCCGTTCCAGGGCATAAATCCTACGATAGATAAAAGCCATGCATCCCCAGGAGGGAGGAGGAAATGGATTGAATAGCGTGGTGAGGAGGAATATTGGTGCAGGTACAAAGATGGTGAAGGAAGGACACCCAATACAAAAAATAGTCGTGCAGTTAGACACATAGTCAGCCCCAAGCAATGGGAGCATATGGTAAAAGGTATGTATAACGAGTATGGATATATAGGAATGGAGTAGGTTGTCCAATAGAATAAAGAAACCTACCTTGGCAGCCCTGTTCGGGTAAGTAATGGCGGTGCGCTCTGAGTAGAGCGCCACACGCCATTAAATACGCCGACGCATGCGCCGGGACCTGCATCGTGGCTCCTCCCCAGTATCTGTATGGACCAATAGAGGTCCCCCGTGTCCGGAACGCACAAGCGCCGCCCACAGCACGTTGGCCGCGGCGTGCGTTCCGGACACGCCGGCGCACAACATCCGGACCCGTTCCCCCGCCCAACGGCGGGATCAGGTGACCGGTGATGGGGCGGATACCGCCCCTTTGTGCGCCGGGGGGAAGTGAGGTCGGGTGAGCGTCACTGTGTGAGTAGGGAATGGCTCCACCTAGGGGGCAGGGTGACGGGGGAACACCAAAACAAAACAAGCTCTGTGTTTACATAGCAAGACAAACTTTGTATATACATAGCAATTTGTACACAATGCATGGTAAATCGATGTATTAAAAAGAAAGCAAAAAGGCACAGATCAGGGCAAACATAGGTACGTAAACAATGACAAATTGGTATAACAGGCAATGTGTATGATTGGAATGGAGATGCTATTGATAAGAGAAAATAGAAAAGAAATAGAATAGATCTAAGCAATCATCAAATATGCGCATATAGACCAGATTTTTAATCTCGGGCAGAATGAGACCACATAGAGTTGTCAGGGGACCAACTGATTATATTGTCTACTAACAAATTGTCCATCAAATGGTAAGTATCATCAGATATTGTGGGGCAAGTACTTCATGGAAATAAGAAAGAAAAAATATTGTATCTGACATACTGAGGGTTGGGCAAAATATTGGGATTAAACATTAGGAGTATTAAAATGTAGTTGGAATAGAATGGTTAATTCGATGGACATCTTGTGGAGACTTTGGTAGTATATATCTGGGTGACTTTAAGATAAAGTAAGTACTCCATTTAGGTGTGGTGCCCCATTCTGCCACTGAGAGACTTAATGCTGGAAAACTTTATCATGGTTCCCAGCCACCTGGTGAAAAACCCTTGAGGAAGGGTTTGAAACTAATACTGTCATTGAGTCCTGGTGGGATAGTAGCCCTAAGGTTGTGGATCCATCTGGATTCCCTTTGTAAGAGGGTTTTATCCCAATCACCTCCTCTGCTGCTGGGGTGCACCCTGTCAAGGATAACAAACGAAAAATGTGGGAAAATACCACTGTGTGTGTTTAAGACATGTCTCCCTAAGGGGAGATCAGGATTGCGTTGACGCATACATGTGACATGTCGTTGAGCTCGTGTATGAAATTCGTTTTTTGTCTTCCCGACGTAGAAACACCCACAGCAGCAGAGGAGGAGATAAACCACTCCTATCGTTTGACAGTTGGAAAAGTGTAGGAGTCTGTAGGGTAACCCATTTGGAAGAAGTACGTTGGGGTCAGTACAGATATATTGGCATATATTGCACCCCCCACATTTAAACGTCCCTAAACGTTTGCAAGGATCTTGGCGAAATTCGCCGGTATATTCACTTTTAACTAACTTGTCCTTGAGTGATCTAGCCTTGCGATAAGTTATCGCAGGTTTGTCGGTAACGAAAGGGTTAAGATGTGGGTCGCATGTGAGTAAGTGCCAGTATTTGTTTAAAATATTATAAACTCTATCGTGTTGTTTCGTATACTGTGTTATGATGCGTGCCTGATGCTAAAATCTGGTTGCTGTTGCGTGTGGTCTTTGTTGATTTTTTGAAAATGAGGTCTTGTCTTTGTTGGGATCTAGCCCTGCGGTATGCCTTTTTGAGGCAAGTTTGTGTATAGCCCCTAATGGTCAGTCTTGTTCTAAGTTTATCAGCTTCCAATTTAAAAGTAGAATCCTCAGAGCAGTTGCGCCTAAGGCGCAAGTATTGCCCATAAGGAATGGACCTTATTAACGGAGCTGGATGTGCACTTGTGGCATAAAGTACCGTGTTGGCGGCTGTGGGTTTTCTGAATAGGGTAGTAGTGATATATCCTTGTTGATTTTTGTTAATTGTAATATCAAGGAAATCAATGGAATCACTATTATAGTTTAATTTTCAATCATTTTTATTGATTTTTAGAAAAAGTACAACAGAGTGTAACGAGCCAAAATGGCCCAACCATAGACATTGAAAACAACATGGAGCACATGGTGCAGAAAGCATTAAATGTGTACAAGTAAATATTGTGGATAGCAGGAGTCGAGAAAAAAAGACAAATAATAATAACAATGGCAGTCAAACCAGTGTGAAGCAGGTACTGATCGCTCTCTTCAGTGCTTAAAGGAGCGGGCCGTCCAGGCCCCCCCCCCCCCCCCGGGCGCCCCTTACGGGAACACACTGCGCCCCCAGGGGGAAGCGGAACCCGACACCCACCCGCAGTCTCATGGACCTGACTACAAAATACGACATCCCGCCATCAATACACAACAAAAGAAAAGAGAAAGCAGAGAAAGGGAAAAGGAAAGAAAGGAAGGGAAGTCAAGGAGAGCGGCAGCGGCTGGTTAAGAAGGAAAAAAGTCGACATCCAGGTTCAGCACCCTCCCAGGGAACGAGTCCCCGGAGCGTGCGGTCCGGCAATAGTAAAGAGCCGGAAAAAATCCCCCTAAGAGGGGCCTGCCAAATAGCGGATCCACGGTTCCCAGGTCTTGTCAAATATTTTCATCTTATCATTCAATATGGCTACCATCCGTTCATTTATCATAATCCAAGACAGCTTGGCTTTGAGCAGCTCGAGCGGCACTACTGAGGTGCGCCAGGATCGTGCGATTGCAATCTTGGCCGCTATAAACACGAAAGCTATAAGGCGTTTGTTATGCTTAGAAATCCCCGCTATCGGTTTGCCCAGGAGAGCTTGCAGGGGATCCTTGGTCAAGTTGACTTGCGTCAATGAGTAAATGAAATTGTAAACACGAATCCAGAATCGGCGCACCTTAGAACAGGTCCACCAAATATGGAGCACCGTGCCTGCCAGACCACATCCCCGAAAACAGTTGGGAGACGCAGTGTGGACCGCTGCAGCCAGCCTGACCGGGACCATGTACCATCTCAAAAGTACCTTGTAATTAGCTTCAATTAGAGAGGTGTTAAGGATGGATTTAGAACTACATTGAGCTAGAGCATTCCAATCAGCCCGGTCCAGGTCCTCACCCAGGTCCTCCTCCCAACGCTGCATATAAGACAGTTTAGTGTCATCGCTCTGCAATATATTATAAATCGTGGATATGTAACTCTTTTGTTTATCTAGCGTTCGGCAGAGGTTCTCCATCTGAGAGGAGGTGGTGATATCACTGGTACGTTTAAGGGAGGCAGCAAAATGGGATATCTGGGCATAGCGATAGCTCTCACCCTCAGGGAGGGAATGGGTTTCTAGTAATTGGGCCCTGGTGAGGAGGCCCCGATGGTCGCATAGATCCGCCAGCCTGAGGAACCCCTTGTTTGTCCACCATTCAAACGCTGAAGGGGTCAGGCCCGGTGGGAACAAGGGGTTGCCCAGCAGGGGCGCCAATGGGGCATGGGGGGACCGGAAGGCATGCCTGCCCGACAACCTATCCCAAAGACCCAGGGAGAGAGACAGGGCGGGACAAAGTATGCCCGGTCTGTCTCTGGCCCGCAGCCACATCGCATGATGAATGGGGACCCGCAGATGGGCCGCCTCCATTTGCATCCAGATGGGGAGAGGGTCCCGGGAATGGAAGCGAATCAGATGAGCCAATTGGGCTGCGTAATAGTACTTGCCCAAGTCCGGGACCCCCAGACCCCCTCTCAGCTTTGGGGTGAAGAGAGTGCGCCTATTGACTCTGGGCCTCTTGTCCCCCCAAATAAACCGGAGAACTATCCCCTGAAAGTCCCTAAGATCAGGCATATTAAGCATCACAGGTAAGGTACGAAATAAATACAACAGTCGAGGCAGAATATTCATTTTGACCGAATTCAACCTTCCGAACCATGACGGGGGATTGGCTGTCCAAGCAGCCAAGTCCTCCCTCATTTTCACTATTATAGTTTAGAGTAAAAGTAAGATTGAAACTGTTATTATTCATGGAGTGAACACAGTCCAGAAGTAATTCCTTACTGCCTGTCCAGAAGATGAGGACATCGTCAATGTACCTGTGCCATGCCAATATGTGCTGGGTATACTCCGAATGTTGTTCCTCCAAAAGGAAAGAGCGTTCCCATTCCCCCAGGTACAGGTTGGCGTATGATGGGGCACAACATGTCCCCATCACAACGCCCTGTACCTGGAGGAAATGGGAACCATCAAATGAGAATACATTACGGGTGAGAATGCCATTTTAGTTTTAGTCGTATTTTAGATTAAAAAAAAAGGGGGGGATATGTGGGACTTTAAATGAGGCAATAACTGGGTAGGGTCATATGCCTCCATCCCTGGTTCAGATAAGAGGAGGGAGGTTTGGGACTTTGAATGAAGCACACAGCTATAACATGATGTAGAAAATCAATATATAAAACGTTTATTGGTACATATACACATATTGAGTCATTTCAAAATACAATGAATAAATAGTATTGCTCATTAATCGCACATAGTACATATATATATATATACACTAAGACATATCGCCACACCAGCGTGTTGTGGGTGTTATAAATTGACCTAGACTTCACTGTCAAGATGCATTGATAAATAATGGTTGTATGAACAAGTAATATAACAGATAGTGGTAATTGCGTAGCATCGAAAAGGGCTCTAAGCGTTTTGTGGGTTCTTTCCACTCATCAGGAGCCGATGCAGGTTAAATAAGCTTGTACCTGCAATAAAGTATATTTGTAGTCTAGTATTAAATGCAAAAAACAAGGGGGGGGGGTAGAAAAGTAAAAAGGGGGAGGGAGGAGCCATTATTTATCAATGCATCTTGACCGTGAAGTCTAGGTCAATTTATAACACCCACAACACGCTGGTGTGGCGATATGTCTTAGTGTATGTGTGTATATGTGTGTATATATATATATATATATATATATATATATATATATATATATATATATATATATATATATGTGTGTGTACTATGTGCGATTAATGAGCAATACTATTTATTCATTGTATTTTGAAATGACTCAATATGTGTATATGTACCAATAAACGTTTTATATATTGATTTTCTACATCATGTTATAGCTGTGTGCTTCATTCAAAGTACCAAACCTCCCTCCTCTTTAGTCGTATTTTAGTCTTAAGACTAAAATGCCATTTTAGTTTTAGTCGTATTTTAGTCATCTGAATTGTTTTAGTCGTATTTTAGTCGACTAAAATTGTGTTAATTTAGTCTACGAAATTAACACTGGGAGGAGGTCAGGGGTGCAGAAAAAGTAATCCAGTCTAGCCCATGAGTCGTGAGGATTTGAGTAAAAAGAAAATTCCCTGTCAAGGGGATGCATAAGTCTCCAAATGTCAATCATGTGAGCTGCGTGCATAGTGATGGAGAGGTGGGAGTCGGAAATGGAGAAATTACCCTGGAGGTGGGAGGGGAGTGAGATTTGGAGAAGTATTTCCGGTCTTCCACTGAGGACATCACCGAGTTGAAGTCTCCTGAAGAAGGGCTACATCTGTCTTAATGCGTTTGAGATGTGGAAGTATGCGCATGCGCTTGCTAGGTGAACGAAGGTCCTTACATTCCATGGTACCAAGTTAATCATCTTGCCAGAGGAGGGTAACCATCAGTTAGCGAGGAGACATGTGGGAGAGATAAACAAAGAAGATTGTACAGAGTCAGGTGGGGGGTGGGAGGGAGGGGTGAAGGGTATGACCTGGAGTTGAAAAGGCACAGTATCTAGAGATAGGAGCCCATAATAGGCCAGGTTAGAGCATACAAAACTTAAACAACAAAAATACAAATAAAATTAAAACATGTCATCAAATACTTCACTTTTTTCCATTTGGTGTTGAGTGAGCCATAGGTCCCGGAGACCTCCACAGGCTGGATTGGAAGCCTATGATTCTAAAAGTACAAGTTCCATCCCCGGTGTGTTTGATAAAAGGTAATTTAGTTCTGTCCACAATAGAGGACCGAAGGCAATTTGAATGATCCAGTAGGTGGGGTTGCGGCTTAAAGGAAGGAATGGAAGTGCCTAACCGCCCCTTTTTTCTGGAATATTTATGTGGGCTGTTCTGCGATTTACGGGAAAGAGAGGGTCTTCTGGCTGGGGGAGCTTCTCCTTGTAGCGGGATATTATGAACGGTGAGCTAGTGCTCCGCTTCCAGGGGGATATGAAAAGATATGCGTTCCCCATCTCTGGAGGTGACATGTAGAACAGCGGGTTACGCCAGAGTAAATTTGATATTGTTTTTAAACAACTTGGAGCAAATCTTTGAAAATGCTTTGAGTTTTTGGTAGAGACTTCCTGGGAGTAATCCGCAAATAAAAGTAATTTGTGATCATCAATTGCGAGCTGTTTCTTTTGTCTACATTGCTGCAAGATGAGGTGCTTATCAGCATAGTTTAAGTATCGGACAATAGTGGGTCTAGGAGATGTGCGTTTTTTTTTCCAGCTTGGGGCTTTTTCAACAACACAAGGTACGGGTAGACCCAGAGCTGAGGGATTGGTTTTAGAGCTGAGGTCCAATAGTGAGGAGGGGGCATATGATTCAGGTAGTCAAATGATCCGTAATTTGTTTCTTCTAGACCTGTTTTCCAAGTCCTTAATTTTTTCCTGCATTATTTGAAATGCTAGGTCGTGGCTATGTATAGAGGATGAAGCCTGCTGCATGTCCATCATTGAGACTGTGCCCCAAGCTCCTCTTTTAATTTGGGAAATTCCCTGGGCTACTGCTGTTTCCACTGCTGCATTTATTGTGGGTCTTAAAAGTACAGCTACTGCCTCAGCAATGCGGAGGTGGGCCATGTCTTCCCCTGGACCAGTGTCAGTATGCAGAGCTGTACCTGAGGGGAGAGAGCCTGTCCGCTCCCCTGTGATGGTGATAGCAGAGTCCTCCATGTTTGCTGCTGTGAGGGGAGGCGCGGCCTGTGAAATGGCGGCGGGGTGGATGGCTTGGAGCACAGCCAGGAATTCCCGCGGAGAATGGCGTCCGTTCGACGGGTGTGTGAGGCAGGCTTAGTGTAGGCTCGGCGGGAGAGGAGCCGCTTACGTCCTCACCATATTTTGCTGGAACCGGAAGTCACGTTTTGTTTTAAAGTGTGTCAGCTAGCGGGGAGGTAAAAGAACCCCGCTAAAAAGAACCCCGCTAGCTGTAACAGCGGGGATTGGGGAGGTGCGTGGACCAGTCTGTTTGTAACATGTTACACCCTGAATATGGGTGTAACATGTTACACCCTGGATATGGGTGTAACATGTTACGAAAGATGAACTTATCCTTTTAAATGTGTGTCTTGCTTATCCTTTAAAGCTTCTTGCTGGACGGTTCCAAGAACTCTGCCCATAACATAGCTGTTATAAAGCATATTTTCATGCATTCCACAGTGTTGTCACTATTACATTTTTCTCCAGTCGCTTGTCCAAGACAGCATAGGAGAGAAGGCTCCACCTCCGGCGGGAGGAAATACAAATCTTAAATCCATAAAGGGCGGTCACCATCTCTCTCTTCCCCCAGTCTTTTGTGTTTCCTCCACTGGAGGAGGAGGCAGGTGTGGAGTTCTGATCCCCCCAGAACCTAGAAGGCTGCATGGGGGGTCTGCATTTGCCTGGGTGCAGATGGCATGGGCCCCCGGTCAGGCTGCAGGGGAAGCTGGAACCGGCGCTTTCCTTTGTTAGTGAGTGTAAGTGAACTTTCCGCCGGGCTGGATGCCATGGTATTCTGGGTAAGCGTGGCATGGGTCGGGCGCAAGGCCTCAAGTCAAGATTCAGCCTTTGGAGCACAGGAGGAGAGTGGGACTTCTGGCACATCACCTCCGGTTCTGAGTCCTGCAGGGAGCATGGATGCTGGGGCTCTGGCGGTTTATTTGAACGCCAGCCATGAACAGCTAGTGGTCCTAGATCCACTGACACAAGCACAGCGACGCGATGCTGCAGGAGGAAAACAGGACAATGGAGCCAGCAGAGCAGAGTGGCAGTGGTGCTGGCCCAGCTTAGGTAGGCACACAGGGGTGACTTAGCCTATGGGACTGGGGAGGAGGGCCGGGGGATTCGCCCAGGGCCCCCCCCCCCCCCCGGTGATACCGGATCTAGGCTAGGAGCCTTGTGAATCCAATTATGGCTGTTGGGGGTGCACATGGGTGTTGCTGAAGATACACCTATTCACAGGGTTCGTACGGTCCTGGAAATCCTGGAAAGGTTTTGGAATTTTTAGATGACACTTTCCAGGCCTGGGAAAGTCATGGAAAATTAGGAAACACACTTGGTTTTGGAAAAGTCATGGAATTAAATTACTGTGGAGGAGCGGGGAGCGGATGCTTAATTATGTTAATTATTTTATGATTATTATATTGCCACATACTGTATTTACATTTCGCTGTATTAGCGTCCTTCCGGGTCCGGGGTATGCGCATGCTGTCATTGGCCAGCAGCAGCCGAGGAGATGAACCAATCACCAGGCAGCGGGGAGGGCCGGCCGCGGTTTGCCTGGAGACACTGTGACTGGCTAGCAGCAGCAGTTAAAGCCGGGAGATTTCAAACCAATCAGGCAGCGGAAGCGTCACTGGAGGGCGGGCCGGCCGCCCTCCAGTGACAATTCCGCTGCCTGATTGGTTTGAAATCTCCTAGCTTTAACTGCTGCTGCTAGCCAGTCACAGTGTCACCAGGCAAACCGCAGCCGGCCCTCCCCGCTGCCTGATTGGTTCATCTCCTCGGCTGCTGCTGCTGGCCAGTGACTGACAGTAAGGGCAAACTGCGGACCCGGAAGGACACCTACCTGTACCAGTGCTATACACTGAATGTAAAAAAATAAATGTCAATAAAATTATTAAGCATCCAATCCTGAGTGGCGCCTTTCTGTTTACTCGATTCTGCCTATTTTGTGGGACTGTAGGTTCGGCCTAAGAGTAGTAAGCGCCGCATTTTGTGCATTTATGCAAAAAGTGGTCACCGTCTCCACCTATAACTGGTCTTAGTGGTAAGGAGCACTGGAAGAGCGGACGCAGATCAAAAAAAAAGAGATTTCCAGTCACAACTTACCAACCAGCCAGTGACCAACCGAATTGACCTAACAGTATGCATTAACCACTTCCCGCCCGCCCTATTACAGATTGACGGCGGGAATGTGGCTGTATTATCCTGACCGGACGTCATATGACGGCGGCAGGATAATACAGCTCTGGGCGCCCCCCGGGGGCGCGCAGAGCAGCGATTGGTGATGCGAGGTGTCAGCCTGACACCCTGCATCTCCGATCTCGGTAAAGAGCCTCTGACGGAGGCTCTTTAACCATGTGATCAGCCGTGTCCAATCACGGCTGGTCACATAGTAAACAGGAACAGCCGTTGATCGGCTTTCCTTAGTTCGTGCCTGACAGGCACGAGTAAAGGAGCGCCGATCGGCGGCTGCCCTGACAGGGGGGGGGGTCGGCACTGGTAATCAGATCATTGATTACCAGTGCAGACCCTCGGGGGGGGGGGGGGGAATGCCACTAGAACCACCAGGGATGCCCACTATGGCCACCAGGGATGGCAATCAGGGCTCAGGGAGCCCCCCATTGCCCTCCCCATCAGTGCTGCCTGCCAGTGCCCTCCCTATCAGTGCTGCCCACAAGTGCCCATAATTGCCAGATTTCAGTGTCGCCCACAAGTGCCCATTATTGCCCATCAGTGCCGCCTATCGGTGCCCATCAGTGCCGCCTATCAGTGCCCATCAGTGCCAACTATCAGTGCCCGTCAATGCCGCCTAGCAGTGCCGCCTATCGGTGCCCACCAATGCTGCATATCTGTGCTACCTATCAGTGCCTCTTCATCAGTGCCTCTTCATCAGTGCCTGTCAGCGCAGTCTCATCAGTGCAGGAAAAAACTTATTTATTTACAAAATTGTATAACATAAACAAAAAAACTTTTTTTTTTTTCAAACTTTTTGGACTTTTTTATTTGTTTAGCAAAAAGGAAAAAACCCAGAGGTGATAAAATACCACCAAAAGAAAGCTCTATTTGTGGGGGGGAAAATGACATAAATTTGGTGTAGGTACAGTGTTGCATGACCGCGCAATTGTCTTTCAAAATGCAACAGCGCTAAAAGGGGAAAATTGGCCTGGGGAGGAAAGTGCCCTGTATTAAAGTGGTTAAAAACAGGGGTTTGGTTGCACACATTTGCAAATACATGTGTAAGCTGCAGGCCCCGACAAGGCACCCTGTGATTTGCAGTCCCTAATCTCTACAATGAGAGGACATGCATTTAATGGGATAGATGGAGGACAGGTGACTAGAGGGATGTGCTCTCATTGTAGTCACCTGTCCTCCATCTATCCCATTAAATGCATGTGCTCTGTGTAGAGACTCTTTAAATTGTAGAGTTAGGGACTGCAAATCACAGGGTGCCTTGTCGGGGCCTGCAGCTTACGCATGTATTTGCAAATGTTTTTTTAACGCATACCGTTAGACAGGTCAATTCAGTTGGTCGCTGGCTGGTTGGTAAGTTGTGACTGGAAATCTTTGTTTTTTTTATTTTGTGCATATAACTGTGCCATCCATATCAGTGTCCAGCTGCACCTTCATGACTGCCTGAACTGCTTTATTTTGGCAAGCAGGAGCACCCATTACTGTTCTTTCTCCAAGAGTAAGTGCCGCATTTGTGCATCAGATCTGTGCCATCCATACCAGTCTGCCTGCACCTCATGATTGTGGCTTGAGCCTAAAAGATTAAGTGCTGCATTTTGTGCATCTGACTGTCTGTGCCATCCATACCAGTCCGTTCACAGTGTTACAGCAATGCCAGGGAAATGCAGCTTTAAAAATGTATGGCTTCATGACGAAAAGTATGAGAGGTGGCTGGAGAAAGATCAGGACCCGGGACGTGCTAAATGTACAGTGTGTCGTAAAACGTTTGACATTTCGAACATGGGAGAGGCAGCGCTGTCTAGCCACGCTAAAGGTACAAAGCACCAGTCTGCAGCTGCGTGCTCGACAGCTTCCAACCCGTGCGCCTGAAGTGACACCGGCTCACAGCTGCGGCAGCGGTGCTTCCATCTCATCCACTGTAAAACAAGGAACCATTTTGAGTCACGCTGTATCCAGAAACGAAACTCGAACTGCAGAGGTACTGTGGGCTCTAAAGGTGGCTAATTCACACTATTCATACAAGTCTTGTGAAGACACAGGCCAGCTTTTCCAGACTATGTTCCCAGACAGCAAGATAGCGGCCAGCTTTGCATGCGGCGAACGTAAGTGCTCATATTTATGCACTTTTGGACTGGCTCCTTTTTTTAAGAAACTGACTTTGACAGATGTATCGAAGCAAAGCGTCTGTTATGCTCTTTGGTGAAAGTCTCAATCACTATTTACAGTCTAAACAGTTCGACATGCATGTCAGGCTGTGGAACGGGTCTGAGGTGAAAACTAAATACATCGGCTCAGAGTTCATGGGCCATTCATCAGCTCAAGACATTGCTGAAAAAATGAATAACTTGCTCTCGGAGATCGGAATCAAGAATCTTGTCCAGACCTCTATGGATGGACCGCACGTCAACTGGAAAGTATTCAAAATACTCCAGAAGCAAGTGCAGGAAGATGTGGGAAAGTCCCTAATTAACATTGGTTCGTGCGGGTTGCACATACTGCACAATGCGTTCAGAGATGGATGTAAATCCACAGGATGGGAAGTTGAACACGGACTCTCTAGCTTGTATTGGCTGTTCCATGATTGCCCTGCACGTCACGAGGATTTTATGACAGCAACCGGTTGTAAAACTCCCATGCTTAAATTTTGTATGCACCGGTGGATTGAGAATGTCAATGTTTCAGAAAGAGGATTGCAACTCTGGCCACACGTCAAACAATACATTGAGATGGTAGAGAGAGGGAAACTACCCAATCCAAAAATAAAGTCATTTGAAGAGGTGAAGATGCGCTGTGCTGATCCTCTCTTCCCAGTGAAAGTGGGAAAATTCAACAGCATTGCAAGAGAAGTCGACCCCTTCCTCACCATGTATCAGTCTGACCAACCAATACTGCCGTTTCTCTTCGGTGATATGTACAAACTGATTAAAGGTAAGGATAAACATAAATTCTGTTTTTGCTAATAATGTTTATTAATATAATGATATACACTGCAGTGCATTACAATTTGGCTTGTAAATTAGCAAAAAGCACTTAATTTTACTTTTTCATAGGCATCATGGGACGATTTCTAAAGGAAAAGCATCTGGAAGAGGCCACATCCACTCTAAAGCTCCTCCATGTTCCTTATCAAGACAGCAGTCTGCATAAGGACAGTTCAAAGATTGACATTGGGTTTGCAGCAGAAACCACCCTGACCCAACTCAAGTCTTCCAAAAAAATTTCAGATTGGCAAAACCTAGAGATTAAGATGGACTGCAAGAAATTTTTGATCACACTCCTTGACAAGTTGCTTAAAAAGGCTCCAGTGCATCACATATTAGTGAGAAGCATGCAGTGCCTTGACCCGAGACGCATGGCTGGAAGTAGTAAGGAACTCTGCGTAACTCAAATAAGAAGGATGTTGCACATACTTGTTGAGGCTAAACATGTAAATGAAGCAGTGTGCGATGATATCCTTAGAGAGTTTAGAGAGTTTTGTGATTTGGCTGCTCTTCAGGTAAAGTTCAGGGAATTTGACCCCAAAACTGCTCGAGTGGACACCCTGCTGTATGAGACAATGGGAACAAAACCATCACTTTCCAGAGTGTGAAATGTGGTGAAGCTTCTTCTTGTGTTATCACATGGTCAGGCAAGCATCGAAAGAGGTTTTTTATCAACAAAGAATTAATAGTTGAGAATCAGAGGGAAAGATCACTGGTGGCTCAGAGGCTCATTGTTGACCATGTCAGATCTGTAGGGGGCATAACCAAGGTAGAAATCGCAAAGGAGCTGCTCCTTTCAGCTGCAGGAGCCAGGCAGAAGTACCATGGGTACCTGGATGAAGAAAAGAGAGAGAGAAAGAACAACAAGCTGTTGACTTAGAGGAAGGCTTTCACAGATGAGCTGGAAGATTTGAAAAAAAAGAGGGCTAGGATGGAGGCGGACATTTTGTGCTCTTGAGAAATCAGCGGATGAATATGCTGAAAAGGCTGAATCTTCAGGCAATCTGACCTTTGTCAGGAAATCCAACAGTCTCCGCCGTACAGCAAAAGAAAAGAGAGATTCTCTGCTGAAAATTGTAAAACAGATTGATGAGAAGCTTTCAGAAATGAAAAATTAAATGGTGTTGATTGTTTTTTGGCAATGTTTAAGTTGTTAAAGACTGTTATCTGGTCAATTTATGGCACTTTAAGTTCAGAACACTGTTGCTGGACACTTATTTATTTTTTAGTTGCTTCCCCTTGATTGTTATATCTCCTGTGGATTACGTTAATCCATTTCTAAGCGGTTCTCCGGGTTTATGTTATGAAATGTTGTTACTGTGCAAGCGTTATTTAAATAAATATTTCATATTCCACTATACACTACATATAGTTACATAGTGAGGTTGAAAAAAGACATCAGTCCATCCAGTTCAACCTATGATGCGTGTGTGTGTTTGCTTTTAACCGTAAATTGTATACCCCTGTATGTTGTGGTCTTTAAGGTGTCCATCTTATAGTTTTTTGAAACTATCAATGCTCCCTGCTGATACGACTGCTTGTGGAAGAGAATTCCACATTCTTACCGTTCTTACAGTGAAGAACCCCTTACACACTTTAAGGTTAAACCGCCTTTCCTCTAGTTTTAGTGAGTGGCCACGTTTCTTATTGTATCCCCTTTCTCTGAATAGTTTGTTCCTTACTACAAAACTTGTCATTTATATTAGCAAAAATATGCTGGGTGTGACAGATTTTCTTCTTATTTAACATGTATACATAGAAATTTCACGAAACATTAGGTCATGAATATTTATGTGAAGTCATGGAAAAGTCATGGAATTTTATTGGTGAAAATGTGTATGAACCCTGTATTCACGTCTAGGGTGCTTGACAGCATTTTGTCCTGTTTTGTTCACCCCCCTTCACTTCTTCTCCCCTTTCTCTTGATTCAGACTCAGCCCAAAGAATCAGAGAAATTAGGGAGGAGAGGAAGAGGTGCCCGGCTTACACATCTAAATTAAAGGAGGGATGTAGCAAACCACTCTGCAAGCCTTGTATAGACAAGTTGGTATACAAGGAGGCAATTGGGGCGTGTAAGGGTTTGATTTCGGGCATGCCGAAAGAAACAAAGACCATTAAATCTATGCTGTTGAACTATGAGACCCCTAAATAGCCAGCTAAAGTACCTTTCTCTTCAGCCCCAGAGGAGGGCTACGAAACTGAGGAGGAAGATCTGGATTCCTTGGAGGATCTGAGTGAAGCGACCTCGTCCAAAGATACTCCCGGAACAAGAGACTAAATCGCCTAGATACAGGCTCTCACTCATAAATCATGCCTTGCTGGGCATGATTTATGAAACCCTGGATATTAAGGAGGAACAGGCTTTTCTGTCCATCCATGATCAGATGTACCAGACCCTGAAAGAGGATCAAGGCAAGGTATTTCCAGTACACAGTGAAGAGAAAAAAATTATTTTTCCCCAAAAGCTTAAAACGTAGTTCCAGCCTTTTCTGTATTTATTAACCACTTTAGGACCGCTCACTGTGCTGCTACTGCGGCACAGTGGCAGCCCTGGGTCCAGCATTGTAGACCTACGTTGCTGAACTCCTAGCTGTCTCAACGGCGCGCACGGAGAAGGAGGAGAGGCGCCGATCACCGCCTCTCTTCCCGAGGCGGTGAAAGTGTGAGAAGATCCGCCCCCCTTGTGTAAACAAAGCAGGCAGATCTTCTCTGTGACAGACAGGGTGAGCTCACAGGATTCAGCATAGCTGAACCTGCGATCTCGGTCTCTGTCACAGAACCCCCTCCCCCCACACACGTCAGTAAGCATGAGGCATACATTTAACCCCTTGATCACCAACAGTGTTAACCCCTTCCCTGCCAGTGTCATTACTACAGTAACAGTGCATATTTTTAGCACTACTGTAGTAATGTCACTGGTCCCCCCAAAAGTGTCAAAAATGTCAGAGGTCCGATCTGTCCGCCTCAATGTCGTAGTCCTGCAAAAAAAATCGAAGATCACCGCCATTACTAGTAAAAAATAAATAAAAATGACCGCGCAATTGTCCGTTAAAGTAACACAGTGCCGAATCGCAAAATATGGCCTGGTCAGGAAGGGGGTAAAATCTTCCGTTCTTAAAGTGGATAAAAATATGTTCATTGAGAATTTATTTGTCAGACATGTAGCTAAATACATTTTGGCGTAAATATATGACAAAAATTGAATATATTGGATATGTTTTAACAGTCAAAGTAGAAAATATCAATTGTCGCAAAATTTTTGCTATTTTTTTAATAATATTGCAAAAAGCACAAAGGTGATCAAGCACCACCAAAAGAAAGCTCTGTTTATGGGAAAACAAGGACATAAATTTCGTTTGGGTACAGCATTGCATGACCGCGCAATTGTCAGTTAAATTCACGCAGTGCCAAGTTGAAAAAAGTGGCCTGGTCATTGAGCAGCCAAATCTTCCGGGGCTAAAGTGGGTAAAAGATAGCTGCCTACAAAAAGTGTAGCTGCTGTCTTTTTTAATAAACTAGCTCTTACACCGTGACAAGGAGGGGGAACAGCTCCCCTTGCCTTTGCTGAGCTGGCGGATCAGCTAGTCCACAGGCTGCAGTTTATCTTTGATGCCTCTTTTGGATACGGCTCCCCTGATGGTTCACCTCTCTGTTTTGGCAGTGGTCCTTCAGCGTGTCTTTTGGCTCAAGTGCTGGGCTGCGGATCAGACTTAAAGAAAAAAAAACATAAATAAAAAAAAAAAAACCTTGTCTGATATCCCTTTCCAAGGAGATCACCTGTTTTGGAGCTACCCTGGATGACATCATTAAAGGTCTCACAAGGGGGAAGAGTGCTTTTCTTCCACAGGCTACTAAGGGCAAGGAACCTTGTTGTAGACGTGGGCTTCTCAAGACCTGTGAACAAGGCTCCGTCAGCATGAAGGTGTCCTCACTCGTTTTGTGTCTTCGCTGGTTTCCGGACCCACAGACTTTCCTAGTGCAAGACAAGTGGGTCCACAAAGTCATTTGGTCCGTCTACGAGATCAAATTTCGCTCTGGTCCCCTGGTAAGGTTTTTTCCTTCCAACTTGCTCCTGTCCCCCAGACCGCTTACAGGGCCTGTTTGGGATGGTACAAAACCTGTTCCTTCAAGGGGTGATTGGCCCAGTTCTGACTTCAGAAAGTTTTTAGGGTTTTTTTCAAGCCTGTTCACAAGTCCCCAGGAAGGAAGGCAAAGTGTGTCCAATCCTGAACCTCAAAGCGCTCAACTGCATTGTGCGGGTACAGAAGATCAGAATGAAATCCATTTGAATGGATGGTGGAATTCCTGCGTCAGGAAGATTTCCTTGCCTCTATCAATATCAAGGATGCCTACCTTCACATTGCAATATGTGCCAGTCACCAGCGTTTTCTCCGCTTTGCTGTGGGAGAGGAGCTTTATCAGTTTGTGACGTTACCCTTTGGTCTCGCCTCGGCTCCTCGGGTCTTCACAAGTGTTGGCCCCGGCGCTAGCTTTGCTATGCCAAAGGGGGATTGCGGTACTGGGCTACTTGGTCAATCTCCTTCTGTAAGCAGAGTCCCTATGCTCTGGTAGAGAACCTGGACATCACAAACCAAACTCTGGGAGCCTGGGCCTGACTCTGAAATCGATCTTAGCCAGAGTGCTCCTTCCTCTGGAGAACCTCCAGAAATTGCAGGCTGCAATTCGCCTCCTGCTTTCAGACAGATGGTCGTAATTCCAGACTTGCATGCGAGTGCTGGGCCTGATGGTGTCTACCTTCGAGGCGGTTCCATTTGCACAGTTCCATACGAGGTCCCTGCAAAGGGATATTCTGACCAAATGGGACAAGACTCCGCAATCTCTGGACAATCAGATCCGTCTGATTTAGAACGAGGGAGTCCCTGATATGGTGGCTTTGTTCTCCTGCGCTTTGGCTGGGGAAATCCTTCCTCCCCTTGTTTTGGACAGTGGTCACCACAGATGCCAACCTGTCCGGCTGGGGAGGCGTCCTTGGCAATATTTTGCTCAGAGGAGGAGATCTATACGTTGGAAGATCCAGACTTCGATCAATGTCTTGGAACTCCGAGTGATCAGACTAAGTCTTGATCATTGGCTGGATCGTCTTCAGGGTTATCCAGTGCGTACTCAATCGCACAATGCCACGGCAGTGGCTTGTCAATCTCCCAAGGGGGCACAAGAAGTGTCCTGGCGGCTGTAGAGGTAGCCGACATTCTAAGGTGGGCAGAACAGTTCGTTCCAGCCCTCTTCATCATACACATTCCCAGGGTGTAAAATTGGCATGCAGATTACCTCAGTTGAAAGGCGTTGAACCACGAGGAGTGGTGCCTTCATCCAGTGTTTTTATCAGTTGTCTCCACGAGGTGGATCTGTTGGTGTCTTCGGCTCAACAGAAAGGTGCAGTTGGTTTGTGGCTCAGTCAAGGGATTCTCTGGTGGACGCTACAGATGCGGTGGTGGACATGTGGGGTCCGTATCGCCTTATTTACACATTCGCTCCTCTCAAGCTTCTGCCCAAATTTCTACGCAGGATTGAGGCTGAAGGGATTCCGGTCATCTTAAGTGGCTCTGGACTGGCCTTGTTGGGCCTTGTACATCGATCTGGTGTGGCTGGTCACCAACGTTCCTTGGAAGCTTCCTCTCAGGGAGGATTTGCTGTCCCAAGGACCGATCTTCCATCCTGCTTTACAGCCGCTGGCTTTGACGGCTTGGCTATTAAGCGCCAGGTGCTGAAGGATGGAAGCTTATCTGAATCGGTGATTCCTATACTGTTGAAAGCTGGGAAATCTACTTCTAGGAAGATGTACATTTTGTGGTGTGAGTGGCTTGGATCTTAACCTTCCTTCAATGGGGGTTTGAACAGAAGTTGGCCTTGAGTACCATCAAGGGCCAGGTGTGGCTTTGGCGGTCTTTTTCCAATTACCTTTGGCCACACACTCCCTGGTGCGTACCTTTTCTTCAGGGTGTCCAACATTTGGTCTCTCCAGTGTGGGCTCTGTTGCCACCTTGGAAACTCCATTTGGTGCTTTCAGCTCTACAGAAGCCTCCCTTTGAAAATATTCGGGAGATTCCCCTGCTTTCGCTGTCCCGGAAACTGGCCTTTTTTATGTCTATCATGTCGTTTACCCTATCTGGTGATTCACAGGGATAAGGTGGTTCTTTGCTCCTGTCAGTCTTTCCTTCCAAAGGTTGTCTCTGATTTCCATTTGAATGAAGACATTGTGTTACCTTCCCTGTGTCCCAGGCCTAAACCTCCCAAAGGAAATTGCCTTGCATGCCTCTGATGTGGCCCAGGCAATTAGGGTGTACCTGGCAGCTACGGAGTCTTTTAGGAAGTCAGACTCACTATTTGTGCTCAGACGGGCTTCAGAAAGGGTTGTCCACTTCCTCTGTGACCATTTCCAGATGAATCTGACAGACGGTGGTTCAGGCCTATTCCATCAAGGGTCAGGTTCCTTCTTTCCCTTTCAAGGCGCACTCTACTTGGGTGCTTAGTGCCTCCTGGGCCTTCCGTCATCAGGCGTCAGTGATGCAGGTTTGCAAGGAGGCAGCTTGGTCGTCAGTGCACACTTTTAGAAAGTTTTATTAAGTGGATCTGTTCGCATCTGTGGATGCTTCCTTTGGCCGCAAGGTTTTGCAGGCTGCTGTTTAAGAGGACCTGAACTTCTTTGAGGGTGTATGGTTTGTTTTTTTTCAGGTGTGCTCCAGTTGTTTGGTTGAGCTCCTGTTGCCTGGTTGGCTAATGTTTAACCTTGGGAATTTTTTTTTTTTTGGTTGTTCCTACCCCTCATGTTTAACACTGCTTTTGGACGTCCCAATGGTTATGAATACCAGGAGCTGTGTCCGTCACTGACGGACACAGCTCCATGTCTTCTTAGACCATTGGGCTTATGCTGCTCTCTCTTCAGGAGTAGGACTAGGCGGAAAGAATTCTAGCTACACCCCTGAGGCAGTGCCAGGGGTATACCATCACTTCCTGCTGAAGGACTTCGGTTTTTCTCTGCCTCATCAGGAGTAAGGACCTGGTGGGATCTGTGGTCCTGGCATTTTATTTCCTTTTTTAAATGGATTTTTTTTCTTTTCGCTTTATTTTCTGTTCCCATGTGAACTACACTGGATATCATCCTAGATCCTTATGGCCTTCCCAGTCTGGCCTGTGATCGAGATCCAACGATTAGCTCCGCGCTAGGTTGGCCGCGACGGGGGCTGGCCGGCAAGTGAAACACTTTGCGAGGTTGCATAGCCCTGGTCACGATCAGTCGCAGCGTTCCAAGATGGTGCTGTGGTTTGCGGATGTGGTGCCCGCCTAATGCCAGGGTGTGGTGTGTAGTGTCCCCCCTCTTTTTTTTTTTTTTTTTCTCTGGGAGTTACTGGGGTGGTCGCACGCCCTTCCTAGGGATGGTAGGCCCCCCTGTGTCCTTCCTCGCCTCATGTTCCCCCCCCCCCCCTCTTCCTAGCTGGGTTCTCCCTGCATTGGTCACCCTCACCTGCCCCCAGCCCTCTCCTCTAGTCCCCCCCTTTGGGGTGCACGGGTGTCCCTGGGTGAGGGTGTTGCATTGGTGCTTGGCCGGAGGGCGGTGGGAGTGTGCCACTGGTGGTTCCCTGTTAGGGGTGCCTGCATTTATTGCACTGTGGGGGAGCTCCCCCTCGGTGAACTATTACTTCTGTGGGGTCCCGCGTGGCACCGCCATTTTTGTCGTGGATGGTTGTTTTCAGCCTCCGCGGCCATGTTTGTGTAGTCCAGCGGCTATGTTTTGGGTTTCCTATTGTAGTCTATGCGGTGGCCATTTTCTTGAAGTCCAGTGCGGGGATGTGAATTGATCGCAGTGTGCCAGGCTGTTTGGCGCTCTGGATCCAGCTCTGGGTGCATTGTGGCGAGTCTCTGTGGAGTAAGTCTCTGTATACAGTCCTTCCTCTGCTATATACAGCGCCAAGGGTCCGCTGATCCTTGTGGTGGTCTAAGCAGTGTGCAGGCTTTTTTTTTTTTTTGTAAAAAAATAAAACTTTTTTGCTTTTGGGCACAGTGCGGCTCTGATTTTAACCATGGAGCCCCTGGAACATGTATCACCAACTGACCCACTCCTTAAAGCTGCGGAATCCTTTGGGTCTCAGTCTGCCCTGGCGGCCATGATGGTGGCCCTACAGTCACTTGTGTCAAAGGTTATGGCCCTGCAAAGGCGGCCTAGCAAGAAGCTCCCCCCGCCCTCACCTGTATCCTCTCCCTTCTCAGAGTTTGAGGTGGATTTGGCCGCCGCGGAGGCGAGACAGCCTACTGGGTCTGCGTCCACGTATCCTGAGCGCGCTAACAGAGTATGAATCCTCTTCCTCTGCAGCCGCACATGAAAAGGCGCTGGTGGAGGCATTGATTGTGTCAGTGCTGGAAAATTTAAAGTTGGAGGACTCAGCTGATGCAGTTTGGCACCCGCATATCTTCCAAGGTGACTAAGGTGTTCCCTATCTTGACAAGATTGTCACTAGTCAGTGGGGATCCCCGAAACGCATGGTTGGAATACCTAAGCGATTCGCTAGGAGATGTCCCTTTTGAGGAATCTCTCCTGAAGAAACTGACGGTTCCACCGTCGGTGGACTCTTAGGTTTCCGGGCTTAAAAAGGCCACACTTTTGCCGGTGGAGGATTCTCCATCCTTTAAGGATCCTGTAGATAAGAGAGCTGAGGCTCTGGTTCGTTACCTTTTCACTGAGGTAGGTTTAATGTTGAGGCCGATGTTTGCTATCACCTTGGTATCCCAGACCTTAACGGAACGGGCAAAAATTTTACGTCAGGATCTGGAAAGGGGTCAACATCCTGCTGAACTGGCGGATCAGTTGATTCAGGGGCTACAGTACATTTGTGATGCCCCCATGACAGACTATCTGTGACGGCGGTGATCCTTCGCCTCATGATTTGGTTGAAGTACTGGTCGGCCAACCAGGCTTCTAAAAAGGTGCTGACTGGTCTGTTTTGTAGGTGACCATTTGTTCGGTGCCTCTATGGAGGAAACAAGGGCCTTACGGGAGGTAAGAGTACCTTACTTCCGCAGGTTGCTCGGGGCAAGGATCCTCATCGTAAATGTGGTCCCTTTTTTCTTGGCTTACAAGCGGCCCTTTTGTCCGACTGGATCTCAGGAAAAGGGTTCGAGATCCACCCATAACTTCGCGGGCGGCTCCAAGAGACCCCGGAATGGTAAGTCAAAAGTGGACACTACTGGTTCCGTGGACCAGCCTTTATCTGGGGTGGGGGGACGTCTTTGCTTCTTTCCGGAACCGTGAATGACCTTGCTCATTCAGGACAAATGGGTCCATGGGTTGATCTGGTTCGGCTAAAAGATCAAATTTCAGTCCTTGCCTCCAGCAAGGTTCTTTACTTCCAATTTACGCCTGTCTCGGGATCAGCTGCAGGGCCTTTATGGGACAGTGCTGGACCTGTTGGCACAAGGAGTCATTGTGCTGGTTCCAGAGTTGCAACGTTTTCAAGGTTTTTATTCAAATCTGTTTACTGTTCCCAGGAAGAAAGGCAAGGTCTGCCCAATCTTGGCCCTAAAGGCTGTGAACCACATTGTGCGGGTTCAGAAATTTAGGATGGAGTTCATTCGTACGATAGTGGCTTTCCTTTATAAAGGGGATCCTTGGCTTCTGTCGATCTCAAGGACACTTGCCTTCATATTCCAATATGTCGGGCACCAGCATTTTCTTTGTTTTGTCATGGGCGAGGAGCACTATCAATTTTGGGTGTTACCTTTTGGTCTCGCTTCAGCTCCTCGAGTGTTCACAAAAGTTTTGGCCCCAGTGTTGGCCTTTCATCGGCAAAGGGGATCCGCGGTACTAGGTTAGCTGGACGATCTGCTTCTGTGTGCAGAGTTGTCTTCGGCTCTAGAAGTCGACTTGGACATTACTGTGCGAACTTTACAGGAGTTCGGATGGACACTGAATTTTCAGAAATCAGCTTTGACTCTGTCCACCAAGCTGGACTACTTGGGTCTGATGCTATATTCAGCATCAGCCCAGGTGTTTCTTCCACAGGCGAAACTACTGAAGTTGCAGGATGCTATTCGGCTCCTGTTGTCCAACTGTCAGTTGTCGCTCGGGACTTGCATGCAAGTTCTGGGTCTAATGGTCTCTACCTTCGAAGCGGTTCCCTTTGCTCCGTTCCATACCAGACCTCTGCAAAGGGAGATTCTTGCCAAATGGAACAAGGTTCCGCAGTCGCTGGACGATCTGATTCTGTTTAGTCGGGGTACGAGAAGGTCTCTGATATGGTGGCTCCGCTTCCCGGCGCTTCGCCTGGGAAAGTCTTTTCTTAACCTGTATTGGACAGTCATTTCCATGAACGCCAACCTGCCCAGGTGGGGAGGTGTCTTGGGAGTATACTCGGCTCAAGGTGTTTGGACCCGAGAGGAGTCCAGTCTGCTGATCAACATCCTGGAGATTTGGGCGATCAGGCTTTGTCTGTCTCAGTGGATGAATCGTCTGCAGGGATGCCCAGTGAGGATACAATTGGACAATGCTATGGTGGTGGCATATGTCAATCATCAAGGAGGCTCAAAGTGTGTCCTGGCAGCCCGGGAAGTAGCCGGAATCCTGGGGTGGGCAGAACTATATGTTCCGGCCCTCTCTGCTGTGCACATCCTTGGGGTAAATAATTGGCAAGCGGGCTATCTCTGTTGGCAAACATTGGATCAGGGAGAATGGTCTCTTTACCTGGAGGGGTTTTATCAGCTCTGGGACCCCTGATGTGGACCTGTTGGCCTCCCATCTCAATATGAAGGTGCAGTGGTTTGTGTCAAGTTTTCGGGATCCTCTGGCAGACGCGGCAGACTCCCTGGTGGTCCTCTGGGGTCAGTATTGTCTGATTCACGC
This sequence comes from Pelophylax lessonae, assembly GCF_965119305.1. Taxonomy (NCBI): domain Eukaryota; kingdom Metazoa; phylum Chordata; class Amphibia; order Anura; family Ranidae; genus Pelophylax; species Pelophylax lessonae. The sequence continues at coordinate 52,800,973 of NC_138779.1, read as the reverse complement.
CTTTCCTCCAATACAACTTCTGATGAGACTGCTAAGCAGAAGGAATTCCAGTCATTCTGGCAGTCATTCTGGCAGCACCAGACTGGCCTCGCCGGTCTTGGTACACAGGCCTGGTAAGGCTGGTAGCAGATGTCCCTTGGAAACTTCCTCTCAGGGAAGATCTTCTGTCTCGGGGACCAATCTTCCATCCTGCTTTATGGTCGCTAGCTCTAACGGCATGGCTATTGAAAGCCAGGTGCTGAAAGACAGGAGCTGTCGGAGTCTGTGATTCCTATGCTGTTGAAGGCTAGGAAATCTACTTCTAGGAAAGTTCTCCCTGCTCCTTTTCTGTGTCTCGCCTGTGTGAGTTTCTACAAATGGGTGTAGATCAATGTTTAGCCCTGGGCACCATCAAGTGCCAGATTTCCGCCTTGGCCATTTTTTCCAAAAGGCCGTTGGCGGCGAAGTCTTTGGCTGACACTTTTTTGTGCAGGGAATTGGTCATCTGGCTCCTCCGGTGCGATCCCTGGTACCTCCGTGGGATCTCAATTTGGTTCTGTCGGTGCTTCAAAGGCCTCCCTTTGAAAACATTTGGGAAATTCCTCCGCTCCCTCTGTCGCTTTAAGGTGGCTTTCTTAGTGGCTATTCCGCATGTCGCGTGTCGGAGTTGGCTGCATTGTCCTGTTGGTCACCTTACTTGGTGATTCATAGAGACAAAGTGGTGTTATGACCCTGTCAGACATTCCTTCCTAAGGTAGTCTCGGGGTTTCACTTGAATGAAGATATTGTGCTACCGTCCCTATATCCTAAGCCTAAACATCCTAAGGAAATTGCCTTACATTCCTTAGATGTGGTACGGGTGATCTGGGTTTACCTGGCTGTGACTGAACCGATTTAGGAAATCCGATTCTTTGTTTATTGTTATGGATGGACCTCTTATGGGGCAGGCTCGCAGGCTGCATCTGCTGCGACCATTTCGAAGTGGATCAGGCAGACTGTGGTGGAGGCCTACTCCGTTATGGGTCAGGTTCCTCCTTTCCCTGTTAAAGCGCATTCTACGAGCGTGCTTAGTGCCTCCTGGGCCTTCCGTCATCAGGCGTCAATGGTTCAGGTGTGAAAGGTGGGTTCTTGGTCGTCTGTACACACATTCACAAAATTTTATAAGGTGGATATATACTTGCGTCTTCAGATGCGGCGTTTGGCAGCAAAGTTTTCCATTCTGCAGACAGAGGCATCCTCTTTCTGAGGGTGAAAATTTGTTTCTGGTGGTGAGCTCCTGTTGATACCTGGTTGGCTATGTTTATCCTTTTTGGGAATTCTGCGTTTGCTGTGTTTTTTCCCACCACTCATATTGACACTGCTTTGGGACATCCCAATGGTCTGAAGAATTGAAGCTGTGTGTCAGTGAATGAAAGCAAACTGGATTTTTGTCTTACCGTGAAATCCTTTGCTCTGAGGTTCAGTGACAGTCACAGCACCCGTCCCTCTTTTAGGGTTGAGTTATTTGTTGTTCTGACACTGCTTGTTACAAACTGGAAGTCCCTACAGCAGGATGTGATGGTATACCCTCTGGGACTGCCCCAGGGGCGTAACCAAAAAGGTTTCCGCCTAGTCGTACTCCTGAAAAGTGACAGTATAATACCCAGTGGTCTGAAGAATTATAGCTGTGTTTGTCAGTGAACCTCAGAGAAAAGGATTTTACACTAAGACTAAAATCCAGTTTTCTCTTACGTCCTCCGACAGTCGCCGCCCATTCACACAGTCTTCACTAATGGGGGTATTGCTTCATCTCCACAGGAGTTTCTAGGCATAAGACATGTAAAAGAACAATATATCTACATAGTCGCACCCGTGGGGGCTGTCCTAGTCCAATGCCCCCCTGCAATAGCCATCCCAATTCAGTTTGTCTTCTGCCTAGCTTAGGAGTGGATAGGCTTCCCTGTGCTGAGGCTACAGTCTCAGCCTTCCTCTTTTTCTTTTATGATTTATTTTCTAAAGATGTCATTTTTCTTTACATTGCTAGCTGTTTATTTTGTCAGCACTAGTTAGTGTTAGTGGATCTTCGGATGAAGACGGCGTTTGCGGAGCTGGGAATTGGACTGACCGTCCTGGTTCTCCAGGACAGAGGGTCAGATGAAATCCCAGCCCGCCATCGAGCGTTTCGCAGGCTATGTGTTCGCCCTGGCCTCACAAACGACCCATCCCTGTCCATCAGGGATGCAGCCATGTGAGGTGGCTACCTCACTGGACACAGCATAGGTTCGTCCGTGCACTAATAGTGTCCTGCGTTCTGGCTGGCGGCACTCACCTGCCATCTGAGGGTGGGCGGTTTCCCGCTTGATATGAGGCACCCCACGCCATCGGGTACAGGTAAGTACATTCTGTGTGGGGCCTCTGTCTGGGGTCGGCAGTTCTGTGTGTCTGTGGTGTCCCCTATGTCTGTGTTTTTGGGCTCCCTGATCCAGTCCCTGCGGGGGATTTATTCTCTCACACTATCTGAACCGCCAGACCCTGGACCAGGGGGAATGGTCCCTACACCCGGAGGTGTTTCAGACGCTGTGTGCGAAGTGGGGATCCCCGGATGTGGATCTGTTCGCCTCTCGGCTAAACCACAAGGTGGAAAGGTTCGTGGCAAGAACGCACGATCCTCTGGCAGACGCCTCGGATGCGCTGGTGGTGCCTTGGCGTCAGTATCGACTGATCTATGCCTTTCCTCCGATTCAGTTGTTTCCAGGTTCCTTCGCAGGTTGGCCTCGGAACAATCACTGTTGATTCTGGTAGCGCCGGACTGGCCTCGCTGGTCCTGGTGCGTGGACATCGTTCACCTGGCCGTAGAGCCTCCGTGGCGGCTGCCAATGCGAGAAGATCTGCTGTCCCAGGGACCGATCTTCCATCCTGCTTTACAGTCGCTGGCTTTAACGGCCTGGCTGTTGAAAGCCAGGTCCTGAGGGACAGGGGTCTCTCCTCAGAGGTCATTCCTACTTTGATCAAGGCTAGAAAAGCCTCTTCTGGTAAGATTTATTACCGTACATGGAAAGCTTTTTTTGCCTGGTGTGAGTCCAGGGGTTTCTCTCCTCGTTCCTATTCGGTGGCGAGGGTGTTGGCTTTCCTCCAGACTGGTGTGGACCAGCGTCTTGCGTTGGCCACGATTAAGGGCCAGGTCTCTGCACTGGCTATTCTTTTCCGGCGTCTAATTCCTTGATTCGCACCTTTATTCAAGGTGTGCGTCACTTGGCCCCTCCTAGAAGGGAGCCCTTACCTCCATGGGACTTGAACTTGGTTCTGTCCGTGTTGCAGCGTTCCCCTTTTGAAAACATCAGGGAAATTTCGTTACCTGTGCTATCTAAGAAGGTTGCGTTCCTGGTAGCGATCACTTGAAACTCGATCTTGTACCAGATCGAACGATCTCCTGAACCCACCTGTCCCGCACGCGGGCCAACCAGGGTTGAAGAAAACCGAGCAAGCGTCCCCCCCACCCCAAAACTGGGTGAGGGCGCCCCTTCAGGCCGCACTGTTATGGGCAGCGGGTCTGGACTGACCGGACTTCTGTTTACCAGACCAGGGCTTCTTTTGAGAGCCTTGTCCCTTGAACGGTTTGCCCTTGTAGTGCGACCGAAAGGCACGAAAGGACCCCTGAGGGGGCCGAAAATTAGCATGCTTCTTCCCAGAAGCCCCCTTAGCCTTGGGGAAATGGGGCAAGAGAGTGCTCTTACCTCCGGTGATCCCCTTAATCAACACATCCAAGGACTCCCCAAAAAGGCGAGACCCATCATAAGGCAGATTGGCTAAGGTCTTACGTGAAGATTGGTCCACCGACCAACACTTCAACCAAACCAGGCGGCGAGACAACACCGCCACGCTGTGTACACGTGCAGCCAACGGGACTAAGTCCAAGTCCGCATCACACAGATACATGACACCCTGGTGGATTTGATCCACCATATCCAGGGTCGCCGGCGAGGCCGAATCGGCCACAAGGACGCGCCTAAGCATCTGCGTCCAACTTGCGACAGCCTGGGCCGCCATGAGAGAGGCAAACAGAGCTTTAAGTATAGAACCCGTAACAGAATAAGTATGACGGGCAAGAGACTCCATTCTTCTATCCGTGGCATCACGGAACACCGGGGAATCCTCTGCAGGAATCGCAGTGGATTTGTTCAAAACCGCAATTGCGTGATCCACCGGGGGTGGTACACACCACCGTTCATCAGTGGAAGGCGAAAAAGGATAACGCAGCTTGAACCTACTTGGCACAGCAAAAGGTTTGCGTAAATTGCGCCACTGTTCCTTAACAGCGCGCTGAAAATCATCATTGCAGGGAAAAACCTGCGGCGTCCTGCGTTTTCTCTGCGTCCCATAAGCCGCCAAGGCAGCGGGGGGACACACTTCATCCTGCAAACGCAGCGTTTGTTTTATGGAAGCAATCAAGTCATCCATGATTGCAAGCTCTTCAGGCGAGCCAGGGGGAGAATTATCAACCCCCTCAACCTCAGCCTCCACCTCGGACCCCACTAGATCCAGGGAGGAGCGGGACCCGGATAAGGAGACCCCCGCCATAACAGCCCCATCACCTTCCCCCTCAGAATCAGAGGAAATAGAAACTCTGGGTCTTTTAGTAGATTGAGCAGCCACCAGCATCTGCACCTGAGCAGCAAGGCCGGCCACAATAGTGGCCAAATCCCCCCCTGGGGGGGAAACAGCAGTCCCCTGGCTTTCCACCAAGGTGGCAGGAAATTTGCCCTCCTGAGAATCCATTGCCCCAATATGATATGCCGGAGAATAAAGGGTTAACTGCCCCTTTAACAAGCGCGGCGAGCGCAGCCCACCGCACCACACACAAGCACAATGAGACCCCCACAGGGACAATAAACTGACACAGGCAATGGATAGCAAGAACAGAAGGATAAAACCTGAGGAGACCCTCGCCGCTGCTGCTGCCTCGATCGGTGTACCCAGGAGAAGAGGAAGTGATGAGACCAGGGCGCTCTATTAAAGCCTATGGGAGGCTACAAGAAAATGGCCGCCATGCATGTAGAACATGCGGCCGGAGCGAGTGCAAGCAAAATGGCGCCGTTTGGCGCCGAAACCGCCGCTCCTACAGTACAGTAATGCACATAACACCATCCATATATAAAAAAACATGGCAGATCGCCGCAGCGATCGCTGTATTGTGCCCAAACATGCCACAAAACATGCCCCACAGCACACAGCTTCTCACACTGAACAAGGCTGACACAGACAGTGTCACACAGCTCCCCCCCCCTTGCAGCCCGCAGCATGCAGCAGAGTGATAGGGAGACAAACAGTGTGAACAGAGGCAGGTTACACAGTCCCAGACTGACACCTCTCCAGACAGACAGGTCCCCACATAGATACACTTACCTCTCAATGGTGTGGGGGACCCGCACAGGCAAACAAGCCGTTGCACATGAGGCAGGGAGAGTCGCATACAAGACGCACAAAATGGAGGTTAAGAAACCGCACAGCGTCCAGTGAGGTAGCCACCTCACCAATCATCCCTGCACCGAACAGGGATGGGTCGTTCACTGTGCCAGGAGCGTTACCTGGCTGAACGCTTGATGGCAGGCTGAGAAGCCACCGATCCACGACCTGCGACCAGGGGGATCAGCCCGAGACCCAGCCCGCATGATCCTCTTCGTCAGAAGAAATAACTAATGCTGACAAAAAGAACAGCTAAGTAAAGAGAGAGAAAAAACTCAAACAAAAAATCAAAAAAGAAGAAAGAGGCTGGGGCACAAAGCCCCAGCACAGAGAGAACCAGCTACTCCTGACAAGCTAGACATTGAAACTGAGATATGGTTGCAGGAAGTAGGAGGGTATTGACTGAGGGGACCACCCCTTGAGGGTGGGATATGTTAAAAGCTTTAATGTTAACATATTCTGTTGCCTAGCTACTCCTTCGGAGCAAAGTCTAATACCCCATTGTGACGAATATGAAGAGGCGGCGACTGTCGGAGGACGTACGAGAAATAAATATATATATATATATATAATATTGTGTGTGTGTGTGTGTGTGTGTATATATATATATATATATATATATATATATATATATATATATATATATATATATATATATATATATGTATATATAGGTCCTTCTCAAAAAATTAGCATATTGTGATAAAGTTCATTATTTTCTGTAATGTACTGATAAACATTCGACTTTCATATATTTTAGATTCATTACACACAACTGAAGTAGTGCAAGCCTTTTATTGTTTTAATATTGATGATTTTGGCATACAGCTCATGAAAACCCCAAATTCCTATCTCAAAAAATTAGCATATCATGAAAAGGTTTTCTGAATCAACTAATTAACTCTAAACACCTGCAAAAGATTCCTGAGGCTTTTAAAAACTCCCAGCCTAGTTCATTACTCAAAACCGCAATCATGGGTAAGACTGCCGACCTGACTGCTGTCCAGAAGGCCATCATTGACACCCTCAAGCAAGAGGGTAAGACACGAACGAATAGGCTGTTCCCAGAGTGCTGTATCAAGGCACCTCAGTGGGAAGTCTGTGGGAAGGAAAAAGTGTGGCAGAAAACGCTGCACAACAAGAAGAGGTGACCGGACCCTGAGGAAGATTGTGGAGAAGGACCGATTCCAGACCTTGGGGGACCTGCGGAAGCAGTGGACTGAGTCTGGAGTAGAAACATATAGAGCGACTGTGTACAGGCGTGTGCAGGAAATGGGCTACAGGTGCCGCATTCCCCAGGTCAAGCCACTTTTGAACCAGAAACAGCGGCAGAAGCGCCTGACCTGGGCTACAGAGAAGCAGCACTGGACTGTTGCTCAGTGGTCCAAAGTACTTTTTTCGGATGAAAGCAAATTTTGCATGTCATTCGGAAATCAAGGTGCCAGAGTCTGGAGGAAGACTGGGGAGAGGGAAATGCCAAAATGCCTGAAGTCCAGTGTCAAGTACCCACAGTCAGCTTCAGTCAGCTGCTGGTGTTGGTCCACTGTGTTTTATCAAGGGCAGGGTCAATGCAGCTAGCTATCAGGAGATTTTGGAGCACTTCATGCTTCCATCTGCTGAAAAGCTTTATGGAGATGAAGATTTCATTTTTCAGCACGACCTGGCACCTGCTCACAGTGCCAAAACCACTGGTAAATGGTTTACTGACCATGGTATTACTGTGCTCAATTGGCCTGCCAACTCTCCTGACCTGAACCCCATAGAGAATCTGCGGGATGTTGTGAAGAGAAAGTTGAGAGACGCAAGACCCAGCACTCTGGATGAGCTCAAGGCCGCTATCGAAGCATCCTGGGCCTCCATAACACCTCAGGCTGATTGCCTTCATGCCACGCCGCATTGAAGCAGTCATTTCTGCAAAAGGATTCCCAACCAAGTATTGAGTGCATAACTGAACAAAATTTTTTGAAGGTTGACTTTTTTGTATTAAAAACCCTTTTCTTTTATTGGTCGGATGAAATATGCTATTTTTTTGAGATAGGAATTTTGGGTTTTCATGAGCTGTATGCCAAAATCATCAATATTAAAACAATAAAAGGCTTGCACTACTTAAGTTGTGTGTAATGAATCTAAAATATATGAAAGTCGAATGTTTATCAGTACATTACAGAAAATAATGAACTTTATCACAATATGCTAATTTTTTGAGAAGGACCTGTATGTGTGTGTCCAAGAAGGGTACTCTTGTACTGTATGTCATGGTAAAGAACATGTTATGGTTGTTCTGGTTCATTTTTTCCAGACATTCCTCAATCAGGTTTTCCGGTCCATTCCAGAACAGTAGTATGTCATCCAGGTATCTCTGCCATAACATTATGTTCTTGGTGTATTTTTTATGTTTCCTTCTGATGTCAGGAATTCTTGTTCCCATTCCCCCAGATATATATTTGCATACGAGGGTGCACAGCTGGTGCCCATAGCAACCCCGCATATTTGCAAATAGTAGGTACCACAGTAAATTGTACCCCTGTGAATTGTAACCTTGGTATGGTATGCGCTGGGATATGCACAGAATGTTTGTTTTTTTCCTTTCAATAAACATTTACCTAAGAAAAAAAAACAAAAAAAAGCCTTCAGCTTTACATTAACCACTGTATTTAGTGTTGTCTTATTATTTTCAACTCACAAAGGCCCGTTTTACCTAATGGGTGTGCATGGTAAGAGTCGGTTCACACCGCAGGGACTCAGTCGCCCTGACTTTGAAGTCGCCCGTGCAGCACGACTGCATCGCACTTTGCAAACGACTTCTCATAATAGAAGTCAATGCAAGTCGCTCTGACTTCGCCCAAAAGTAGTGCTCGTACCTTTTTCTAAGTCGGAGCAACTTGAGTCACTCTGATTAGAATGGTTCCATTGCACAGCATGGAGCGCTACTTGTCAGGCGACCAAGTCGCCTAACAAGTCGGAGTAGTGTGAACCGGCTTTAATTGTTTTTTATTGGCAATTTTCTTCTTTTTATTCGTTGTTTCAATGCTGCTTTTGAGTCCTAAATTATAGGATAAACGCCTTGGAAGAGGAGGTTTTGTAGGCATTGGTTTGCATGTTAAGCAGGCCATACATGAATCTAAACTTGACCGGTTAAGCAGGGACTGGCCACATTTCAATCCATGTATGAGCAAGCTGACTGTACCCAAGACCATCCATCAATTGACTTGGGTACAATCAGCCTCTCAGATTTCTGGCATGTGACTACTGCCGGTGGCTATAGGCATTGGCAGTAATCATAGTTTTTTGCCAGGGAATGCGTCCTGCTTCCCCCTGCTGGCAGAACACAGTAACGCAATAGTGCTGCAGGAGGCATTCCCCCATTGACACTGACTGTGTTGATGGGGGAATCAATCAAGTTTCTTTCCTTTCACCCGTGGTGGAAGGAAAGAAAATCAAAACCTCTTTGGGCTGCCTTTAATGGAGGTACAAGAAAAACATTCCTGGATGCCTTTCTGGCACATTGTGAATGCAAATTGATCACTTGGAAAATACTTGAGGAAAACATTTTCATGTTTAAAAAAACCTTAATATGTTTAATATAATGTGTGTAATGATGCAACAGGTTGCTACTGTTTGTTTGGTACCTATGGATCTTAGGCAGCTGGTGATAATATGTGACTGTTTTGGAAATGTTTTTGTAATACTCGGAAACCTCTCGCTTCTGAACTCTGTATTGAAATTATCCAGAGGTTGATAGGTTTGTTCCATTTTCTTTACAAGATGATGAGCTGAGTGACACTCAAGAACCATTTCATGAAGCTTGGGTCCATGAAAGACATTTGGATGAAGGCTCATCAGAAGAGGATTACAGCGATTTGCACACTGACACCAACCCATCACAGCCTTATTTGCCTTTTCACTATGAACCAGAGGACTGGGATGCAGAGTTGCTCCAAAACGAAAATCCTTATGGTAAGCTTTATTAAACAACATCGAAAGATCAACTCTGTCCAAAGTGAATTTTGTTTTGATTTGAATGGGGCAGATTTCAGTCATCTAATAGATTTTCTTGTCTGTATAGGAAGCTGGGATGTTGCTTTCCTTTTTTCTCTACATCAGTGGTTCTTAACCTTGTTGGAGGTACTGAACCCCACCAGTTTCATATGCGCATTCACCGAACCCTTCTTAATTGGAAAAATAAAATATGATTTTTTCAAATTCAAAACATAGGTATATATTTAGGTATATATTTATACATAGGTGCACAAAATGAACAAAACCATTAAGAACAAAGAACAAAACCATTAAAACATGGGGTGTCAGGAGGGCACACACTGGGGTGGGGGCTGGGAGGGCATACCATGGGGTGTCAGGAGGGCACACACTGGGGGGGAGGTGTTGGGAGGGCATCCCATGGGGTATCAGGAGGGCACACACTGGGGGGGTTGGGAGGACATACCATGGGGTGTCAGGAGGGAACACACTGGGGGGGGAGGTGTTGAAGGGCATACCATGGGGTGTCAGGAGGGAACACACTGGGGGGGAGGGGGAGGTGTTAAAGGACATACCATGGGGTGTCTGGAGGGCACACCATGGGGTGTCAGGATTGCACACACTGGGGGGGGGGGGGGGGTGTTGGGAGGGCATACCATTGGGTGTCAGGAGGGCACACACTGGGGGGGGGGGGTTGGGAGGGCATACTATGGGGTGTCAGGAGGGCACACACAGGGGGGGAGGTGTTTGGAGGGCATACCCTGGAGTATTAGGAGGGCACACACCAGGGGGCATTCACAATGCTTTATTGAGCTAAATGAAAAGGACATGCATTTCCATTTGTCAGCTAACAGCACCGCTATGCTAAGCTGCAGTAACTGAACAGACTTAGCATAGAGGTGCTTGTACATCTAGCTGAGCCTACCTCCAGAAACATTCACTCGGCTCCCTCTGCTCAGTTGCTCACACTTCCCTCTTCCAGACGGGCGCGATCTCCATGGTCAGGTACTTCCCCAGCAAGCAGCCTGAAGGAGATAGGCTGGAAACCTGCTGGGGGAGGTACAGGGGCGGAGCGTCAAGTGTCTATGTGTAATGGCTGTGAGTAGTCCCGACCGCAGCTCTGATTTCCCTGGGTGCGCTCGGCCTCACAATCAGTAATATTTTCTCGGGGGGAGCAATTGCCCCGTTGCCCCCCCCGCCAAACCCGCGAGACTGACTCACCGAACCCTTGGGGTTCGATCGAACCCAGGTTAAGAACCACTGCTCTACATGTTTTTACAGCCTAGGATTGTTTTTGCCCTAACTATTCTCCAAATATCCCTAAAAAAAGTGGCATGGAAAGCATTAACATTGTGCTCTCTGTACAGAGAAAATTTACAGGCTGGCAACATTAGCTCTGCCAAAATTCTTACCTTGGTTTGTTGCAGCTGTGCTAGAGATGGGGGGGGGGGCATTACCCATTACCCATTAGTGTTTTAGATAGCTGTAGAGACATGGGAAGGGATATGTTGGAGAACCTTTAGTAAATAAACTGCATTTCGAAGGCCTAGGAACACACCAGACAGGTCAGTGTTAGTGCTGTGGACAAGTTATAACCCTTTTGCTGCAAGGCCCTGTGCTCCACTTTTAAACTTGCATAGTTACATAGTTAGTCAGGTTGAAAAAAGAAACAAGTTCATCTGGCTCAACCATTAAAAAATAAAATAAGCTGTAAAGAAAAGCTAACCTTTCAATCGCATATACACAATCCTCTACCTGCAGTTGATCCAGAGGAAGGCGAAACACTCCAGCAAAGGCATGATCCAGTTTGCTACAGCAGGAGAAAAAATGCTGTCCTGATCCCCCGAGAGGCAATTGGATATTCCCTGGATCAACTTTACCTATAAATGTTGTTATCCATTTATATTCTGTACACCTAGGAAAGAATCCAGGCCCTTTTTAAAGCAATCTACTGAGCTGGCCAGAACCACCTCCTGGAGGGAGTCTATTCCACATTTTCACAGCTCTTACTGTGACAAAACCTTTTTGTGTTTGGAGACTAAATCCCTTTTCCTCTAGAAGTAAAGAGTGCCCTCTTGTCCTCTGTTGACCTTAAAGTGAATAACTCAACACCAAGTTCACTATGTGGGACCCCTTATGTATTTATACATGTTGATCTTATCCCCCTCTTAATCTTCTCAAGAGAATAAATTCAGTTCTTCTAATCGTTCCTCATAGCTGATCTCCTCCATGCCTCTTATCAGTTTGGTTGCCCTTCTCTGCACTTGTACAGGGGAAAAATGATATCTCTCTTAGCTGTTCAGGCCATTTTTGCAATTTTTCCATTTGCTTTTTTATTTTTCCCTTTACAGCTTTGTTTGTTAAAGACCTCCTCAACCATATATTTACTGAAAGCACATGACCAGTAGAATACAAGTAAGGTGCTACTGATTTTTAGGGCACAATGATATTTGCACAAATATATCAAAACAATATTTCTCTTGCGTCCTGACAGTCGCCGCCCACTCATACAGTCTGCACTTCTGGGTATTGGTCTTATCCACAGGAGTTAGCTAGGCATAAGATTTTGTTAGAAAACATTCACAAAACCTTTGTATAGACACACCTACAAGGGGCTGTCCCTCTGGTCCAATACCCCCAGCTAGCAGCATTCCCAAATCAGTTTGTCTTTGCCTAGCATAGGAGTAGGCTGGCTTTTCCCTGGCTGGGGCTGCAGTCTCAGCCTTTTTACTTCTTATTTTTTCTCTCTGAGAAAGTGATTTTTCTTTACAATAAGTTTTTTATTTGTTCCTGCGCTTAGTCGGACTTCGGAAGACTACAGTGTTTGCGGGCTGGGAATCGAACTGGTTATCCTAGGGCCTTATGGAATCCCAGCCTGCCATTGAGCGTTAGCAGGCTATGCGTACGCCCAGGCCTCGTAAAAGACCATGTCCCTGTCCTCAGGGACGAGTCTGCGAAGTGGCTACTTCGCTGGGACGTCTCAACTGCGGTACGCCGCGTGTTGCTAGCGTCCTTTTCAGCTGACGGCACCACCACCCAGAGTGGGAGGCTTCCTGTCACAGAGCGGTACCCATGTTTCGTTGGACCGGTGAGTACCATGCTACCTCTCGGTCTATGGCATTGTCTGTCGGGGTGTGTATGTGGGCCCTCTGTTTATGGGGATGGCAGTGCACATGGATTTGTAATATTCCCCTCATTTCTGTCAGTGCGGTCCCTGTGTGTCCCTTCCCGGCCCCTGCGGGGGCGCTGTGGCGGTTCTACCACTGTGTGGGGGGTTTCGGGGGTCCCTGATGTCCCTGAGGTGCTTTGGCAACGTTTTGGGGTTCAGACATGGTGTGTGGGGTCCGCAATTGATGTAAAACCGCGGGGCTGCCATTTTTGGTGTGGGCAGGCATTTTCTGCAATTCTGTTGGCGCCCTTCAGGCGCCATCTTTAGTGTGCAATGTAAAGGTAGAAGAACCGCACTCAGGTAGGTAGAAGCAAATCAAAGCAAAAATGGTTTATTCTTCAAATGGATAAATGTACAGACAGTGCGATGGGGAACAGATGTCCAGGTTGACGCTTTTCACGGCTCACATGGCCGCTTACTCATAACCATGTGAGCCGTGAAACGCGTCAACCTGGACATCTGTTCCCCATCGCACTGTCTGTACATTTATCCATTTGAAGAATAAACCATTTTTGCTTTGATTTGCTTCTACCTACCTGAGTGCGGTTCTTCTACCTTTACATTGCAAAACTTCCGGATGACGGGTCTTACCAGCACCGGGTTAAGTCGACACACCTGAGCGGCTTTGCTTTTCCCCATTCCCAGCCATCTTTAGTGTGGACACGATGTTATTTATGTTTACAGTGGCCATTTTCCCAGAGCCTTCTCCATAGACTTGTATTGGCAACCAGTTTCTTGTGGCTCAGAGCTGTGTTCTGTCTGTAGTGGCGTGAGGTCACTTCCTTCTTCTCACATGCAGATCGAGCTGACAGCGTGTGGCAAGGTATAGGCACACTTTTAGGGGATTTTACGGTGTTTCCTGGGCTGCATTCCTGCTGGCATTCATTATTTTGCAGTTTTTAATTGCACAGGCTTAGTTGCTCATTGCGGTTTATTTGCGGTGGGAACCGCGGTAATCGACGATTTTAAAGGGCCAGCGCCATTTAAATTCTGAAGTGCTATGGAGTCCCAGGATAGCAAATTCCCCCCTGCTCTGGTGGAGGGTTCAGGTACCCCTGAATCCTCTGCTATAGTCTCACTTACTGCTGCGCTTGCGACTTTAGCGTCAAAAGTGGATTTTTTAATGTCTGACCGGGCTTCTAGGAAAAGGCCCAGGCTTTCTCAGTCTTCTGATTCAGAGCCAGATATGGTTGTCACGGAGAGTGTACCCCCTGAGGGGTCTCAGTCCTCTCGGTGGGATGTGGAAGAGGAGGAGGATTCCACCTCCGTTTCATCAAGAGAACGCGCTGCAATGTCTGCGTTTATTAGCTCTGTGACACGCTAAATTTAGATGATGAGCCCCACCTGTCCGGTAAGCGGTCTTCCTTTGGGACCCACAAAGCCCAGAAGTCTGGTCAGGTTTTTCCCTGCCCCGCTGAGTTTCACGAGACCGCGAATGACCATTGGCGCAATTTAAAGCGCAATTTTGTGGTGCCCAAGCGATTTCAGTATCGTTATCCCTTTGCGGCTCCGGTGGATTCGCGCTGGACTGTGTCTCCTAAGGTGGACCACACTGTGTCCAGGTTAAATAAAGCCACTTTATTGCCCGAGGAGGATTCTCCGGTGTTTAAAGACCCGGCGGACAGGCGGGTGGAAACTCTTACCCGCCACATCTACATGGTAGCGGGTTCTTTAATGAAACCAGTGTTCGCTTCCGTAATGGTCTCTCAGGCTGTTGTGGAGTGGGCCAAGGTGCTTAAACGCACCCTTATTGCTCACTCCGCCCCTCCTGCTACTCTGGAGATGGTGGATCAAACTATTCAGGCTGTTTTATACCTGTGTGACGCGGCCTTGGATGAGACCCCTTTAGTCTCAAGCCTGTCTGCAGTTGCAGTGACGATTCGTCGCATTGTTTGGTTGAAAAGCTGGTTGGCCGACCAGTCTTCCTTATGCAGGGAATTGTCTTTTTGGGGACTCTCTGGATGAACTGGTGAAGGGGGTCACTGGAGGTAAGAGCACGCTGCTGCCCCAGGTGTCCAGGGGAAGATCCTTCCACGGTAAGCGGGGCCCTTCATTTAAACCTAACCAGGGGTCCTTTCGTGCCTTCAAGGTACAAGACAAGGGTAAGTCCTTCAAGGCCACTGGTGGCCAGAAGAAGCCTTGGGCGGGCAAGCCTAAAGCCGCCCACACGGGCACGGCGGCCCAGTCCGCCTCGACCTGAAGGGGCGCCCTCACCCATTTCAGGGGTGGGGGGACGTCTGCGCTGTTTTCCTCAACGTTGGCTGGCCAAGATTCAGGACAGGTTGGGTTCAAGAACTCATTCGGTCAGGGTACAAGATCGAGTTTCGATCACGCCCAGCAGACAGATTCTTTCCCTCAAATCTTCATTTGACCCCAGATAATTTCCGAGATCTCCATCGGGCTTTTCAGGATCGAGGGGATGGTTGTCCCGGTGCCACATCGGGACAGGTTTTGGGGTTTTTACTCGAATCTGTTCACAGTGCCCAGAAAAGAGGGCAAGGTGTGTAGGATTCTGGACTTAAAGTTTCTGAACCGCTTTGTGCGGGTCCAGAAATTCCGGATGGAGTCCCTCCGGTCGGTGGTGGCATCCCTGAGTCCAGGGGATTTCCTGGCTTCCATCGACCTCAAGGATGCGTATCTACACATCCCTATATACGAGACTACAATGAGGGGGGGCGAAGTGGCACTTTAACGGTGCAAAATGATGGAGAAAAATCTGAATTCTCAAAAATTGTACATTTTATTACACATAGAAGGTGAGGACAAGACAGTACATCAATATAAAATGATAAAATCAAGAAAATGCACTCGAAAATATCAACTCTACATGTTTCGCCATCTTCATAATAGCTTCTTCAGGAGTTTTCATAGATATTTCTCGAGAGTGAACATTTCTTAAAATAACCTGAACCCTTTCTTATGCCGCAGGTGGAGGCAACACAAGTGACGCCACCAAAGCGAGCACAGAGGGGGAGGGGAACCGAGACATCCAACCTCTTAAAGTTGACCCACCGGGGAACGACATATGAACTTCGAGACCACTTGCGTCTCCTTCATTTGAGCGCACTTTTGGAAAATCTGTTCAATTACAATGGCGGTGTACTTATGAATACTGCATGACAATTTATGTGCCCAGTTTGCTAACTTAGGGGATACCTTCCATTTGGGGATATTAAGGGAACACTATTTTCCCTCCCTGCCCCTTGTTTTGACATTGGGGTACCCAGTGAATCAAGTGCACATTCATCATAAACAGCTTGGCTGTCACCCTCTCTATGGGTCAACTTTAAGAGGTTGGATGTCTCGGTTCCCCCCCCCCCTCTGTGCTCGCTTTGGTGGCGTCACTTGTGTGGCCTCCGCCTCCGGCATAAGAAAGGGTTCAGGTTATTTTAAGAAATGTTCACTCTCGAGAAATATCTATCAAAACTCCTGAAGAAGCTATTATGAAGATGGCAAAACATGTAGAGTTGATATTTTCGAGTGCATTTTCTTGATTTTATCATTTTATATTGATGTATTGTCTTGTCCTCACCTTCTATGTGTAATAAAATGTAAAATGTTTGAGAATTCAGATTTTTCTCCATCATTTTGCACCGTTAAAGTCCCACTTCGCCCCCCCTCATTGTAGTTACTTTAATTAAAGGTATGTGGTGCTTCCTACTTCATCTCTAGCAATATTTCTTTAAAATCCCTATATACGAGAGTCATCAGAGGTACCTCCGATTCGCAATTGCGGAGGAGCACTATCAGTTTGTGGCGTTGCCTTTCGGCCTCGCTTCCGCTCCAAGGGTTTTTACCAAAGTGTTGGCTCCTGTTCTTGCCTTGTTGCGGGTACAGGGGATTGCCATCCTGGGGTACCTGGACGATCTCCTTTTAAGGTCGAGTTCCAGTGCCACTTGCCAGTTCCAGTTGCGCGATCTGTCAACCATGGTTCAGACGCTCCAGGATTTCAGGTGGACCATCAATTTTCAGAAGTCAACATTGTCCCCTTCTGTTCGTCTCCCTTACCTGGGGATGATTCTGGACTCTGCCCAGGCAATGGTCTTTCTTCCGGAGGACAAACTCCGGACTCTGCAGGACGAGGTCAAGTCCCTCAGGGACAGCGAGTTCCCTTTGCTCCGGACCTGCATGTGGTCCCTGGGATTGATGGTGTCGGCTTTTCGAGGAGGTACCATTTGCACAGTTCCACACACAATCTCTGCAAGCGGAGATTCTGACCAGGTGGGACAGGCATCCTTACTCCTTGGAATGGAGGATCTCTTTGAGCCCCCAAGTCAGATCGGATCTTCTATGGTGGCTCCAGTCTCCGGCTCTGAAGGAAGGAAAATCCTTTCGACCGTTGCTATGGACTGTGGTAACCACGTACGCCAGCCTGTCGGGCTGGGGTGGCGTTCTGGGCGATCTGTCTGCCCAGGGCACTTGGTCGGAGGGGGAGTTCTCCCTTCCGATAAATGTCTTGGAACTGTCAGCAATTAGGCTCTGTTTGCTCCATTGGTTGGATCGTCTTCAAGGCCGCCCTGTGCGTGTGCAGACGGACAACGCAACTGCGGTGGCTTACATCAATCACGAAGGGGGCACTAGGAGTGCCCGGGCGGCCAAGGAAGTGGCCGAGATTCTGTCTTGGGCCGAGACGCAGGTCCCGGCGATTTCGGCAGTTCGCATTCCAGGTGTGGAGAACTGGCAGGAGGACTATGAGTCACCAAACCCTGGACCAGGGGGAATGGTCCCTCCACCCGGAGGTGTTTCAGATGCTGTGTGCGCGGTGGGGATCCCCGGATGTGGATCTGTTTGCATCTCGGCTAAACAACAAGGTGGGAAGGTTCGTGGCAAGAACACGCGACCCTCTGGTGGACGCGTTGGTAGTGCCTTGCAATCGGTATCGCCTGATTTATGCCTTTCCCCCCGATTCAGTTGTTGTCCAGGTTCCTTCGCAGGTTGGTCTCGGAACCGAGGTTGGTGATTCTAGTGGCCCCAGACTGGCTGCGCCGGTCTTGGTACGCGGACATCATGCAACTGGTCGTCGAGCCTCCCTGGTGGCTCCCACTACGAGACGATCTTCTGTCTCAGGGGCCGATCTTCCATCCTGCTTTACAGTCGCTGGCTTTGACAGCGTGGCTGTTGAAAGCCAGATCTTGAGAGACAGGGGTCTCTCGGTGGTCATTCCTACCTTACTCAAGGCTAGGAAGGCCTCGTCGGGTGAGATTAATTATCGTGTGTGAATCCCAGGGGTTCCATCCCCGCTCCTTTTCGGTGGCGAGGGTGTTAGCTTTCCTGCAAATTGGTGTGGAGCAGCATCTGGCGCTGACCACTATTAAGGGCCTGTTATCTGCAATGGCCATTCTTTTTCAACGCCCTCTGGCGTCAAATTCCTTGATCCGCACTTTCATTCAAGGGGTGCGTCATCTGGCTCCCCCTAGAAGGGCACCCTTGCCTCCCTGGGACCTGAATTTGGTTTTGTCCGTTTTGCTACGTCCTCCCTTTGAGAACATCTGGGAGATTTCTCTGCTGGTGCTGTCACGGAATGTTGCCTTTCTGGTGGCGATCACATCTGCTCGCAGAGTGTCGGGAGTTGGCGGCTCTGTCGTGCCGCTCTCCCTATCTGGTTGTTCATAGGGACAAAGTGGTCTTGCAACCTCATCAGTCCTTTCTTCCGAAAGTGGTTTCGGATTTCCATCTCAACGAGGACATTGTCTTGCCTTCGCTGTGTGCGAAGCCTAAGCATCCTAAGGAGTTTGCCTTGCATTCCTTGGATGTGGTGAGGGCGATCAGGGTTTACCTGTCTTCTACTGAATCCTTCAGAAAGTCGGATTCTTTTTGTCCTTCCTGAGGGACCTCGGACGTGTACGGCTGCGTCTGCGGCAACCATTTCCAAATGGATCAGACAGACGATTGTACAGGCCTATTCAATTAGGGATCAGGTTCCACCTTTCCCTGTCACGGCGCACTGTACCAGAGTGGTTAGTGCGTCTTGGGCCTTCAGCCATCAGGCGTCGGTGTCCCAGGTGTGCAAAGCGGCGACCTGGTCGTCCGTGCATACCTTTTACTAAATTTTACAAGCTTGATGTTCTGGCATCGGCAGATGCCTCTTTTGGCCGCAAAGTTCTGAGTGCGGCAGTGCCTTAGGGGAGACATGGCGGTTTTTAGCCTGTCTCCCTATGTTGGGGTTTTTTCCCCTTGGTTATTTGCTTTCCTGGGTTTGTTCGCTCCTGTTGAGCTTTCCTGGTACCCAGTGTTTACCTTTCTGGTTCAACTTACCGTAAAATTCTTTTCTCTGAGTCCTCTGACAGTCGCCGCCCCCACCCCTCTTTTGGGGTTCATGGATCTCTATACTGCTTGCTACCAAACTGATTTGGTAATGCTGCTAGCTGGGGGTATTGGACCAGAGCGACAGCCCCCTGTAGGTGTGTCTATACTAAGGTTTTGTGAATGTTTTCTAACAAAAGCGTATTCCTAGCTTACTCCTGTGAGTGCGCGGCGACTGTCAGAGGACTCTGAGAAAATAATTTTACGTTAAGTTATTACAAAAAATTATATTTCTCTTACGTCCTCCGACAGTCGCCGCCTCTCCATATTCGTCACAATGGGGTAATTGACCTTTGCTCCGTAGGAGTAGCTAGGCAACAGAATATGTCAATATTAAAGCTTTTAGCATATCCCACCCCCAGGGGGTGGTCCCCTCAGTCAATACCCTCCTGCTTCCTGTATCCATACATCAGTTTCATTGTCTAGCTTTCAGGGCCTGTCATCATCGGGCTTCTGTGGCCCAGGTGTGTAAGGTGGCGACTTGGTCGTCCGTTCGCACCTTCTCAAAGTTATACAAAGTGGATGTTCAGGCATCGGCAGATGCTTCCTTTGGCCGCAAGGTTCTTAGTGCGGCAGTACCTTAGGGTCCCTTGTTTTTGGGCCCTTGGCTGTTTGGGATGTTTTTATCCCTGGGTTATTTGTTCTTCCTGGGTTGTTGCTCCTGTTGAGCAAAGTTTTTTTTCATGCTGCCCAGCTGGTTTCCTTCCTTTGGTAAGGTTACTTTCTCTGATATGGGTCCGGCGTTGCCTTAGGCGCGGCTGCGTTTTCCCACCCCTCATGCATACACTGCTTTGGGACGTCCCCATTGTGACGAATATGGAGAGGCGGCGACTATCGGAGGACGTAAGAGAAAACTGAATTTTTGTAAAATCTTACCTGTAAAATTCCTTTCTCTGAGTCCTCCGACAGTCGCCGCCCCGCCCCTCTTTTGGGGTTTGTTTATGTACTCTACTGCTATTCTACTGAAACTGAGGTATGGATACAGGAAGCAGGAGGGTATTGACTGAGGGGACCACCCCTTGGGGGTGGGATATGCTAAAAGCTTTAATATTGACATATTCTGTTGCCTAGCTACTCCTACGGAGCAAAGGTCAATTACCCCATTGTGACCAATATGGAGAGGCGGCGACTGTCGGAGGACTCAGAGAAAGGAATTTTACAGGTAAGATTTTACAAAAATTCTGTTTTTCTCTATCATCCATTGACAGATGCAGCCTCCATCTTCATTAGCTGAATTGGTTATTCTGCCCCCTGCAGGAGTAGTCTAGGCAGGAAAAATTTAAATGTATACCCCCACGGGGCCATCCCCACAGGCATAACCCACGCACCCTCTGCTCAGCAAACCAGTTTGTTTCTGCCTAGAGAAGGAGTAGGACCTCGGTTTCCTGCTGGGACTTCCATCTGTTTTTTTTATTCTTTTCAGAATATTTTGTTTTATTTTTCTTTACTCACTTTGCTAGCTAGTTTTCAGGGGGATTATCCTAGTGATCTGCAAGCGCTGCTGGCTGGGGGTTTGCCCTGGATAATCTTGATCCTTGGGGGAGGGGGGGTGTGGGCCCTCTGCTGGGGATAATAGTACCTTTTACTTCCTAAAAGATCCCCCTGGCCTGTCAGGTGCTCGGCCTCTGTGCCCTGTCTCCCTGTAACTGGGGCGCCTGGCGTCCTACTGGGGGGTGGCAATTAGTACCTTATTGCTTGCTGGGTCTTGTAGATCCTTGAGGCCTTCATTGTGGGGGTCCCCTGGCCGCATGGCACGCCCTGGGCGCCGCCATCTTGAGTGTGGGCAATGTGTGTATTTTTCCCATTGACTTGTATGGGGTAGCCATTTTCCCTGAGCTTCCTATTAAAATGCATTGGCAACCATTTTTGTTTAGCTCTATTGGACTGCACTAGCAGCGTGACCTTTTACATCCAGGCCGAGGTCACTTCCTGTGATTCTTCTTCCTGCTGCAGGCCGTTCAGGAGGGTTTTCTCTGGAGGTGGTACTGTACTGAGGTCTTTGCGGGCATATCCCTGCACACTCTGCTGTTAGTGTTTATTTAAGAGGGACTCTGCAGACCGCTGCGCTTGGCAGTGGGAACCATAATCAGTGCTTCTTAAAGTGACAGTACTCCATTTTTCTGTAACTTTGAATATGGAGTTCCAGGCTGTAATTTCACCCTCAGACCCACTCTGTGCGACTCCCGGACAGTTCGGATCGCAGTCGCTGGCCACGATTTCAGCAGCTCTGGAAAACCTGGCAACAAAAGTTGATTTTTGTCACGAAAATGGTTAATTGCCGTAAACGGCCGCTGCCTTCTCCATCTTTGGTCGAGTCCTCTGATTCAGAGGCTGATGTGGTCGCTGCGGACATGCCCCTACCTGAAGGGTCGCTGTCCTCGCAGTCAGATGGTGAAGAGGACCTGTCTTCGTCAGGAACGCGCTTTGGTGGAAGACCTGATTGTTTCAGTGAGGGAAACTTTAAAATTGACTGATGAGCCCACGCCGGCAGGGACACGGGTGGCCTTTGGCTCCCACAAGACCAAAAAGTCTGGCAAGGTTTTTCCCTATCCCGAGACTTTTCATGATATTGTAAATGACCAATGGCGGCGCGTTAAGCACGTCCTAGTTGTGCCAAAACGCTTTAAACGCCGTATCCTTTTGCTGATATGGTCTCCAACCGTTGGACGGTGCCACCTAATGTGGACCACCCTGTTTCCAGATTGAACAAATCTACCATTGTGCCTGTGGAAGATTCCCCGTTTTTAACGGATCCGGTGGACAGGCGGGTGGAATTCCTTTCTTCACGTGTTGACGGGTTCCATTTTGAAACCGGTCTTTGGTTCTGTTTTTGGTATCACAGTTACGGAATGGATTAGTGTTCTTAAAGGGAACTTGGACCCTGACGTAGTTCCCCCAGAACTGATGGAACTTGTGGACCAGATGGCCCAGGCCCTGGTGTTCCTGTGTGATGCGTCCCTGGATGCGGCTCCCCTGGTGGCCAGTGTTTTGGCTGTGGGGATTGCCCTACGGCACATGGTTTGGCTGAAGAGCTGGTTGGCTGACCAAGCTTCCAAGAAAGCCCAGACGGATTTCCCTTTTCTGGGAGAGCATTTGTTTGGCGACTCACTGGATGAGTTGATCAAGGGTCTGATTGGCGGGAAGAGTACTCTTCTTCCTCAATCCTCCAAAGGTAAAACACCCTGTGCTAAGCGGGGTCCTTCCTTTACTGCTCATAGACGTTTTTTTTCGTGCCCCCGGGGAGCTAGAAAAAAGTAAGCCGTTCAAAGCTTCTGGAGGGTCTAACAAGCACTGGGGCAAGTCCAAGGCAAGTCAATCCGGTGCTGCAGACAAGTTCTCTTCAGCATGAAGGTGCGCCCTCACTCGTTTCTGGGGTGGGGGGTGATGTCTGTGCTGCTTTCAGGAACCCTGGACTTCCTTCGTTCAGGACCTATGGGTTCGCTAACTGATTTGTTTGGGGTACAAAATCAAATTTTGGTCCCGGCCGGGGCACAGGCTTTTTCAGTCAAATCTTCACCTGTCTCCAGAACGTTTGAAAGATCTTCGGGAAGCTGTGCAGGACCTCCTGGCTCAAATAGTGATCGTACAGGTTCCTCCGCAGGAACGCTCTCAAGGTTTCTATTCAAACCTGTTCCCGATGCCCAGAAAGGAGGGCAAGGTGCATCCAATCCTTGATCTCAAGGCTTTGAACCACTTTGTGTGGGTGCAGAAGTTTCAAATGGAGTTCATTTGGTCGGTGGTGGCATCCTTGAATCGGGGGGATTTTTCTGGCCTCCATCGATCTCAAGGATGCGTATCTCCACGTCCCCATATGAGGGACATCAGCGATGCCTCTGCTTTGTAGTGGCAGAGGAGCATTTTCAATTTTTGGCATTACCCTTTGGTCTCGCCTCTGCTCCCAGAGTATTTACCAAGGTCCTGGCCCCTATGCTGGCCTTGTTACGTTAGAGAGGAATCTCAATTTTGGGATATCTGGACGATCTCCTGTTGCGAACAGACTCATTCGGATCTGTTGGACAACATCTCTATTGCAGTTCAGACCCTTCAAGAATTCGGGTGGACGCTCCATTTCAAGAAATCTGCTCTATCGCGATCCGTAGGGGTCACTTATCTGTGGCTGACTCTCGACTCCGCTCTTGTGAGGGTCTTTCTACCTTTGTTAAAGCTACAGAAGTTGCAAAGGGCGATCAGGTTGTTGATGGAAATAGATCAGTCCTCCCTGCGGTGTGTGTGTGTGTGTATATCTATCTATCTATATATACAGTACAGACCAAAAGTTTGGACACACCTTCTCATTCAAAGAGTTTTCTTTATTTTCATGAGTATGAAAATTGTAGTCACACTTCAAGAGGTAGTCACCTGAAATGGTCTTTCAACAGTCTTGAAGGAGTTCCCAGAGATACTTGGCACTTGTTGGCCCTTTTGCCTTCACTCTGCAGTCCAGCTCACCCCAAACCATCTCGATTGGGTTCAGGTCCGGTGACTGTGGTGGCCAGGTCATCTGGCGCAGCACCCCATCACTCTCCTTCTTGGTCAAATAGCCCTTACACAGCCAAGAGGTGTGTTTGGGGTCATTGTCCTGTTGAAAAATAAATGATGGTCCAACTAAACGCAAACCGGATGGAATAGCATGCCGCTGCAAGATGCTGTGGTAGCCATGCTGGTTCAATATGCCTTCAATTTTGAATAAATCCCCAACAGTGTCACCAGCAAAGCACCCCCACACCATCACACCACCTCCTCTATGCTTCACGGTGGGAACCAGGCATGTAGAGTCCACCCGTTCACCTTTTCTGCGTCGCACAAAGACGCGGTGGTTGGAACCAAAAATCTCAAATTTGGACTCATCAGACCAAGGCACAGATTTCCACTGGTCTAATGTCCATTCCTTGTGTTCTTTAGCCCAAACAAGTCTCTTCTGCTTGTTGCCTTTCTTTAGCAGTGGTTTCCTAGCAGATATTCTACCATGAAGGCCTGATTCACACAGTCACCTCTTAACAGTTGTTCTAGAGATGTGTCTGCTGCTAGAACTCCGTGTGCCATTGACCTGGTCTCTAATCTGAGCTGCTGTTAACCTGTGATTTCTGAGGCTGGTGTCTCGGATGAACTTATCCTCCGCATCAGAGGTGACTCTTGGTCTTCATTTCCTGGGGCGGTCCGCATATGAGCCAGTTTCTTTGTAGCGCTTGATGGTGTTTGTGACTGCATTTGGGGACACTTTCAAAGTTTTCCCAATTTTTCAGACTGACTGACCTCCATTTCTTAAAGTAATGATGGCCACTCCTTTTCCTGTACTTAGCTGCTTTTTTCTTGCCATAATACAAACAGTCTATT
Source organism: Pelophylax lessonae (assembly GCF_965119305.1). NCBI lineage: Eukaryota > Metazoa > Chordata > Amphibia > Anura > Ranidae > Pelophylax > Pelophylax lessonae. The sequence goes on along the minus strand of NC_138779.1, from coordinate 52,776,768 downwards.
CAGTAGAACTATCAGCTGTGTATCCACCTGACTTCTGCACAACACAACTGATGGTCCCAACCCCATTTATAAGGCAAGAAATCACACTCATTAAACCTGACAGGGCACACCTGTGAAGTGAAAACCATTTCAGATGACTACCTCTTGAAGTGTGACTCTACAATTTTCATAGTCGAGAAAATAATGAAAACTCTTTGAATGAGAAGGTGTCCAAACTTTTGGTCTGTACTGTGTGTATATATATAGATAGATAGAGATAGATATATATATATATCTATCTCTATCTATCGATCGATAGATATCAGCGCTGCTCAAATAAAGTGCAAAATTGTGCTCTAAATAACTATTCAATAATATTAAAAAATAATAAATATCTAATAAAGTGATCAAGGTATGATATAAATAAATATAAGTGCAATGATATACTAGTGCAACCAAAAATATCTTCCTGTGTATATTATCAAAAATACATTGATTATTATATCAAATAATATTACTGAATTGCCAAATGCCAATATTATAACTTTTAAAGTGCAAAGTGAACAATATACAGTGACAATGAATAATACTAATAAACAACTGTCCCACAAGGATCTCATCCAATAAGATCTAAAGTGCTGAGTGTTCTGATGGCAAATACTGATGACCGTTCCACACAAAGTCTTATATATGCATAAAAAGTGCTCTGTGCCCGGTGCCTTCAATGCGTGCTCCCCTCTCAGTCCCTCACTCACCGGATACACAGAGTGTAATTGCCCATAAGTATCACTCCCCCTCTCAGGTCAAGTGGATGAACACAGGATAATGCTGGGATATGCACACACAATGAAGTGGCAACAGTAACGTGGCTTCTGGATTCCCGGATCTAATCTTTAAGCTCCCCCATGGATGCAGCCATACAAAAAGAGAAGGTCCTCCATAGTGTATTATATTATAAAAGTTTTATTGAATAAAAAATGGTAATGCACTTGCATACAACCATGTAAAAATCGCTCGTCTTCCGTGTGGTGGACGCTGCTCTCACAGCTTGCGTTCCAACCACCAGAACCGGATATGATGCCGGACGTACGAGCAACGGCTTGACGCGTTTCGCCCCTCCTACTAGGGCGTCCTCTGAAGCTCAGTATTTGCTATTGGAACACTCAGCACTGAGCACTTTGGATCTTATTGAGTGAGATCCTTGTGGGACTGTTGTTTATTAGTATATTTATTGTCACTGCATATTGTTCACTATCACTTTGCACTTTAAAAATTATAATATTGGCATTTGGCACTTTATTAATATTATTTGATAGAATAATCTTAATGTATATTTGATACTATACACAGGAAGATATTTTTGGTTGCACTAGTATATCATTGCACATTTATTATACCTTGATCACTTTATTAAATATTTATTTATTATTTTCTAATGTTATTGAATAGTTATTTATAGCACAATTTTGTACTTTATTTGAGCAGCGCTGATACATACACACACACACACACACACACACACACACACACACACACACACACACACACACACATATATATATATATATATATATATATATATATATATATATATATATATATATATATATATATATATATATATATATATATATACACACACACACACAACTCAAAAAGGAACCCCGTTTGCTCAGTTTAATTCCAGGCCTCTGCAGAAAGAGATTCTGGCAAAATGGAACAGGGACCCTCGATCATTGAACCAGAAGATTTGTTTGAGTCATCTCAGTCATCTCTATCCTAATGGATCCAGTCTCCTGCCTTGTGTCAGTGCAAGTCCTTCCTACTGCTGTTCTGGACGGTGGTCACCATGGTTGCCAGCCTGTCAGGCTGGGGTGGAGTGCTGGGGAAGCTCTGTGCCCAGGGGACTTGGGCACCAGAAGAGTTCTCCTTGCCAATCAACATTCTGGAGCTGAGTGATCAAGCATTGCCTGTTCCACTGGACGAGCCAGCTACACGCTTCTTTGGTTCGGATACAGTCGGACAATGCCATGGCTGTGGCTTGCATCAATCATCAAGGGGGCACCAAGAGTGTCCTGGCGGCCAAGGAGGTGGCCGAGATTCTGGTTTGGGCAGAAGCCAATGTTCCAGCTCTTTCCGCAGTCCACATCCAGGGTGTGGAGAATTGGTAAGCGGATTAACTAAGTCGTTTGGTGTTGGATCAAGGGATCCCTTCATCCGGAGGTGTTTCACCTCCTATGTGCCCGGTGGGGGGACTCCGGAGGTGGATCTGTTTGCGTTTCGTCTCAATAGAAAAGTCCGTAGGTTTGTGGCTAGGTCTCGGGATCCTCTGGCCGAGGCCACAGACGCTCTGGTGGCTCCTTGGAGCCAGTATCTGCTGATTTATGCCTTCTCTCCACTCGTACTCCTGCCGAGGTTTCTTCGCCGGGTGGCGGTGGAAGGCATTCCGGTCGTTCTGGTGGCACCAGACTGGCCTCGGCGGTCTTGTTACGCAGACCTGGTAAAAATGGTCGTAGATCCTCCATGGAGACTTCCTCTGCAGGAAGATCTGCTGTCTCAGGGACCGATCTTCCATCCTGCTTTACGGTCGCTGGCTTTTAATGGCTTGGCTGTTGAAAGTAAGGTGTTGAGGGATAGAGGCCTTTCTGACTCTGATTCCTACCCTCTTGAAGGCCAGGAAGTCGACATATAGGAAGATCTATCATTGTACGTGGAAATCGTACATTTTTTGGTGTGAATTGCTGCAGCCGCACCCTCGCTTGTTTTCTATAGCTAGGGTTTTGGCCTTTTTACAAAAAGGGGTTGAGCAGCACCTGGTGTTGGGCACTATCAAGGGTCAGGTGTCGGCCTTGGCTATTTACTTCCAACGTCCTTTGGCTACTACTAGCTTGGTTCGCACTTTTATTCAGGGGGTGCGGCATCTGGCTCCTCTGAGAAGATCTCCATTACCTCTGTGGGATCTCAATCTGGTTTGTCTGTTCTTCAAAAGCCTCCTTTTGAGAATATTAGAGAGATTTCTCTGCTTTCTTTGTCGCAGAAGGTTGCCTTCCTAGTGGCTATTTTTTCTGCTCGCAGAGTATCTGAGTTAGCGGCGCTGTCCTGTCGTTCTCCTTATATGGTGGTCCACAGAGATAAAACGGTTCTCCGTCCTAATCCGTCTTTTCTCCCCAAGGTGGTGTCGGATTTTCATCTTAATGAAGACATCGTGTTGCCTTCCTTGTGTCCTAAACCTAAGCATCCCAATGAATTTGCCTTGCACTCTTTGGATGTAGTTTGGGCGATAAGAGTTTATCTGACGGGTACTGAGTCCTCTAGAAAATCGGACTCTCTCTTTGTCCTTACGGACGGTCCTCGCAAAGGTTTGGCTGTGTCTGCTGCGACAATTTCGAAGTGGATCAGGCAGACAGTTGTTCAGGCTTATTCTCTCAAGGGTCAGTTTCCTCCTTTCCCTGTGAAGGCGCATTCTACTAGAGCGCTGAGTCCCTCTTGGGCTTTTCGCCATCAGGCCTCTGTTGCACAAGTTTGTAAGGCAACGACTTGGTCGTCTATGCACACCTTTACAAAATTCTACAAGGTGGATTTGTTGGCATCTTCGGATGCCTCTTTTGGCCGCAAGGTTTTGCAGGCTGCTGTTTCGTAAGAGAATGTTTTTTTTGTTTCTCTTAGGGGTCTTTTAACCTGGGGGAGCTTGTGGTGTTTGGTTGAGCTTCATGTTACCCATTGGGCTAAGTTTAGCCTTTTGGAGTTTACTTTCTGGTTATGTTCTTCCCACCCCTCATGCCTACACTGCTTTGGGACGTCCCATTCAGCAAATTAAGATGGAGGCTGCATCTTTCAATGGACGATAGCGAAAACAAGATTTTTGTAAGATCTTACTGTAAAATCTTTTTCTCTGAAGTCCATTGACTGATGCAGCACCCGCCCCCTCTGATTGGAGATGTTTTTTTCTTCACTGCTTACAACTAAACTGGTTTGCTGAGCAGAGGGTGTGTGGGTTATGCCTGTGGAGACGGCCCCGTGGGCGTGTACGTTTAAATCTTTCCTGCCTAGACTACTCCTGCAGGGGCCAGCATAACCCATTCAGCTAATGAAGATGGATGCTGCGTTTGCCAATGGACTTCAGAGAAAAAGATTTTATGGTAAGATCTTACACAAAAATCTTGTTTCTCTTACGTCCTCCGACAGTCGCCGCCTCCTCTAAGCCATCACTATTGGGTATTGACTTCCGCTCCGCAGGAGTAGCTAGGCATAAGACTTAGTCAAAAGAACAAAGGCATTTGCATATACACACCCATGGGGACTGTCCCACTGGTCAATACCCCCCTGCAGTGACACTCCCAACTCAGTTTGTTTCTGCCTAGCGTCAGGAGTAGTTAGGCGTTCCCTGTGCTGGGGCTACAGTCTCAGCCTTCTAATCTTCTTTTTTTATTTGATTTTCTTTTAAAAATGTCAGTTTTTTTCTTGTTATACTAGCTGTTTCTTTTGTCAGCTTTAGTTTTTAGTCGACTCTTCGGATGAAGATGGATTCATGCGGAGCTGGGAATCGGACTGACCGCCCTGGTTCTCCAGGGCAGAGGGTCAGAGGGACCCCCAGCCCGCCATCGAGTGTTCAGCCATGGTTCGTCCTGGCATTATGAACGACCCATCCCTGCTCGCAGCAGGGATGCAGCTGTGAGGTGACTACCTCACTGGACTCATCTGCGCTACTGCAGTGTACTGTCCTTGTCAGATGAGGACAGCGGCTTTCCGTTCTGAGAGGCACCCCACGCCATCTGGTACAGGTAAGTACTTCTGTGTGGGGCCTCTGTCTGGGGTGGCAGTCCTGTGTTGCTGTGTGTCCCCCATGTCTGTGCCTGTGTGGGGCTCCCTGTGGTGATCCCTGCGGGGGTCTCTTTGTACATTCGGTGCTGTGTATTGTTGGGGGCCCCTTCCCCTGTGTCACTTCGGTGTTTTTTCTGGGGGTGCAGACGATGTGTGTGGCGACCGCAGCGGGGAAAAACCGCGCGGTCCGCCATCTTTACTATGGGCATACATGTCTGGCTTCACTGTGGGCTACATTACATGTTGTTTTGGCGCCATCTTGCGTGTGGCAGACGATCGTTCTGAGCACATGTTCGGCGGCCATTTTCCCGAAGCCTCCCATTCAGTTCTATAGGCAGCCATTTTCCCTGGGTTATTGCAGCTTATAGTTCAGCCTCTTCTGACCTCACTTCCTTTTCCTCTGAAGCAGCGATCGATGTGGTAACACTCTGTGGGGCTCAGCAGACTGTCTCTTCCATAACCATTTAGTCACTGTACATATAGCGGTGGGCTGCGCACACCGCAGCAGTATTAAAGGGCCAGTACCTTTTGTTGCACTGTTGTTTTTTCTAACGTGGGCAATGGATTCTGAGGACAGCAAATTTCCTCCAGCTCTGGTGGGGGACCCCCAGTCTTGCTGGGGCGCCTGTTATACCTGACTTGGCCGCCGTAGTGGCGTCTTTAGTGTCCAAAATGGAGGTACTGATGGCTGAACGTGCTGCTAGGAAAAGACCCTGATTATCTATCTCCTCTGATTCAGATGGTGATGGCTGCTGCGGCGGGCGTGCCCTTTTCAGGGTCTCGCTCATCCTTGGACCCTCTGGGGTCTGAGGGGGAGGCGGAGGTGGAGGGGGTTGATGTTTCTCCCCCGGGGTCGCCTGAAGAACGCGCGACCATGGATGAGTTGATTGTTTCTGTTAAAGAAACACTACACTTAGAGGATGAGCCCAGTCCTCTTTTGGTAGTACACATAGGACCCGCAAGTCGGCGCAGGTTTTTCCCTGCCCCGCTGAGTTTCATTACACTGTGAAAGAACGAAAGAACTGTGGCGCACTTTAAAACGTCTATTCATGGTTCCTAGTCGGTTTAAACTACTTTATCCCTTTGCGCCGGCTACGGAATCGCGATGGCGAGTGCCTCCACAAGTGGATCACACTGTGGCCATCTTAAACTAGGCTACCTTGATTCCTACTGAGGAGACCCCGGTTTTTCGGGATCCCACGGACAGGAGTCTCTAGCCCGCCATTCCTACACGGTGGCGGGTTCCTTGCTCAAACCTGTTTTCGCGTCCGTTCTGTTGGCTCAGGTGGTGGCTGATTGGACTAAGGTGCTTAGATGCAACCTCGTGTCTGATTCTGCTCCCCCTGCCACGCTGGCTATGGTGGATCAAATTCACCAAGCAGTCATGTATTTGTGCGATGCGGCCTTAAATGAGGCCCCTTTGGTAGCACGCCTATCTAGTGTTGCGTTGCTTAACCGTCGACTGATCTGGCTGAAGGGACTCTGCTCAGGCAAAGGTGTTCTTGCCGGAGGACAAGCTCCGGACCCTGCAGGACGAGATCAGGTCCCTCAGGGACAATCCGTCTTCGTCGCTCAGGACCTGCATGCGGTCCCTGGGGTTGATGGTATCAGCCTTCGAGGCGATACCTTTTGCTCAGTTTCACACACGATCTCTTCAAGCGGAGATCCTGGCCAGGTGGGACAGACTACCTCAGTCCTTGGATCTGAGTGTCTCATTGAGTCGCCGAACCAGAATGGATCTTCTGTGGTGGCTCCAGTCCCTGGCAGTGTCGGAAGGCAAATCTTTCCGTCTGTTACTGTGGACGGTGATTACCACAGATACCAGCCTGTCGGGCTGGGGTGGAGTCCTGGGCAACCTGTCTGCCCAGGGCACTTGGTCGGGGGAGGAATCCTCCCTTCCGATCAATGTGTTGGAATTGAGAGCGATAAAACTGTCTCTTCCAGTGGTCGGATCGATTTTGGGGCTGTCCTGTTCGGGTACAGATGGACAATGCTACCACTGTGGCTTACATCAACCCCCAAGGGGGCACCAGGAGTGCCCGGGAGGTGACCGACATTCTGTCTTGGGCCGAGACTCATGTCCCGGCGATTTCAGCAGTTCACATTCCGGGTGTGGAGAATTGGCAGGCCGACTATCTGAGCCGCCAGACCCTGGACCAGGGGGAATTGTCCCTGCACCCGGAGGTTTTCCAAATGCTGTGTGCGAAGTGGGGATCACCGGACGTGGATCTGTTCGCGTCTGTAATGTTCCGGTACCTATGGTACCCTTGTTCCTATATTTCTCCTCTCCTTGCGTCCCATCTTGTATAACAAAGGACGCATACACCTTTAAGACCGGATGACATCACTGCCGAGCGCCGCTATGAGCTATTTCAATCGCCGGTTTGCTCTCACTCATCGCTCGTTCAAACCCACATGTTCATCGCACCTACGCCTGCGAAGTCGGAGCTGCTGACATACCTTCCTTGCTGAACTAAAGCCGGAAACCTCGCTGGTGATCCGTATCCCCTCCGGATCACCCCTCTCCAATGGACACTGTTATTCCTAACCTATCTAAGTGATAAGTACCCCGCAAGGGATTCTTACTAACCAATCTCCTACTGTCATCTACTGCAATTACCAAGACTATCTGTTTCTATCTATTCACTATCCTCTGCATAAGACTGTTAGCTCTTGGGACTACCTTGAACTATCCTTGCACTAGGTTACTCTGTCTAAAGTATACTCCATCTGTGTCCTCTTACCATCTGCACTATACTTGACATCAGAACCTATCTGCTTACCATCACCTGCAACTCTCCTATACTACTTCTAGTGCTCACCATACAATAGCCTGTCTCTTATCTATATATCCTCATATACTCTATCCCTCCATTAAACATCTCTTAATATATATATAGTATATAACAGGCTGTACACGGTGATGAAGTCCTGAGAGTTGGATATGTTGTTCAACAGATTCTCTACAAGGCTACTGAGTGTAATAATTCTGCAGCTGTAAATCCATCCACAAACAAAAACGCATGAACGTTACAGCGTCTCGGCTAAACCACGAGGTGGAAAGGTTCGTGGCAAGAAAACGCGATCCTCTGGCAGACGCCTCGGGTGCGTTGGTGGCCCCTTGGCATCAGTATCGTCTGATGTATGCCTTTCCTCCGATTCAGTTGTTGTCCAGGTTCCTTCGCAGGTTAGCCTCGGAACCGCACCTGGTGATTCTGGTAGCGCCGGACTGGCCACACCGGTCCTGGTGCGCCGACGTTGTTTCCCTGGCAGTAGCGCCTCCTTGGCGGCTGCCAATGCGGGAAGATCTACTGTCTCAGGGACCGATCTTCCATCCTGCTTTACAGTCGCTGGCTTTGACGGCCTGCCTGTTGAGACCCAGGTCCTGAGAGACGGGGGGTCTCTCCCCTGAGGTCATTCCTACTCTGATCAAGGCTAGGAAAACCTCATCTGGTAAAATCTATTACCGTACCTGGAAAGCTTACTTTGCCTGGTGTGAGTCCAGGGGGTTCTCCCCTTGCTCATACTCTGTGTCGAGAGTGTTGGCTTTCTTCCAGTCTGGGGTGGACCAGCGCCTGGCGCTGGCCACAATAAAGGACCACGTGTCTGCACTGGCTATTCTTTTACAATGCCCTGTGCGTCTCATTCCTTAATTCGCACCTTCATTCAAGGTGTGCGACATTTGGCTTCTTCCAGGAGGGAGCCTTTACCTCCATGGGACTTGAACTTGGTTCTGTCCGTTTTACAGCGTTCTCCCTTTGAAAACATCCGGGAGATATCGTTGCCTCTGCGGTCTAAGAAGGTTGCCTTTCTAGTGGCGATCACTTCGGCTCGCAGAGTGTTGGAACTGGCGGCGTTGTCTTGCCGCTCTCCTTACTTGGTGATTCACAAGGATAAGGTGGTCTTGCGACCTCATTCGTCTTTTCTTCCTAAGGTGGTCTCTGAGTTCCACCTTAATGAGGACATTGTCCTGCTTTCGCTTTGTACGAAGCCTAAGCATCCTAAGGAGGTTGCTTTGCATTCCTTGGATGTTGTCAGAGCGATCAGGGTTTACCTGTCGTCTACGGAGTCCTTTCGGAAGACGCATTCTCTCTTTGTCCTTCCTGAGGGACCTCGGAAGGGCATGGCTGCGTCTGCAGTGACGATTGCCAAATGGATCAGACAGACCATTGAACAGGCTTATGCTTTGAAGGAACGGGTTCCACCCTTCCCTGTTAAGGCGCACTCTACCAGATCTTTGAGTGCGTCCTGGGCCTATTGGCATCGTGCCTCGGTGGCTCAGATGTGCAAGGCTGCGACTTGGTCGTCGGTGCACACCTTTTCCAAATTCTTTAAGGTGGATATTCTGGCATCAGCTGATGCCTCCTTTGGCCGCAAAGTTCTCAGTGCGGCAGTGCCATAAAGGACCCTTGTGGTTTTTTTTTTTTTGTGGGTCTCTGGCTGTTGGGGTGTTATCCACTGGGTTATTTGCTTTCCTGGACTTTTGCTCCTGTTGAGCCTTGTTTTTCTATTGCCTAGAAGGTTCTCTTACTGTGCGTGTAAGGTTCCTTTCTCTGATGTGGGTACTGCGTTGCCTTTTCTACGCTTGCGTCTCCCACCCCTCATATCTACACTGCTTTGGGACATCCCAATAGTGATGACTTAGAGGAGGCTGCGACTGTCAGAGGACGTAAGAGAAAACTGAATTTTTGTAAAATCTTACCTGTAAAATTCCTTTCTCTGAGTCCTCCGACAGTCGCCGCCCCCGCCCCTCTTTTGGGGCTGTTTTCTTACCTACTGCTATTCTACCAAACTGAGTTGGGAGTGTCACTGCATGGGGGTATTGACCAGTGGGACAGCCCCCATGGGTGTGTATATGCAAATGCCTTTGTTCTTTTGACTAAGTCTTATGCCTAGCTACTCCGGCAGAGCGGAAGTCAATACCCAATAGTGATGACTTAGAGGAGGCGGCGACTGTCGGAGGACTCAGAGAAAGGAATTTTACAGGTAAGATTTTACGAAAATTCAGTTTTTTCGCTAAAATACATTAAAATCATTATTAGCAGATAAAAACAGCCCATTTTACAAAATTCCTACTAAATATAAAAGCTAACCAGTATTGAGTTAATAAATAACCACTACTACTACTAATTTTTAGATTGCACCTTTTTGCGAAATGCTGAAAATAAAACCTATGCAAAAATATTTGCAATATTTGCAATTTTTAAATTACGCCTTTTTACAAAATGGTAAACATTGAACGTATGCAAAAATGTAAATAACCATATTTCTCTAAAAATCTAGAGGTTTTCATTGTTCCCTTACAGCTTTCAGAAAATATATGGTTTGGGTGGTCTTTAACAAACTCTGAAAGCTTTAAAGGAACATTGAAAATCTTCAGATTTTTAGAGAAATATGGTTATTTACATTTTCGCGTGAGTTCAATGTTCACCATTTTGTAAAAAGGCGTAATTTAAAAATTACAAATATTTATTAACCACTTAAGCCCCGGAAGATTTTACCCCCTTCCTGACCAGGGGGTAGTTTGCGATTCGGCACTGCGTGACTTTAACGGACAATTGCGCGGTCGTGCGACGCTGTACCTAAACTAATTTGGCGTCCTTTTTTTTCCACAAACAGAGCTTTCTTTTGGTGGTATTTGATCAGCTGTGCGATTTTTTTTTTTTTTTTTTTTGATCATGCGCTATAAACAAAAAAAGAGCGTACGTTTTGCAAAAATAGCAATATTTTTCACTTTTTTATATGAAATTCCCCCCCAAAAAAATGTAAAAATCAAAATTTTTTAACATTTTCGGCCAATTTTTTTTATGCTACCTATGTTTGGTAAAAAAAAATCGCAAAAAGCGTATTTTGATTGGTTTGCGTAAAAGTTATCGCGTTTACTAACAAAGGGAAAGATTTTTGTCATTTTTGTTGTTTTTTTTTTAACGCGTAATGGCGGCGATCTGCGATTTTTTTTTTTTTGCGGTACTGCGACATTGCGGCGGACAGATCGGACCCTTGACTGACATTTTTGACACTTTTGGGGCTACCAGTGACATTACTGCAGTAATCAGTGCTATACATATGCACTGTTACTGTAAAAATACACTGGTAGTGAAGGGGTTAACTTTATTTGAGAGGGAGGGGCTGTGTGTGTCACTAGGGGCGTGCTTTCTACTGTGATTGGCTGTGGCTTGAGCTGTAAGGACATTGATCAACGGATCTACATAGTAGATCCGTGTGATCAGTGTTTTTACACCGAGGAGAATGACAGGTGGCTTGTTTACACAAGCCGCCTGACTTTCTCCCTCTCCCCCGCCGATTGCAGAGTGGCCAGCGGACATCGGGTCCGCCGGTCACACGCGCGGGGGGGTCCGTGACCACGCCACCGGGGGCGCGCGCTCGCTCCCTAGACCCTTACAAGCAAGCGACGTAGCCCTACGTCACTTTGCCTGTGAGGGGCTGACCGCCGACGTAGATAGTCGTGCGGCGGTCGGCAAGTGGTTAATTAAATGCAGGTTAAGCTTTTATATTTAGTAGGAAATTAGCAGGATTTTTGTAACATTTGCTTTTATATCTGCTAAAAATGATTTTAGGGTCCTTTCACACGAGCTGACAGATCCGCCTGTCAGTTTTTTAGGCGGATCTGATCGGATGCTCCATGCATGCCTATGGGGCAGCGGATGTCAGCGGAGACATGTCCGCGGCCATCCGCATCCGATCCTGTCCGTGAAATCCGGACGGATGGAAACCCTATTTCTCTTACGTCCTCCGACAGTCGCCGCCACTTCATAATCTTCACTAATGGGGTTATTGACCTTTGCTCCGCAGGAGTAGCTAGGCAACAAGATTTGTTAATATCAAAGCTTTTAGCATATCACACCCCTAGGGGGTGGTCCCCTCAGTCAATACCTCCCTGCTTCCTGCATTCTCAACTCAGTTTCTAATGCCTAGCTTAGGAGTAGCTGGCTGATCCTGTGCTGGGGCTCTCAGTCTCAGCCTTCTATCCTCTTTTGGTTTTATTTTGAGTATTTTTCTCTTTCTTTTACTAGCTGTTCTTTTTCTCAGCATTAGTTTAGTTTCTTCGGATGAAGATGATCATGCGGAGCTGGGCCTCGGACTGGCCACCCTGGATCCCAGGGCTCAGGGCCAGGGGTTCCCCAGCCTGCCATCAAGCGTTCAGTCAGGTTTCCCTGGCATATTGAACGACCCATCCCTGTTCGCTGCAGGGATGCTGCCTGTGAGGTGGCTACCTCACCGGACGCCATTTGCGGTTTCGCACCGCGGTTCCACTGCGTCCTGGCTGCGACACTCCCTGTCCTCAGTACAGCGGTTTAGTCGCTGGAGAAGGCTCCCCACGCCATCCGGACTGGTAAGTGCATTTCTATGTGGGGGCCTGTCTGTTTTGGGTGTCAGTCTGTGACTGTGTGACCCTGCATGTCTGTGTGTGTGCTGAGCTCCCTGTCAGATTCCTGTGTGGAATAGCTGCCTTTCTGTGGGCTGCGGGGGGGGGGGGGCTGTGGGCTGCGGGGGGGCTCTCCCGCTCTGCTATGTATACTGTGTGGGCAGACTGGGCTTAGACATGCTGTGCGGCGGCCGCTATTGCGGTCCGCCATTTTTTTGCGGCAGAATTGTGGTGTCCGGTCCTGTGTGGTAGGGCGCGGTGTTTTGGCGCCAAACGCCGCCATTTTGGCGGCGATCGATCATACAGCCACATGTCGGCGCCATTTTCTCATTGCCCAAAAATGCCTCAGCCCAGCGGCCATGTTTGTGTAGCCTGCATAGGCTTTATAGGGCGGTCAGTCATTACATCACTTCCTTTTGCTCTGGGACAGCGATCGGTGGCAGCAGCCTGTGTGGTCTCTCCAGGTTTTTACCTTTCCTTATCCTGTATTTCCCTGCTCAGTGTTCTTATCCCTGTGGGGGTCGCTACATACTGTAGTGTGCGGTGGGCTACGCTCGCCGCGGTCTTAACGGGGCAGTACTCCTTTTTCCTATTATTGCTGGGGCATGGATTCTCAGGATTGCAAGTTTTCCTCCCACCTTGGTGGGGGGGCCAAGGGGCTGCTGCATCCCCCGAGGGGGCTGATCTGGCTGCTATTGTGGCGAATTTGGCTTCTCAGGTGCAGATGCTAATGGCCCTACGGACAGGAGATTGGAGTCTCTTGCCCGTCATTCTTATACGGTTGCTGGTTCTATGCTGAAGTCTATTTTTGCTTCCATTTTGGCAGCCCAGGCTATTGCGGATTGGGCGCAGGTGCTCAGGCGCCCCCTGGTGGCTGACTCTGCTCAGCCGACAACATTGGCTATGGTGGATCAAATTCATCAGGGTGTCATGTATTTGTGCGATGCGGACTTGGATTTAGTCCCTTTGGCTGCACGCCTCTCAAGAGTGGCGGTATTGAACCGTCGCCTGATATGGCTGAAATGTTGGTCGGTTGACCAATCATCTCGCAAGACTTTAGCTAATTTGCCCTACGTGGGATCTCGCCTTTTTGGCGAGTCTTTGGATACTCTGATAAAGGGAATTTCAGGGGGTAAGAGTACTCTCTTACCCCAAACTCACAAGAATAAGTTTGTTCGCGGTAAGAAGAATACTTCGTTTAGGATCTCTCAGGGGTCCTTTCGTGCCTTTCGGTCACAATATAAGGGCAAGCCCTTCAAGGGCCAAGGCTCCCAGAAAAAGTCGTGGGCGGGTAAGCAGAAGTCCAGCCTGTCCGGGTCCGCTGCCCATGCCAATTCGGCCTGAAGGGGCGCCCCCACCCGGTTCCGGGGTGGGGGGACGTTTTGCTCGGTTTTCTTCAACCCTGGCTGGCCCGCATTCGGGACAGGTGGGTTCAGGAAATCGTTCGATCTGGATACAAGATCGAGTTTCTCGGCCGGCGGGCAGATTTTTTCCCTCAAATCTTCAGCTGTCTCCGGAGCGCTTGCAGGATCTGCACCTGGCGGTGCGGGACCTGCGGGCCCAGGGAGTGGTGGTTCCGGTACCTCATCGGGACAGATTTCGGGGGTTCTATTCCAATCTGTTCACTGTGCCCAGAAAGGAGGGCAAGGTGCGTCCGATTTTGGACTTAAAAGCTCTGAACTGCTTTGTGCGGGTTCGCAAGTTCCGCATGGAATCCCTGCGCTCGGTGGTGGCTGCCCTGGTTCCGGGGGAATTCATGGCCTCCATCGACTTGAAGGATGCGTACCTTCACATCCCCATTTTCGAGGGTCACCAGAGGTACCTTCGATTCGCCATTGCGGAGGATCATTACCAATTCGTGGCGTTACCCTTTGGTCTCGCTTCGGCTCCGCGGGTTTTCACCAAGGTGCTTGCGCCGGTCCTGGCTTTATTGAGAGCCCAGGGCATATCTGTCCTGGGGTATCTGGACGATATCTTGATTCGGTCTGCGACCAGTCAGGGCCTGGTGAACGACCTGTCCATCACAATGCAGACTCTACAGGAATTCGGTTGGACGATAAATTTTCCAAAGTCAACGCTGTGTCCGTCGGCTCGTCTCCCCTACCTGGGGATGATCCTGGACTCTGTTCAAGCGAAGGTCTTCCTGCCGGAAGACAAGCTTCGGACACTTCAGAACGAAGTCAGGTTCCTCAGGGACAATCAGTGCTCGTCCCTCCGGACGTGTATGAGGTGCCTAGGGTTGATGGTCTCGGCTTTCGAGGCGATTTCCTTCGCCCAGTTTCACACGCGGGATCTTCAGGCGGAGATCCTGGCCAAGTGGGACGGGCGTCCGCAATCTCTGGATCTGCGGATTTCTTTGAGCCGCCTCACCCGAAGGGGTCTTTTATGGTGGCTCCAGTCCCCGGCGGTGTCGGGGGGCAAGTCCTTTCGTCCTTTGTCGTGGACGGTAATCACCACGGATGCCAGCCTGTCGGGCTGGGGTGGTGTTCTGGGCGTTCTGTCCGCCCAGGGAACTTGGTCGGAGGAGGAATCCTCCCTTCCGATCAACATTCTGGAATTGCGAGCGATAAATCTCTGCCTTCTGCGTTGGACGGACAGGCTTCAGGGCCGTCCTGTTTGGGTGCAGACGGACAATGCCACAGCGGTGGCCTACATCAATCACCAAGGGGGCACCAGGAGTGCCCGAGTGGCTCGGGAAGTAGCCGACATTCTGTCTTGGGCCGAGATGCACGTCCCGGCGATATCTGCAGTTCACATTCCGGGGGTGGAGAACTGGCAGGCGGATTATCTGAGCCGCCAGACCCTGGACCAGGGGGAATGGTCCCTTCACCCGGATGTTTTTCAGATGTTGTGCGCGAAGTGGGCTTCCCCAGATGTGGACCTGTTCGCGTCTCATCTAAACAACAAGGTGGAAAGGTTCGTGGCAAGGACGCGCGATCCTCGGGCAGACACCTCAGACGCGTTAGTGGCGCCCTGGCATCAGTATCGTCTGATGTATGCCTTTCCACCGATTCAGCTGCTGTCCAGGCTCCTTCGCAGGTTAGCCTCGGAACCGCACACGGTGATTCTGGTGGCGCCAGACTGGCCTCGCTGGTCTTGGTACGCAGACCTCGTGAATCTGGCGGTCGACGCTCCGTGGCGTCTTCCTCTTCGAGAAGATCTCCTGTCTCAAGGGCCGATATTCCATCCTGCTTTACAGTCGCTGGCTTTAACTGCCTGGCTGTTGAAAGCCAGGTCCTGAAGGATAGGGGTCTCTCCCCTGAGGTCATTCCCACTTTGATCAAGGCTAGAAGGGCCTCTTCGGGGAAGATTTACTACCGTACTTGGAAGGCGTATTTTGCCTGGTGTGAGTCCAGGGGGTTTTCTCCTCGCTCATACTCTGTATCGAGAGTGTTGGCTTTCCTTCAAACGGGCGTGGACCAGCGTTTGGCGTTGGCCACGATTAAGGGTCAGATTTCTGCGCCGGCCGTTCTCTTTCAACGCCCTGTGGCGTCTAATTCTTTGGTTAGCACCTTTGTTCAAGGGGTGCGACACTTGGCCCCTCCTCGGAGGGACCCTTTACCTCCATGGGACTTGAACCTTGTTCTGTCCGTGTTGCAGCATGCTCCCTTTGAGAAGATCAGGGAGATCTCGTTGTCTCTGTTGTCCAAGAAGGTTGCCTTTTTGGTGGCGATCACTTCGGCTCGCAGGGTATCGGAGCTGGCGGCCTTGTCCTGCAGCTCTCCCTACTTGGTGATTCACTTGGATAAGGTGGTCTTACGACCTAACCCTTCTTTTCTTCCGAAGAGGATCTCGGAATTTCACCTCAATGAGGACATTGTCTTACCTTCGCTTTGCGCGAAGCCTAAGCATCCAAAGGAGGTGGCTTTGCATTCCTTGGATGTGGTTTGGGTGATCAGAGTTTACTTGTCGTCGACAAAATCCTTTCGCAAATCGGATTCTCTATTTGTCCTTCCAGAGGGACCTCGGAAGGGCATGGCGGCGTCGGCTGCTATCATCGCCAAATGGATCAGACAGACCATTGTGCAAGCCTATGCTTTGAAGGGGAAGGTTCCTCCTTTCCCTGTGAAGGCGCACTCTACCAGGTCTCTGAGTACGTCTTGGGCCTATCGTCATCAGGCTTCTGTGGCCCAGGTGTGTAAGGCGGCGACTTGGTCGTCCGTTCACACCTTCTCAAAATTTTACATTGTGGATGTTCAGGCTTCGGCAGATGCTTCCTTTGGCCGTAAAGTTCTTAGTGCGGCAGTGCCTTAGGGTCCCTTGTTTGGGTCCTTGGCTGTTGGGGTGTTTTACCCCTAGGTTACTTGTTCTTCCTGGGTTGTTGCTCCTGTTGAGCACGTTTTTTCCTGTTGCCCAGTTGGTTCTCTTACCTTGGTAAGGTTCTTTTTTCTGATGTGGGTACTGCGTTGCTTTAGGCGCGGCTGCGTTTTTCCCACCCCTCGTGTCTACACTGCTCTGGGACGTCCCCATTAGTGAAGATTATGATGTGGCGGCGACTGTCGGAGGACGTAAGAGAAAACTGAATTTTTGTAAAATCTTACCGTAAAATTCCTTTCTCTGAGTCCTCCGACAGTCACCGCCCCCACCCCTCTTTTGGGGTTTTGTTATGTACTCTACTGCTATGCTACTGAAACTGAGTTGAGAATGCAGGAAGCAGGGAGGTATTGACTGAGGGGACCACCACCTAGGGGTGTGATATGCTAAAAGCTTTGATATTAACAAATCTTGTTGCCTAGCTACTCCTGCGGAGAAAAGGTCAATAACCCCATTAGTGAAGATTATGAAGTGGCGGCGACTGTCGGAGGACTCAGAGAAAGGAATTTTACGGTAAGATTTTACAAAAATTCCGTTTTTCCATCCGTCCAGGGGATCGGATGGGAGCGTACAGGCGGTCCGCTTTCATCCGATTCCCCCATAGAGATGCATGGGGCTCTGACACCTCCCTCTCCGCACACAGAGCGGAGAGGGAGCTGTCAACTGCCTGCTCAGCGGGGGATCTGTGTATCGATCCCCCGCTTAGCAGCACAGATCCGCCTACGGAGGCGAACTGTGTGAAAGAAGCCTTAGAGAATTTTTAGCAAATATATTGTTTTGATAAACATTTGCACAAATATCACAGGACGTTAAAATCAGTAGCACCTTCTTTTTATTCTACAGTTCATATGCTTTCAGAATATATATTTTGTTTGGGGGGTCTTAAACTCTGAAAGCAAGAGGGTTAAAGCAGGGTTTTTTTTTTTTTTTTAAAGGACAATCACTTTACCCACTTAAGGACCTGGCCTTTTTCTGACACCTGTTATTTAAAAGTTAAAATCAGTATTTTTGGCAAAAAAAAAGTATTTGGAATCCCCCAAACGTTTTTTATAATATATGTTTTTTTTTTTTTAGCAGAGACCCTAGAGAATAAAATGGAGATAGTTGCAATACTCTGTCACACTGTATTTGTCTTACAAATGCAGTTCTTTTGGAAAAAATACACTTTTTTAAATTAAAAAATAAGAAAACAGTGAAGTTAGCCCAATTTTTTTCCCCTCTAATGTGAAAGAGAATGTTACACCAAGTAAATTGATACCGAACACGTCATGCTTCAAAATTGCGCATGTTCATGGAATGGCGACAAACTTTGGTCCCTAAAAATCTTTACAGGCAACACTTTACAAATTCCTACAGGTTACCAATTTAGAGTTACAGAGGAGGTCTAGGGCGAGAATAATTGCTCTCGCTCCAACGATCGCGGCAATACCTCACGTGTGGTTTGAACACCGTTTACATATGTAGGCGCGACTTGGGTATGTGTTCACTTCTGCTCGAGGGTCCAGGCACTTTAAGAAAAAATGTTTTTTTCTTTTACTTTTTATTTTACACTATCCCTTTAAAATTCTCTTTCATTCACTGACACAGCTTAAATTCTTCTGACCATTGGCTTATGCTCTCGCTCTCTAGGAGTAGGACTAGGCGGTAACCTTTTTGGTTACGCCCCTGGGGCAGTCCCAGAGGGTATACCATCACTTCCTGCTGTAGGACACCATTTTTGTCTGCCTAGTCAGGAGTAAGGACCTGGCTCTGTGCTGGGATCTGCTATTCTGGCATTTTTTTCTATTCTAAATGGAGTTTTTTTTTTACTTTTTCTTTATTAAAGGGGGCACAAAAAGTTCCCTAGCAGCCCGGGAAGTGGCCGGCATCTTGAAGTGGGCAGAACGATATGTTCCCGGCCCTCTCTGCTGTGCACGGGGGTAAAGAATTGGCAAGCAGACTATCTCAGTCGGCAGACATTGGATCTGGGAGAATGGTCTCTTCATCTTGAGGTATTTCATCAACTGTGTCTTTGGTGGGGGATCCCCGATGGACCTGCTGGCTTCACGTCTCAACAGGGTACTCAGTGCCTCCTGGGCCTTCCATCATTGGGCTTCAGAGCCACCTAGTCGTCGGTGCACACTTTCACAAAGTTCTATAAAGGGGATGTGTTGGCATTGTGGATGCTTCTTTTGGCCACAAGGTTTTGCAGGCTGCTGTTTAGGAGGACCTAATCCTCTGAGGGTATATTGTTTTTTTTTTTTTTTTTTTTTTTTTCAGGTGGGCTCCAGTTGTTTTTTGTTGAGCTCCTGTTGTCTGGTTGGCTACTGGTTAGCCTTGGGAATTGTTTTGCTGTTCCCACCCTCTAGGTTTAACACTGCTTTGGGACATCCTAATGGTCATGAAGATCAGGAGCTATGTCGGTCAATAAACAAAAGACAAAATGGGATTTTTGATTTGCCTTAAAATCCATTTCTCTGATGTTCAGTGACCGACACAGCACCCACCCCTCTGTGCAGCTGTAATTCTTCTGACTCTGCATATAACAAATATATAGAAAAATAAGCCGCGCTGCGTGATATGGGTGAAACAAATGTCCAAACAAAGTTAATGTCCCAAATATCAACTTGAATGACGCTGTAAAACAAAGAACACACTCCACGGTCTCTTTAGGAAATGCGCTTACCAAATAGCCACTAAAAATCTGCAAGATTCATGTGCTGAGATGATGTCACAGATCTGGGAGATTGGAGTTGTCAGAGTCCTCAGCGAATGGTGTGAATGGTATATATAAAGAAAGAAAAAACTTGCATAGTGTCATACCGTATATTGTAGTGATTAACTATAGTAGATACCACCACCAATAGGAAATCTCTATCAATCGTGCAGCAGCTCACCAAATAAATAGATTTAGTCAGTGAATATCCCAGTGTCAAAGGAGATAAATGTGGAAAAAGCCACCTCCAATTGTGAAGCCTCTTACCGAAAGTAGATTAGAATGAGCAGACAGGTCAATCCAAATAGCCAAGAAGCCAGGAACGTCACTCAAAAGCACTACAAGCCTCTTACCAAACAACAAAAACAATCTGTGCGGTATGATCTCTAATAGCGACTCCCCTTCATAGGTACAGCTCCAGGACCAACGGCATCAATGATGTTTGCTGTAATCTCAGTACCAGAGTAATATTGCACCAGCCCGAGTGAAGAGAGAGCGCCAATAGTGTAATAAAATCTTAACTGGTTTATTGTATTAAAGGAAAAACACTTACAAACATAGTAGATAAAATCGCGATGGATGGAAAGCCGCCGGCCGGACGGCAAAGCACATCCGCTCCTAGGATAACTTCCGGGATGACGTCAGCACGCCGCGACCTGACAGCGTTTCGTCCAAGAAGACGTTATCAAAGGTACGGACGGCGTGCTGACGCCATCTCTTATATGAAAAAACGAATTGCGATACCCGGAAGTGTTTGAACAGTTCCGCCCTAAAGCTGTGAACCGGACATCCAGTGACCGGAACCAGGATAAATCTATCTCACCATTTTGATTAAGGGCACATATCAATTTCACTCACCCAAAGTGTCCCATAATAGGGCAAACACATTAAAAGGTAAAACGGGCATATTGGCATACCGGATATGAAATTGAAAATTGATATATAAATCATAAAAAACCATAAATATAATCAAATTTGAAATATAAAGCAGGTATGAGTATTGTATATCACAGCGTCATCTAGCGCTCAGATAAAGGACATCATGAGCAAAGCAGCACTAAAGACCACAAAAAAGCCAATTAACCATATTAAATAAGTTAAAGGTCAAACTACAGCGGAATGAGTTCAAACTCTAACCGGAGATCAACATCACAAATATAAGGCCACCTATTAGATGTTACAAATACATTAGGAGGCTAATCAAAAAAGCTAAACACTTTTATATCAGCAGTGTGAACAATAGTTCCAATACATGAATAAATAACCATAATATTACCACACAGCAAAGTGTGATGGCTGACACAAAGTGTAAGTTCTAACTTTTAATAGATAGTATAATGTGAAATAGTGAAAAAAGGGGGGGGAATGCAATCTACATCAAGTGATATAGTAAATGATGTAGAGATTCCCATAGGTGAACCACTCAAATTAAATAAATAAATTTAAAGATAAAATAAAAGAACAGACACTTATAAGGTTAGAAGAACTGAGAGTTATCCAAAAATGCATTAACCTCAACATCAACATTGAGGCCATAGGGTACATAGCATTTTACACAATGTATCCAGGACATCTCAAGTTTCGAGATGCCCCTAACAAGAGGCTCACCCCTCCAATGTGGCACAAAACGGTCTATGCCCAGAAAGAGGGTGTGTCTAGGATCTTTATGTACTGCTGCATAATGTTTGGATACTGAGTGTTTAGGGAAGCCCTTCCTTATATTTGCCACATGTTCATTTAGTCTTACATTAAGTGGGCGTTTTGTCCTGCCTATGTATTGGTGTCCGCATGGACACTGAAGTAGATAGACAACCCCAGTAGTTGTGCATGATATAAAAGGCTCTATATCATGCTTACGTCCTGTACTGTTGGATACAAATTCCTGAACTCTTCTCCGTTTATTGGAACGAAGGGTGCAAATTTGGCAACGATTGCACCTATAATATCCAGTAAGTTGTTGCAAAAAACTGGGTTTAGGGACAGGGGGTTCCAAGATATTAGGAGAAACCTTGTCCCTCAAAGAGGGAACTCCCCTAAAAACCACTTTAGGTTTAGTAGGTACGTTTTCTGGAAGCACCAGATCATTGTTTAATATATGCCAATGACGAGCAACTAGATTCTTTATGGTCATATGTTGACTAGAATATGTAGTCACAAATGGCAGAGTAAAGGGGTCAGCCTGATCTTGCCTTCTAGATATACTCAACAGGACCTGTCTGTCGGTTGATCTCACCTCAGACAGAGCATGTTGAAGGAACTCCTCATTATATCCCTTATCTAGAAATCTTGTTGTTAAAGTTTGTGCCTGTCTATCAAAGTCACGAATATCAGAACAGTTCCGTCTGATGCGGAGGTATTGGCCCTTTGGGATAGCTCGCAACCAAGGAGCATGGTGGCAACTCTCGACAGGAATATAAGAATTCCTGTCGGTGGATTTGAAATGGGTGGAGGTGACAAATTGTCCATCCCTGATGGAAATATTCAAATCCAAAAAGTTGACACCTAATTGGCTGCATTCATAATTCAAATGTATGCCTCTATCATTAGAATTGAGATCTTCCAAAAATGAGGATAGATCATCATGTGTGCCATCCCATAGGAGGAGGACGTCATCGATATACCTAGCCCACAGAAGAATCTGTGGGCAGTGATATGCATAAATGACGTCCTCCTCCCATTGGGCCATGAAGAGATTGGCCAGGGACGGGGCATATTTGGCCCCCATGGCCACGCCAGTGATCTGACGATAAAATTGGCCGTTATACCAGAAGTAGTTATGTTGTGCTGCAAATTTAAGCAACTCCATGATAAAGGAAATTTGAGCTTCTGGTAAGTTAGAGTCACGAGTTAGAAACATATTAACGGCATCAAGGCCTACCTCATGCGGAATTACCGTATAGAGGGATGAAACGTCAGCTGTGACCAGCCATAGATGTTCTGTAGGTCTTAAATCGGCCAACATATTAATAACGTGCTTAGTGTCCTTAATGAAGAAGGTGTGGCCTGAACCAGGGGTTGCAAATACGTGTCTATATATTTCCCCACCCGGGACGTCACAGAGTCAATGCCACTGACTATGGGATGCCCCGGGGGGGAAACAAGACTTTTATGTAATTTTGGCAAATAATATATCACTGGAGTGCGAGGGCACTTAGGGACCAAAAATGCCTTTTCCTTGTTGTTCAGGATACTGGAGTTATAACCCCTCTCTACCAATGATTGTAAAGTTTTTTTATATGAGGCTTTAGGGTCCTTAGGTAACAACACATATGTTTGTCTGTCACCAAGGATGCGCTGCATTTCATCCTCATAATCTTTCTTTTCTCTTACGTCCTCCGACAGTCGCCGCCTCTTCATATTCGTCACATATGGGGTATTAGACTTTGCTTCGAAGGAGTAGCTAGGCAACAGAATATGTTAACATTAAAGCTTTTAACATATCCCACCCTCAAGGGGTGGTCCCCTCAGTCAATACCCTCCTACTTCCTGCAACCATATCTCAGTTTCAATGTCTAGCTTGTCAGGAGTGGCTGGCTCTCTCTGTGCTGGGGCTTTGTGCCCCAGACTCTTTCTTCTTTTTTGATTTTTTGTTTGAGTTTTCTCTCTACCTTTACTTAGCTGTTCTTTTTGTCAGCATTAGTTAGTTCTTCTGATGAAGAGGATCATGCGGGCTGGGTCTCGGGCTGATCCCCCTGGTCGCAGGTCGTGGGTCAGTGGCTTCCCAGCCTGCCATCGAGCGTTCAGCCAGGTAACGCTCCTGGCACAGTGAACGACCCATCCCTGTTCGGTGCAGGGATGATTGGTGAGGTGGCTACCTCACTGGACGCTGTGCGGTTTCTTAACCTCCATTTTGTGCGTCTTGTATGCGACTCTCCCTGCCTCATGCGCAGCGGCTTGTTCGCCTGTGCGGGTTCCCCACGCCATTTTGAGGTAAGTGTATCTATGTGGGGACCTGTCTGTCTGGGGGGGGGGTGTCAGTCTGGGACTGTGTAACCTGCCTCTGTTCTCACTGTTTGTCTCCCTATCACTCGGCTGCATGCTGTGGGCTGCAAGGGGGGGGGGGGAGCTGTGTGACACTATGTGTGTCAGCTTTGTCAGTGTGAGAAGCTGTGTGCTGTGGGGCATGTTTTGTGGCATGTTTGGGCACTATACAGCGATCGCTGCGGCGATCTACCATGTTTTTTATATATGGCTAAAATGTGTGCATTACTGTACTGTGGAGCGGCGGTTTCGGCGCCAAACGGCGCCATTTTGCCTACACTCGCTCCGGCCGCATGTTCTACATGCATGGCGGCCATTTTCTTGTAGCCTCCCATAGGCTTTAATAGAGCGCCCTGGTCGCATCACTTCCTCTTCTCCTGGGTACACCGATCGAGGCAGCAGCAGCGGCGAGGGTCTCCTCAGGTTATATCCTTCTTTTCCATTGCCTGTGTCAGTTTTATTGTCCCTGTGGGGGTCTTATTGTGCTTGTGTGTGGTGCGGTGGGATGCGCTCGCCGCGCTTGTTAAAGGGGCAGTTAACCCTTTATTATCCGGCATTTGATATTGGGGCAATGGATTCTCAGGAGGGCAAATTTCCTACCGCCTTGGTGGATAGCCAGGGGACCGCTGTTTCCCCCCCAGGGGGGGATTTAGCCTCTATTGTGGCTGGCCTTGCTGCTCAGGTGCAGATGCTGGTGGCTGCTCAATCTACTAAGAGACCCAGAGTTTCTCTTTCCTCTGATTCTGAGGGTGAAGGTGATGGGGCTGTTATGGCGGGGGTCTCCTTATCGGGGTCCCGCTCCTCCCTGGATCTAGTGGGGTCCGAGGTGGAGGCTGAAGTTGAAAGGGTTGATAATTCTCCCCCTGGCTCTCCTGAAGAGCTTGCAATCATGGATGAATTGATTGCTTCCATAAAACAAACGCTGCGTTTGCAGGATGAAGTGTGTCCCCCTGCTGCCTTGGCGGCTTATGGGACGCAGAGAAAACGCAGGACGCCGCAGGTTTTTCCCTGCAATGATGATTTTCAGCGCGCTGTTAAGGAACAATGGCGCAATCTACGCAAACCTTTTGCTGTGCCAAGTAGGTTCAAGCTGCGTTATCCTTTCTTGCCTTCCACTGATGAACGGTGGTGTGTGCCACCCCCGGTGGATCACGCAATTGCGGTTTTAAACAAATCTACTGCGATTCCTGCAGAGGATTCCCCGGTGTTCCGTGATGCCACGGATAGGAGATTGGAGTCTCTTGCCCGTCATACTTACTCTATTACGGGTTCTATGCTTAAGGCTCTGTTTGCCTCTCTCATGGCAGCCCAGGCTGTCGCAAGTTGGACGCAGATGCTTAGGCGCGTCCTAGTGGCCGATTCGGCCTCGCCGGCGACCCTGGATATGGTGGATCAAATCCACCAGGGTGTCATGTATCTGTGTGATGCGGACTTGGACTTAGTCCCGTTGGCTGCACGTGTGCACAGCGTGGCGGTGTTGTCTCGCCGCCTGGTTTGGTTGAAATGTTGGTCGGTAGGGATGCACCGAAATGAAAATTCTGGACCGAAACCAAAACCGAAAATGCAGGAAGCCCTTGGCCGAAAACCGAAACCGAAAATGACTTTTCTCTTACGTCCTCCGACAGTCGCCGCCTCTTCATATTCGTCACATATGGGTATTAGACTTTGCTCCGAAGGAGTAGCTAGGCAACAGAATATGTTAACAATAAAGCTTTAACATATCCCACCCTCAAGGGGTGGTCCCCTCAGTCAATACCCTCCTACTTCCTGCAACCATATCTCAGTTTTAATGTCTAGCTTGTCAGGAGTGGCTGGCTCTCTCTGTGCTGGGACTTTTTGTCCCAGACTCTTTCTTCTTTTTGATATTTTGTTTGAGTTTTCTCTCTACCTTTACTTAGCTGTTATTTTTGTCAGCATTAGTTAGTTCTTCGGACGAAGAGGATCATGCGGACTGGGTCTCGGGCTGATCCCCCTGGTCGCAGGTCGTGGGTCAGTGGCTTCCCAGTCTGCCATCGAGCGTTCAGCCAGGTAACGCTCCTGGCACAGTGAACGACCCATCCCTGTTCGGTGCAGGGATGATTGGTGAGGTGGCTACCTCACCGGACGCTGTGCGGTTTCTGAACCGCCATTGTGTGCGTCTTGAATTGCGACTCTCCCTGCCTCATGTGCAGCGGCTTGTTCGCCTGTGCGGGTTCCCCACGCCATGTGAGGTAAGTGTATCTATGTGGGGACCTGTCTGTCTGGGGGGGGTCTCAGTCTGGGACTGTGTAACCTGCCTTTAATCACACTGCTTGTCTCCCTATCTCTCGGCTGCATGCTGTGGGCTGCAAGGGGGGGGGGGAGCTGTATGACACTGAGTATGTCAGGCTGGGCAGTGTGAGGAGCTGTGTGCTGTGGGGCATGTTTTTAATGGCATGTTGGGGCATATACAGCGATCGCTGCGGCGATCTAACATATAGGGATAATATTGTGTGTGATTTTATGCACTGTGGAGCGGCGATTTCGGCGCCAAACGACGCCATTTTACCGGCGCCCGCTCCGGCCGCATGGTTTACATGCACGGCGGCCATTTTCTTGTAGCCTCCATAGGCTTACATAGAGCGCCCTGGCAGCATCACTTCCTCTCTCCTGGAAGCACCGATCGAGGCAGCAGCAGCAGCGGAGTCTCCTCAGGTTTTATCCTTCTATTCCTGTGTTCCATTGCCTGTATTCAGTCTGTATATTCCCTGTGGGGGTCTCATTGTGCCTGAGTGTGGTGCGGTGGGCTGCGCTTGCCGCGCTTGCTGTAAGGGGGCAGTTAACCCTTGGTTGTCTGGCATACAGGGGCAATGGATTCTCAGGAGGGCAAGTTTCCCACAGTATTGGTGGAAAGCCAGGGGACCGCTGTTTCCCCCCCAGGGGGGGATTTAGCCACTATTGTGGCTGGCCTTGCTGCACAGGTGCAAATGCTGGTGGCTGCTCAATCTACTAAACGGCCCAGAGTTGCTCTGTCCTCTGATTCTGAGGGTGAAGGTGATGGGGCTGTTCTGGCGGGGACCCCCCTATCGGGGTCCCGCTCCTCTCTTGATCTAGTGGGGTCTGAGGTAGAGGCTGAAGTTGAGGGGGTTGATAATTCTCCCCCTGGCTCGCCTGAAGAGCTTGCAATCATGGATGAGTTGATTGCTTCCATTAAGCAGACGCTACGTTTGCAGGACGAGGTGTGTCCCCCAGCTGCCTTGGCGGCTTATGGGACGCAGAGAAAACGCAGGACGCCGCAGGTTTTTCCCTGCAATGCTGATTTTCAGCGCGCTGTTAAGGACCAATGGCGCGATTTGCGCAAGCCTTTTGCGGTACCAAGTAAATTTAAGCTGCGTTATCCTTTCTCGCCTGCCACTGATGAACGGTGGTGTGTGCCTCCACCAGTGGATCATGCAATTGCGGTTTTGAACAAAGCCACTGCGATCCCTGCAGAGGGATCCCCTGTTTTCCGTGATGCCACGGATAGGAGACTGGAGTCTCTTGCCCGTCATACTTATTCTGTTACGGGTTCTATGCTTAAGGCTCTGTTTGCTTCTCTCATGGCGGCCCAGGCGATCGCAAGTTGGACGCAGATGCTTAGGCGCGTCCTAGTGGCCGATTCGGCCTCGGCGGCGACCCTGGATATGGTGGATCAGATCCACCAGGGTGTCATGTATCTGTGTGATGCGGACCTGGACCTGATTCCGTTGGCCGCGCGTGTGCACAGCGTGGCGGTGTTGTCTCGCCGCCTGGTTTGGTTGAAATGTTGGTCGGTGGACCAATCTTCACGTAAAACCTTAGCCAATCTGCCTTATGATGGGTCTCGCCTTTTTGGGGAGTCCCTGGATGTGTTGATTAAGGGGATTACCGGGGGTAAGAGCACTCTCTTGCCCCATTTCCCCAAGGCTAAGGGGGCTTCTGGGAAGAAGCATGCTCATTTTCGGCCCCCTCAGGGGTCCTTTCGTGCCTTTCGGCCGCACTACAAGGGCAAACCGTTCAAGGGCCAAGGCTCTCAGAAGAAGCCCTGGTCTGGGAAACAGAAGTCCGGTCAATCCGGACCTGCGGCCCATAACAGTTCGGCCTGAAGGGGCGCCCTCACCCAGTTTTGGGGTGGGGGGACGCTTGCTCGGTTTTCTTCAGCCCTGGTTGGCCCGTGTGAGGGACAGATGGGTTCTAGAAATCGTTCGATCTGGTTACAAGATCGAGTTTCTCTCTCGGCCGGAGAGCAGATTTTTTCCCTCAAATCTTCAACTGTCTCCAGAGCGCCTGCGGGATCTGCACCTGGCGGTGCGGGACCTGAGGGCTCAGGGAGTGGTGGTTCCGGTGCCTCATCGGGACAGATTTCGGGGGTTTTATTCCAATCTGTTCACCGTGCCCAGGAAGGAGGGCAAGGTTCGTCCGATTCTGGACTTGAAAGCTCTGAACCGCTCTGTGCGAGTTCGCAAGTTCCGCATGGAATCCCTGCGCTCGGTGGTGGCTGCCCTGGTTCCGGGGGAATTCATGGCCTCCATCGATTTGAAGGATGCGTACCTTCACATCCCCATATTCGAGGGTCATCAGAAGTACCTTCGATTTGCCATTGCGGTGGATCACTACCAGTTTGTGGCGTTGCCCTTTGGGCTCGCCTCGGCTCCGCGGGTCTTCACCAAGGTGCTTGCACCGGTTCTGGCATTATTGAGAGCCCAGGGCATTTCTGTCCTGGGGTATCTGGACGACATTCTGGTTCGGTCTGCGACCAGACAGGGTCTGGAGAAGGACCTGTCTGTCACAATGCAAACTCTGCAGGAGTTCGGTTGGACGATAAATGTTCCAAAGTCGACACTGAGTCCGTCGGTTCGTCTCCCCTATCTGGGAATGATACTGGACTCGGTGCAGGCGAAGGTCTTCCTGCCGGAAGACAAACTCAGGACTCTTCAGGAGGAAGTCAGGTCCCTCAGGGACGTTCCACACTCGTCTCTGCGGACGGGTATGAGATGTCTGGGATTGATGGTCTCGGCCTTCGAGGCGATTCCTTTCGCGCAGTTTCACACGCGGGGTCTCCAAGCGGAGATCCTGTCCAGGTGGGACGGGCGACCTCAATCTCTGGATCTTCAGATCTCGTTGAGTCATCGCACCAGGGAAAACCTTCTGTGGTGGCTCCAGTCCCCGTTGGTGTCCGGGGGCAAGTCGTTTGGTCCGATCTCGTGGACGATAATCACCACGGATGCCAGCCTGTCGGGCTGGGGTGGTGTTCTGGGCGTTCTGTCCGCCCAGGGGACCTGGTCGGAGGGGGAGTCTTCCCTTCCGATCAACATTCTGGAATTGCGTGCGATAAGGCTCTGTCTTCATCGCTGGACGGACCGGCTGCAGGGCTGCCCGGTTCGGGTGCAGACGGACAATGCCACGGCGGTGGCCTACATCAACCACCAAGGGGGCACCGGGAGTGCCCGAGCGGCTCGAGAAGTGGCCGACATTCTGTCTTGGGCCGAGACTCATGTCCCGGCGATAACGGCGGTTCACATTCCGGGAGTGGAGAACTGGCAGGCGGACTATCTGAGTCGCCAGACCCTGGATCAGGGGGAATGGTCTCTCCACCCGGCTGTCTTCCAGATGTTGTGCGCGAAGTGGGGTCTTCCAGATGTGGACCTGTTCGCGTCTCGCCTCAACTACAAGGTGAAGAGGTTCGTGGCAAGGACGCGCGACCCTCGGGCAGACGCGTCGGACGCGTTAGTGGCCCCGTGGCATCAGTACAGGCTGATGTACGCGTTTCCACCGATTCAGTTGCTGTCCAGGTTCCTTCGCAGGTTGCACTCGGAACGCAGCACGGTGATTCTTGTGGCACCAGACTGGCCTCGCCGGTCCTGGTACGCAGACCTCGTGAATCTGGCGGTCGACGCTCCTTGGCGTCTACCTCTTCGAGACGATCTACTGTCTCAAGGACCGATTTACCATCCTGCTTTACAGTCGCTGGCTTTGACGGCCTGGCTGTTGAGACCGAGGTCCTGAAGGAGAAGGGTCTCTCTCCAGAGGTCGTTCATACTTTGATCAACGCGAGGAAGTCTTCCTCGGGGAAGGTTTATTACCGTACTTGGAAGGCCTATTTTGCCTGGTGTGAGTCCAGGGGGTTTTCACCCCGCACGTACTCGGTTTCCCGTGTGCTGTCTTTCCTTCAGACGGGTGTCGATCAGCGTTTGGCGCTGGCTACGATTAAGGGTCAGGTGTCGGCGCTGGCCGTTCTGTTTCAACGTCCCGTGGCTTCCAACTCCTTGGTTGGCACTTTTATTCAGGGTGTGCGGCATCTGGTTCCTCCTAGGAGGGATCCTTTGCCCCCTTGGGACTTGAATCTAGTTCTATCTGTGTTACAACGTGCTCCTTTTGAACAGATCAGGGAGATCTCGTTGTCTATGTTGTCCAAAAAGGTCGCCTTTTTGGTGGCGATCACTTCGGCTCGCAAAGTGTCGGAACTGGCGGCTTTGTCCTGCAAGTCTCCGTACCTGGTTGTTCATTTGGATAAGGTGGTCTTGCGACCTAATCCTTCTTTTCTACCGAAACGAGTTTCGGAATTCCATCTTGACGAGGATATTGTTTTGCCTTCGTTGTGCACGAAGCCTAAACATCCGAAGGAGGTGAGATTGCACTCTCTGGATGTTGTTCGGGCGATAAGGGTTTACCTTAAATCGACTGAGTCTTTTCGTAAGACTGACTCCTTGTTTGTTCTTCCAGAGGGTCCTCGGAAGGGCATGGCGGCTTCCGCCTCTACCATTGCCAAATGGATCAGGCAGACCATTGAACAGGCCTATGCCTTGCAGGGGAAGGTTCCCCCTGTGCCTGTGAAGGCGCACTCTACTAGATCACTGAGTACGTCTTGGGCCTGCCGTCATGGGGCTTCTGTAGCCCAGGTGTGTAAGGCGGCGACTTGGTCGACCGTACACACTTTCACAAAATTCTACAAAGTAGATGTTCAGGCATCGGCGGATGCTTCCTTTGGCCGCAAGGTTCTTAGTGCGGCTGTTCCATAGGGTCCCTTGTTGGGGACTCCTGGCTGTTGGGATAGTTTTTTGTATCCCCTGGTTTTTTTGTCTTTTCCTGGGTTGTTGCTCCTGTTGAGCACTTATTTTTGCTGTTGCCCAGCTGGTTTCCTTCCTTTGGTAAGGTTCCTTTCTTTGATGTGGAGACTGCGTTGCCTTTCGGCGCGGATGCGTTTCCCACCCCTCATGTTTGCACTGCTTTGGGACGTCCCCATATGTGACGAATATGAAGAGGCGGCGACTGTCGGAGGACGTAAGAGAAAACGGAATTTTTGTAAAATCTTACCTGTAAAATTCCTTTCTCTGAGTCCTCCGACAGTCGCCGCCCCCGCCCCTCTTTTGGGGTTTGAATGTATACTCTACTGCTATTCCACTAAAACTGAGATATGGTTGCAGGAAGTAGGAGGGTATTGACTGAGGGGACCACCCCTTGAGGGTGGGATATGTTAAAGCTTTATTGTTAACATATTCTGTTGCCTAGCTACTCCTTCGGAGCAAAGTCTAATACCCATATGTGACGAATATGAAGAGGCGGCGACTGTCGGAGGACTCAGAGAAAGGAATTTTACAGGTAAGATTTTACAAAAATTCCGTTTTTCCCCCCAAATTATTTTAAAATAGATAGAACAGGGGCATACGACAGAAACAGGCAGCGATGTACACCTGTAGCTAGTATGCAGTATATGTACTGTGATGGGTTGGCAAGTGGTTAATTTAATTACCAATGATATTTGTATTATGCAGCATGAGGGGGTTAATGTATTGCCACTGCTGGTCACTGATGCATTAGTGACCGACCAGTGGCAGTTAATTAACCCCTTTGTGCTGCATTAGTACAACCAGTATCAGTGTTAATTAACACTGGTTGCACTGATACTGGTTGCACTAATGCAGCACAAAGGGGTTAATTAAGTGCCACTGGTCGGTCACTAATGCGTCTGTGACCAGCAGTGACAATACATTAGCCCCCTCATGCTTCATAATACAAATACCATTGGTAACCTCACCTCAGCCCCCCCACCTCAATGATGCAATGTCCTTACTTGTCAGCACCTCTCTGCTCCTCCCGTCCCCTTCCTTTCAAAAATGCCGCCTCCCGGTGATGTCACTACTACGGCTCTGTGTATGTCACCAGGACAGAAAGTCAGGGAAATTTCCCCAACAGTAATAAGGTTTTAAAACAAGGTGTGAATATAGCTCTGAGGGGCATCCTAATCACACTAGCAGCGCTCCAATGAATTCTTAAGGAGAATCGTATACAACCACTACAATACATATATAAAATACATTCAGTATTTTATATATGTATTGTAGTGGTCGTATACGATTCTCCTTAAGAATTCATTGGAGCGCTGTTAGTGTGATTAGGATGCCCCTCAGAGCTATATTCACACCTTGTTTTAAATTTATTCTATTTATAGCAGCTGTTATCTTATTTGTCAGCTTTAAGCTAGCGCTGGGTGAGTGGGCAGTTTTTTAATTACTTACTCCTTTTTGTACAAGTAATAAGGTTTTGTTGGAGTAAGGCTTTAACATACAGTGCCTTTTTCACAGATTTGATGTATGTTACAAAGTGTATACAATGTGTATCTGCAGTCAAATCTTAACAAGAGAGAGAGACTGTTACAAAGTGTTTCTGAGAGAGAGAGAATGTTACGTTTTGACTGCAGAAACACTTTGTAACATTCCATTTCAGAGAGAGAGAGAGAGACTGACTCTAGGCTGTGATTTATAATCCGTTCTAACTAGACGCTACAGCAGCAGACATCCACATTACCTTCTTCTACAGCGAACGGCACATGGAAGGGAGGAGGTGGGTGCAACGATTCAGCATTAGGCGCGGAGGAGGATAAGATCCTTTGCATTCTAAGTCCCTCTCCCCCGAGCCGTCTAGCGACCACTGTAGCTCACAATGAAGCCCCAGTGTAACCAGCATAGGATCGCAGCAGTCAGCAGCACACATACCCGCAAATGACAGGGAAGTGAAGGACTCACTTTTAACTGATATCAGCATACATTTTCGGCATCCTTAACCCCCTATCGGCCGAAATTGGATACTCACATTTTCGGCCGAAATTATCGGTGGCCGAAATTTCGGTGCACCTCTATTGGTCGGTGGACCAATCTTCACGTAAGACCTTAGCCAATCTGCCTTATGATGGGTCTCGCCTTTTTGGGGAGTCCTTGGATGTGTTGATTAAGGGGATCACCGGAGGTAAGAGCACTCTCTTGCCCCATTTCCCCAAGGCTAAGGGGGCTTCTGGGAAGAAGCATGCTATTTTTCGGCCCCCTCAGGGGTCCTTTCGTGCCTTTCGGTCGCACTACAAGGGCAAACCGTTCAAAGGTCAAGGCTCTCAAAAGAAGCCCTGGTCTGGGAAACACAAGTCCGGTCAGTCCGGATCCGCAGCCCATAACAGTGCGGCCTGAAGGGGCGCCCTCACCCAGTTTTGGGGTGGGGGGGCGCTTGCTCGGTTTTCTTCAACCCTGGTTGGCCCGCGTGCGGGACAGATGGGTTCAGGAGATCGTTCGATCTGGTTACAAGATCGAGTTTCTCTCTCGGCCGGAGAGCAGATTTTTTCCCTCAAATCTTCAGCTGTCTCCAGAGCGTTTACGGGACCTGCACCTGGCGGTGCGGGACCTGAGGGCTCAGGGAGTGGTGGTTCCGGTGCCTCATCGGGACAGATTTCGGGGGTTTTATTCCAATCTGTTCACCGTGCCCAGGAAGGAGGGCAAGGTTCGTCCAATTCTGGACTTGAAGGCTCTGAACCGCTCTGCGGGTTCGCAAGTTCCGCATGGAATCCCTGCGGTCGGTGGTGGCTGCCCTGGTTCCGGGGGAATTCATGGCCTCCATCGATTTGAAGGATGCGTATCTTCACATCCCCATTTTCGAGGGTCACCAGCGGTACCTTCGATTCGCCATTGTGGAGGATCACTACCAGTTTGTGGCGTTGCCTTTTGGTCTCGCCTCGGCTCCGCGGGTTTTCACCAAGGTGCTTGCACCGGTTCTGGCATTATTGAGAGCCCAGGGCATTTCTGTCCTGGGGTATCTGGACGACATTCTGGTTCGGTCTGCGACCAGCCAGGGTCTGGAGAAGGACCTGTCTGTCACGATGCAAACTCTGCAGGAGTTTGGTTGGACGATAAATTTTCCAAAGTCGACACTGAGTCCGTCGGTTCGTCTTCCCTACCTGGGAATGATCCTGGACTCGGTGCAGGCGAAGGTCTTCCTGCCGGAAGGCAAACTCAGAACTCTTCAGAAGGAAGTTAGGTCCCTCAGGGACGTTCCGCTCTCGTCTGCGGACGTGCATGAGATGTCTGGGATTGATGGTCTCGGCCTTCGAGGCGATTCCCTTCGCCCAGTTTCACACGCGGGGTCTCCAAGCGGAGATCCTGTCCATGTGGGACGGGCGACCTCAATCTCTGGATCTTCAAATCTCGTTGAGTCATCGCACCAGAAGAGACCTTCTGTGGTGGCTCCAGTCCCCGATGGTGTCCGGGGGCAAGTCGTTTCGTCCTATATCGTGGACGGTGATCACCACGGATGCCAGCCTGTCGGGCTGGGGTGGTGTTCTGGGCGTTCTGTCCGCCCAGGGAACTTGGTCGGAGGGGGAGTCCTCCCTTCCGATCAACATTCTGGAATTGCGTGCGATAAATCTCTGTCTTCATCGCTGGACGGACCGGCTGCAGGGCTGCCCGGTTCAGGTGCAGACGGACAATGCCACGGCGGTGGCCTACATCAACCACCAAGGGGGCACCAGGAGTGCCCGAGCGGCTCGAGAAGTGGCCGACATTCTGACTTGGGCCGAGACTCATGTCCCGGCGATAACGGCGGTGCACATTCCGGGGGTGGAGAACTGGCAGGCGGACTATCTGAGTCGCCAGACCCTGGATCAGGGGGAATGGTCTCTCCACCCGGCTGTCTTCCAGATGTTGTGCGCGAAGTGGGGTCTTCTAGATGTGGACCTGTTCGCATCTCGTCTCAACAACAAGGTGAGGAGGTTCGTGGCAAGGACGCGCGACCCTCGGGCAGACGCGTCGGACGCGTTAGTGGCCCCGTGGCATCAGTACGAGCTGATGTACGCGTTTCCACCGATTCAGTTGCTGTCCAGGTTCCTTCGTAGGTTACACTCGGAACGCAGCACGGTGATTCTTGTGGCACCGGACTGGCCTCGCCGGTCCTGGTACGCAGACCTCGTGAATCTGGCGGTCGACGCCCGTGGCGTCTACCTCTTCGAGACGATCTCCTGTCTTAAGGGCCGATATACCATCCTGCTTTACAGTCGCTGGCTTTGACGGCCTGGCTGTTGAGACCGAGGTCCTGAAGGAGAAGGGTCTCTCCCCGTAGATCGTTCATACCTTGATCAACGCGAGGAAGTCTTCCTCGGGGAAGGTTTACTACCGTACTTGGAAGGCCTATTTTGCCTGGTGTGAGTCCAGGGGGTTTTCACCCCGCACGTACTCGGTTTCCCGAGTGCTGTCCTTCCTTCAAACAGGTGTCGATCAGCGTTTGGCGCTGGCTACGATAAAGGGTCAGGTGTCTGCGCTGGCCGTTCTGTTTCAACGTCCCGTGGCTTCCAACTCCTTGGTTGGCACTTTTGTTCAGGGAGTGCGGCATCTGGTTCCTCCTAGGAGGGATCCTCTGCCCCCTTGGGACTTGAATCTCGTTCTGTGTTACAACGTGCTCCTTTTGAACAGATCAGGGAGATCTCGTTGTCTATGTTGTCCAAAAAGGTCGCCTTTTTGGTTGCGATCACTTCGGCTCGCAGAGTGTCGGAGCTGGCGGCTTTGTCCTGCAAGTCTCCGTATCTGGTTGTTCATTTGGATAAGGTGGTCTTGCGACCTAATCCTTCTTTTCTTCCGAAGCGAGTTTCGGAATTCCATCTTAATGAGGATATTGTCTTGCCTTCGCTGTTTGCGAAGCCTAAACATCCAAAGGAGGTGAGGCTACATTCTTTGGATGTTGTTCGGGCGATAAGGGTTTACCTTAAATCGACTGAGTCTTTTCGAAAGACGGACTCCTTGTTTGTTCTTCCAGAGGGTCCTCGGAAGGGCATGGCGGCGTCGGCCTCTACCATCGCCAAATGGATCAGGCAGACCATTGAAAAGGCGTATGCCTTGCAGGGGAAGGTTCCCCCTGTGCCTGTGAAGGCGCACTCTACTAGATCTCTGAGTACGTCTTGGGCCTGTCGTCATGGGGCTTCTGTAGCCCAGGTGTGTAAGGCGGCGACCTGGTCGACCGTGCACACTTTCACAAAATGCTACAAAGTAGATGTTCAGGCATCGGCGGATGCTTCCTTTGGCCGCAAGGTTCTTAGTGCGGCAATTCCCTAGGGTCCCTTGTTGGGGACCTCTGGCTGTTGGGATAAGTTTTTTATCCCTTGGTTCTTTGTCTTTTCCTGGGTTGTTGCTCCTGTTGAGCAATTATTTTTTCCTGTAGCCCAGCTGGTTTCCTTCCTTTGGTAAGGTTCCTTTCTTTGATGCAGAGACTGCGTTGCCTTTCGGCGCGGATGCGTTTCCCACCCCTCATGTTTGCACTGCTTTGGGACGTCCCCATATGTGACGAATATGAAGAGGCGGCGACTGTCGGAGGACGTAAGAGAAAACTGAATTTTTGTAAAATCTTACCTGTAAAATTCCTTTCTCTGAGTCCTCCGACAGTCGCCGCCCCCGCCCCTCTTTTGGGGTTTGGTTGTTTACTCTACTGCTATTCCACTGAAACTGAGATATGGTTGCAGGAAGTAGGAGGGTATTGACTGAGGGGACCACCCCTTGAGGGTGGGATATGTTAAAAGCTTTAATGTTAACATATTCTGTTGCCTAGCTACTCCTTCGGAGCAAAGTCTAATACCCCATATGTGACGAATATGAAGAGGCGGCGACTGTCGGAGGACTCAGAGAAAGGAATTTTACAGGTAAGATTTTACAAAAATTCCGTTATCCAGTACCGCAATACCTCCCCCTTGTCTGCAGGCCTTATCACTAGGTCCTTACGTGCACACAGGGAGTCTAGTCCCTTTTGTAAATCAGATGACAAAATGATTTATGCACTTGAATGCTATCAAGATCTCTTAACATGACATCCCTGAACACTTTCAATGAAGGGGCCAAGCCACCAGGGGGATTAAATAGCGATGCATTAGCAAGACCAGAATGTTTAAACTCCGTGCTAACCACTCTATTTTCTTTGATAGGATTGCTCAAAACATAGCGCTTAATATTAACCTTACGGACAAATCTGTGAATGTCCATATAGGTTTGAAATTTGTCCAGCCTCTTTGGCGGGGCAAATTTCAAACCCTTATCCAAAATCAACTTTTCTTCACAACTCAATTCGGTACTACTCAGATTAAAAATCCCCGTGCCTGCTAGCTTTTTGCTTTTTTTGAGTTGACACCTCCTGCCTCCTCTAGTTCCTCTTCTGGTTCTGCCGGACGTTTTACTCCTTGTAGAGCCCTGGGAAAACCCCAACCTGGGTAAATTGAGCCTGGATCATTGGAGCTATGGGGCTTGTTATCCCCTACTAATTCTCTTGAAGAATGAGGGGTGGGGTCATTATGAAAGCCCACTGTGCTAGTCTTATGGGAGGATTGTGCACTATTAGGGGCCTCATTATCCTTAAGTGGATAAAACCTGTTCTGGATCGGAACATTTATATTGGCGATTATCTGCCCTATTAAAGGAACGGTCTCTCTCCTGCCACTGGCGATCACTTCCTCTTCCTCGCATGGGTTCGGAGGGAGGATCATACCATTGAGGGCCAGATCTTGGTGGACTATAATCAAATTGTCCTTGGACCTGTCTCTGTGGACCATAATCGGGACCCTGATTCCTTTGTGAATGGCGAGGGTCTGAATACTGATCAGGTCCCCGTCTCCATTGAGGTGTATTGGAGTAAGGGGGTTGGGTGTAAGTACCTGATTGGTGGACAGGACCATCATAATAATCCCGATTCTGATGTTGCCAACTAGTGTTAGGGCCTGGGGGATTATAATTTCCATTAGGTCTCCCTTGATATGGTTGATGATAACTGTCCTTATTCGCATTCTGCCCTCTGTAAGGGGATTTAAAGGATGGACGTCGGCCCTTACTACGGCTCCTTTCTTTTGTTTTTGTGAAGTTGGGGGGACTACGGGTACTCCCACTACTTGAGTGGCTGATGTATCCATTGTCTCTTCCTCAACATTCAAACTGCCAAGTAATTTTTTTTTGCCACTCAAAAACAGTACAAGTCAAATAGTCTTGTAAATCCCTATTATATTTTTTTCGTTTTTTTATT
Source organism: Pelophylax lessonae (assembly GCF_965119305.1). Classification (NCBI taxonomy): domain Eukaryota; kingdom Metazoa; phylum Chordata; class Amphibia; order Anura; family Ranidae; genus Pelophylax; species Pelophylax lessonae. Next base: position 52,739,311 of record NC_138779.1, on the reverse strand, counting down.
TTTTGGTCCTTTTCCTCTTTCTCTAGATTTTTTAATAGTTCCGCTTAGGCATTTTTATATTCCTCACTTTCTTTGAAGGGGGTCAATTTTTCTTTGACTAGTTTGATCTCCTCATCCAATCTGGAGAGTTTAGCGTTTTTCCTGCTTGTCAAATATCTTAAAAAATTTACCCCAGCTTCATTAAAATATTTGTACCAGTCCTCCAGGTCCACTTCATCAAGTTGAGGACTAACCTCCCACCGGAGGCTTCTAGGTACCATGGACTTCTTGGTGTAGGTGTCCAAAAAGGCTATGTCCCACTTGGTGTGTGTTTCAGTCACGAGTAGATTCTTCAATCGCATGAACAAGCCACTCATGTCTGTCTCACCAGTGGGGATGGATTCAAAAACTCCATCTGTATTAACAGATCTGGAATCTCTATATTCGAAAATATCCATGTGATGGATTAACCTAAGCTGCAGTTAAAGGTCAAAAACAAGGAATAAAAAAAGGGAAGGATAACCGCGCTAAAGTAGGCAAATGATAAATCAGAAAGCAGCGACTTCAAGTGTGACCACACCCTCAGATAGTATATAGAAAAATAAGCCGCGCTGCGTGATATGGGTGAAACAAATAAATGTCCAAACAAAGTTAATGTCCCAAATATCAACTTGAATGACGCTGAAAAACAAAACTGAATAACTATAGCAATGAGAAGGAGTATAACCCCTGGGAGCGCCCATAGGTGTAACCAGATTCTTTTTCTGTCTAGTGTCCTACTTATTTAGGGGGCATCATAAACCATTGGTCATGAAGATCAGGAGCTGTTTCTGTCAATGAACATCAGAGAGTTGGATTTTACAGTAAGTCAAAAATCCCCTTATTATTATTATTATTATTATTTTATTTTTATTTATTTTTTTAGCACTGATCACATTAGTGTCGCTAGTCCCCAAAAATTGCCAGGTGTCTGATTTGTCCGCCGCAATATCACAGTCCTGCTATAAGTCACTTAGCGCCATTAGCCCATTACTAGTAACAAAAAAAAAAAAAAACTAATAATTCCAAAAATATATCCCAAAGTTTGTAGATGCTATAACTTTTCGCAAACCAATCAATCTATGCCTAATGGGGGTTTTTGGGATTTTTTTTTACCAAAAACATGTAGCAGAATACATATTAACCTAAATTGATGAAGAAACTAGATTTTTTTTTTTTTTTTTTTACATTTTTTGTTTTATAACCGTAAGTAAAAAATATTATATCAGGAGAATTCTAGCTTTACTTCAAGCAGGAGTAGATATGAAGTTAGCTTTGAGCACTATCAAAGGGCAGATTTCAGCCTTATCGGTTTTCTTTCCATTAGTTGGTTCAGACCTTCGTCCCGGGAATGTTATGTTTGCTTCCACCTGTGAAGCCACCATTATGTCCTTGGGACTTAAATTTGGTTTTGGCAGTTTTGCAAAAACAGCCTTTTGAGCCTCTGGGGCAAGTTCTGTTATTTTGGCCAGAAAACTGGTCTTTTTGATTGCGATAACTTCAGCTAGAAGGGTATCGGAACTCGCAGCTCTTTCTTGTAAAGAGCCATTCTTGATATTTCATCAAGATAGGGTGATTTTACGTCCACACACCTAGGTTTTTTGCCCAAGGTAGTGTCCGCCTTTTATTTTAATCAGGACATTCTACTACCTTCTTTTTTTCCAGATCCTCACTCAGAGGAAATGTTATTGCATTCTCTTGATGTAATGATGTAATGCGTGCACTTAAGTTTTACTTACAGGAAAGAGCTCGGTTTCATAAGATCGAGAGCTTGTTTGTGCTGCCAACATGCCCCAGAAAGGGGTTGGCAGCATCTAAATCTATGATTTCTTTTTGGATTTGCCAGGTTATTACCCAGGCATATAATTTAGTAGGGAAAGCTCCACCTTTTTCTGTAAAGGCACATTCTACCAGAGGAGTGGGTGCCTCTTGGGCACATCGCCATCAAGCCTCTATGGCTCAGATTTACAAGGCCGCGACCTGGTCGTCGGTGCATACGTTCAACATACACTCGTTTCTATTGAGTGGATGTTGGGACCCAGGAGGAATCTGCATTTCTCTGTCGCTCATTGACAGACGCAGTCCTCTTGATTAATATCAAATTGGGTTATACTGCCCTCTACAGGAGTAGGACACTAGGCAGAAGGAAAACGTTCAGGCCACACCTTAGGGGCAGTCCCAGAGGGTATATCCTCTCTCTCCCTGCTACGGGATGTCAGTTTTTTTCTGTCTAGTCAGGAGTAAGGACCTAAGTTCCTTGCTGGGATCTTTGGTCCTGGCAAGATTTTTTTAGAAAAAAATTTTTTAGGCAGCTTTTTTTCTCCAGTTCCTGTTAGATCTTAAAGCAAGTATGCTGAGACTGGGCGATGGGCTGGATGTTGAGATCCAGTGGTCACCCCAGTCAGCCTACGAGCGCGTGCAGGCCCTAGCTCCGCGCTGGGTCGGCTGCGACATAGTCCCACTGGACGGGGACTGACCCTGCGAGTTAAACGTCTCGCCGGGACGCCGACGACCAGTTGGAAACTGAGTCACGGCGTCCGTATTGGTCGACAGCCCCCCCACCTCGGTGGAGAGGGGTTCTGTCAGGAGTTGGCGCCCGCCTGTTCCGGTATGGTGAGTAAAATGTTCCCCCTCTCCCCCTGACGGGTTTGTGGGTGGACGCGGGCCCCTCCCTGGGATGATCGGACCCTCATGATCCTGAATCCCCCCTCTATCCTATAACAGGTGTCACAGATCAACCTCTTGAGGGTGATTCAGTGAATAAGAACCAGGAGGCTTGGTTTGGGAGCTGACTATCGGAAGTCACTGTATGAGGGGCACTGTAAAGGGACCATGACTGAAGTCAGTGGCTGGGATTACTGTTAGGATGGCCATGTAAGAAGGTGATGGCATCCTACCTTATACATAAGGTTGCAATACCGGCTGATGCCTGTGCCTGGACTACCGCCATCCGCAGGCCGCACACCTCCTGCAGGCCGCACAGGCCGATAACTACCTTCCGCAGGCCGCTGCCATCTTTCCACAGGGCCCGCGGGGCCGCCATCTTGGCGTAGCCTCGTGTCTCCAGCATGGGGGCGGCCATTTTGGAAGTGACCAGCTACCTCGAGGAGTAGCATGGGAGGCACTGGAAGGCGTGTAAAGGGGCGGAGCCGCCTCCTTTACCCGGGAAAAGGATCCAAAAGACTTCCTGTCTGTAAGAGACAACGCTGAAAGCAGGTTGATAGAAACTTCTGTGCATCAGGTGGTGAGCCTTGGGGTCTCTCTCTCTCTCTGTGGGGTCCAAAGCAGGTAACACTCAGGGGGGCGCTGTTGCGCTGGGGGATTACAAAAAAAAAAAAAAAATTTTTTTTTCTTTGCAAATATTTTTTTTTTGTTTGTTTGCTGGCAAGTGTCTTGGATTAATCATGGACCCTGCCACACAGGTATCCCCACCTGATCCCCTCGAGGTGGCCGCAGGACCCTCCAGTGCCCCACTTATGATTGATGCATTATCAGCAGTTTTGGAGTCTTTGGTATCCCGGGTGGAGGTGGCCTGTCAGGTACGGGGGGCAAGAAAGCGACCCCCACCTACCCCTATTTCATCTGACACTTCAGATACGGATTCTGAGCTTGTCACTGCAGCTGCAGGTCCCTCTGCTGGGGCTGCTGTCTCGGGTACGGTCTCCTCAGACAGTGAGGAGGACGTTTCTGCCTCCGCCATATCGCAAGAAGAAGCGTTGGTGGACGCACTAGTCATGTCTGTCCGGGAAACCTTAAGTCTTGAGGTTACACTGACAGAGGTAGCTGACACTGAAATTCCCTTTGGTACCAGCAAGCCTACCAAAATGGCGAAGGTTTTTCCCTTGCCCAAATGTTTTGGTAATCTAATTAAAGAAGAATGGGATCGTCCGAAACGAACCCCTGCTATTTCCAAACGCATTGCTAGGCGCTATCCGTTTGAGGAATCCCTCCTTAAAAAATGGACGGTACCACCAGTGGTGGACTCACCGATTTCCAGATTAAATAAAGCCACTGTTATCCCGTTGGAGGACGCTCCGTCCTTTAGGGATCCCATGGATCGAAAAGTGGAAGCGGAATCCCGCTCCATTTTTTCCCTGATAGGGTCAACATTTAGGCCAGTGGTTGCCATTGGTTTAGTTTCACAAACATTGACAGAATGGACCAAATTGTTACGCCGTGACATAAAGGGGAGAAGTATCCCCCCGGCAGTATCAGATTTGCTGGAGCAGATTATACAAGGGCTACAGTTCATCTGTGACGCCGCCCTGGACGCCACTCCCTTGCTAGGGCGTGCATCTGTTTCAGCAGTGGTCCTCAGACGTGTGTTGTGGTTAAAGTGCTGGTCGGCGGATCAGGGTTCCAAAAAAGCTTTGGCTAATCTTCCTTTTCAGGGGGATCGCCTGTTTGGGGCCACCTTGGATGAGATTATAAAGGATCTCACTGGGGGCAAGAGCACTTTTTTGCCACAGACTGCTAAGGGTAAAGGACCTTGTAACAGACGAGGACCTTCCTTTTCCGCTCATAAAAAGTTTGTTCGTTCCGCTGGGGCGGGCGATAAGGCGAAGCCCTCCAAAGCCCCTTCAGGGGGTTTCAAAGGGCGCTGGTCGGGTAAACAAAAGTCCGGTTCAGCCAAACCTGAAGATAAGACCTATACAGCTTGAAGGTGCGCCCCCACCCATCTCTGGGGTGGGGGGACGTCTTCACCGGTTTCCGGATCCATGGCTTTCCAGAATCCCGGACAAAGGGGTTTGCGAGGTCATACGGTCGAGATACAAGATCGAGTTTCGATCACTTCTACCGATGCGATTCTTCCCTTCCAACATTCGGCTATCCCCGGATCGCTTAAGAGCTTTGCGGGGGGCAGTAATGGACTTGATGCAATAGGGAGCGGTAGTTCCCGTTCCTTGAGCAGAACGTTTTCAGGGGTTCTATTCGAACCTATTCACAATACCCAGAGAGGAGGGCAAGGTGCGTCCAATTTTGGACTTAAGAGCACTCAATCATTTTGTCCGGGTACAAGAATTCAAGATATAGTCCATCTGAACAGATCTGGGCCTAACTTTGGAGACATCCTTGGCAAGGGTGTGTCTCCTTACGGAGAAGCTCCGGAAGATTCAGTGAACGATTCGGATGTTACTGTCCGTCAACTGGCCTTCCCTTCGGATAAGGATCCTGGGACTGATGGTGGCCTTCTTAGAGGCAGTACCGTATGCCCAGTCTCATACCCGAATTCTCCAAAAGGAGATTTTTTTTCAAATGAAATCGGAATCCCGATTCTCTGGACAATCGGATCCGGTTGAGCGAGCGGACCAGGAAGTCTCTGGTCTGGTGGCTTCGGTCTCCGATGCTCAGCCAGGGGAAGTCATTTCTTCCGATAGAATCCAGGTTACCGATAAATGTATTGGAACTGAGAGCGATCAGACTTTACTGGATCGAGCAGCTTCAGGATAGCCCGGTTTGGATCCAGTCAGACAAGGCCACGGCCGTGGCTTATGTCAATCACCAAGGGGGCACCAAGAGTGCCCTGGCGGCCATAGAAGTGGCCAGCATTCTAAATTGGGCGGAACGGGTTGTTCCGGCTCTCTCCGCGATATTCACTCCGGGGGTGGAAAATCGGCAGGCAGATTATCTCAGCCATCAGATTCTGGATCAAGGGGTATAGCCTCTTCATCCAGAGGTATTTCACCAGCTGTGCCTTCATTGGGGCACCCCGGAGGTGGATCTGTTGGCAGCTCGGCTCAACAGGAAGGTGCGGAGGTTTGTAGCCCGCTCCCGAGATCCTCGAGTGGACGCAGCAGACACGCTGGTCGCCTCGTGGGGACAGTATCAGCTACTGTATGTCTTCCCTCCTTTCAAGTTGCTGCCGAAACTTCTTTGCAGGATAGAGGTGGAGGGAATTCCAGTTATCCTGGTAGCTCCGGACTAGCCTCGTCGACCCGGGTACGCCGACTTGGTCAGGCTGGTCGCGGACGCTCCTTGGAGACTTCCTCTCAGGGAGGATCTGCGGTCTCAGGGACCGATCTTCCATCCTGTTTTACAATCGCTGGCTTTAACGGCCTGGCTATTGAGACTCAGGTGCTGAAGGACAAAGGATTGTCAACTTCAGTTATTCCTACTTTAATTAAAGCAAGGAAAGCGACTTCCAGAAAGGTCTATCATCGCACATGGAGGTCTTGTATTGCGTGGTGTGAATCCCTTGGATTTCCTCCACGTGCCTATTCGGTGACCCGAATCTTGGCTTTTCTGCAACAAGGGGTTGAGCAGAAGCTGGCCTTGAGTACTGTCAAGGGTCAGGTTTCAGCGTTAGCAATTTTCTTTCAGAGACCTTTGGCTACCCATTCCTTGATGCGGAATTTCATCCAGGGGGTGCGGCACTTGGCTCCACCAGTGCGCGCGCCCTTACCGCCCTGGGATCTTAATTTAGTGTTGTTGGTTCTTCAGAAACCTCCCTTTGAAAATATCAGGGAGATTTCCTTGCTTACGTTATCCCAGAAGGTGGCCTTCTTGGTGGCCATTACTTCTGCACGCAGGGTGTCAGAACTGGCCGCATTATCTTGTCGTTCCCCATATCTGGTGGTTCATAGGGATAAGGTGGTTCTTCGTCCGAATCCATCCTTCCTTCCTAAAGTGGTTTCAGAGTTTCATCTGAATGAGGACATTGTATTGCCTTCCCTGTGTCCTAAGCCCAGTCATCCTCGGGAGTTTGCGTTACATTCCTTGGATGTGGTTCGGGCAATCAGGGTATACTTGAAAACTACGGACTCGTTTCGTAAGACTGATTCACTTTTTGTGATCACGGATGGCCCCAAAAAGGGGTTGCCTGCATCTGCCGCAACTATCTCCAGATGGATCAGACAGACGGTGGTACAGGCTTATTCTATTAAGGGTCGGAATCCTCCGTTCCCTGTTAAGGCGCACTCCACTCGGGCGCTTAGTGCTTCCTGGGCCTTCCGCCATCAGGCGTCAGTGGTCCAGGTTTGCAAGGCGGCTACCTGGTCGTCGGTTCATACCTTTACAAAATTTTATAAAGTTGATGTGATGGCATCGTCGGATGCCTCTTTTGGCAGCAAGGTTCTGCAGGCCGCAATTTGAGGAGACCGTTGATCTACCTTGAGGGTTTTTTTCGGTTGGATTTTCAGTTGAGTCTCATCCTTTGATGAGCCTTTAAAACTTCTAGTTGGCACCGGTTGGGCCTTCTAGATTGGATTTTGATTTCTGTTATCCCACCCCTCATTTTTGGCACTGCTTTGGGACGTCCCAATTTGATATTAATCAAGAGGACTGCGTCTGTCAATGAGCAACAGAGAAAAATGGATTTTTGTAAAATCTTACCGTAAAATCCTTTTCTCTTAAGCTCATTGACAGACGCAGTACCCGCCCCTCTACTTTTGAGTTGGGTTGAGTTAAATTCTCTGACACTGCTTTGTGACATAACTGACATCCTGTAGCAGGGAGAGAGAGGATATACCCTCTGGGACTGCCCCTAAGGTGTGGCCAGAACGTTTTCCTTCTGCCTAGTGTCCTACTCCTGTAGAGGGCAGTATAACCCAATTTGATATTAATCAAGAGGACTGCGTCTGTCAATGAGCTTAAGAGAAAAGGATTTTACGGTAAGATTTTACAAAAATCCATTTTTGGCCGCAGTGTTCTGCAGGCAGCAGTGTAATCTTGTTTTTTGGGGTCAGATGGCGGTATGTGTTGGTGTCCCCCCTCCCCTCAGATGCATTGCTTTGGGACATCCCATATGTTTATGATTTATGGCTCTGTGTCCCGTGATGTGTGAAAAGAAAAATTTATTTTTTAATAGACTTGCCTGTAAAATCCATTTCTTGAAGTACATCACGGGACACAGAGGTCCCTCCCTTCTTTTATGGGGTCTTTATTGCTTGCTACAAAACTGATGTACTTCCTGTGTGGGAGGGGTTATGTAGGGGGGCATCAATTCTTATTGGTTGCCAGTGTCCTTCACCTAAAGGTGGCTATATAACCCATACATTAGGATTTATGGCTCTGTGTTCCGTGATGTACTTCAAGAAATGGATTTTACAGGTAAGTCTGTATAAAAAAAAAAAAAAAACAATTTTATGGCCTAAACGCAAAATGCTATGTGTGGTGGAAAACTAACACTGCACATCACCCTGAACACACCATCTCCACCTTGAAACGTGGTGGCAGCATCATGTTGTGGGGATGCTTTTCTTCAGCAGGGACAGGGAAGCTGGTCAGAATTGATGGGAAGATGTATGGCCCCAAATCCAGGGCAACCGTAGAAGAAAACTTGTTTTCTGCAAAAGACTTGAGACTGGGGTGAATGTTCACCTTCCAGAAGGGCAATGACCCTAAACATACAGCCAGAGCTACAAATGAATGGTTTAGATCAAAGCATATTCATGTGTTAGAATGGCCCAGTCAAAGTCCAGACCTAAATTTAGTTGAGAATCTGTGGCAAGACTTGAAAATTGCTGTTCACAGACGCTCTCCATCCAATCTGACAGAGCTTGAGCTATTTTGCAAAGAATGGGCAAAAATTTCACTCTTGCAGACTTGCAGCTGTAATTGCAGAGAAAGGTGGTTCTACAAAATATTGACTCGGAGGCTGAATACAAATGCACGCCACACTTTTCAGAGGATATTTATTTGTAAAAAATAATAAAACATTGATCATTTTCCTTACACTACACAATTATGTGCCACTTTGTGTTGGTCTATTTCAAAAAATCCCAGTAAAATACATTTACGTTTTTGGTTGTCACATGACAAAATGTGGAAAATTTTTCAATGGGTATGAATAATTTTTTAAGGCACTGTATGTATGTATGTATATACACTACCTGTCAAACCTTTTAGAACAACCTCCATTTTATATTGATATTTACGCAGTTTAATGCCTCAGGCCTGATTCACACCTATGCATTTTTTTTAGTGCGTTTTTAGTTTTGCAGTGACACACTACAGTCCATTTAACATGGTTTCCTATGTGTTATGTTCACATCTGTGCATTTTATGAACAGGGACATTTCTAACATTTTTTCTATAAAGGAAATCCAAATATGTTTTGGAAATTTCTTCACAATGATGATGCAGAAATTCTCACAAATATGTTGCACTTGCAATTTGCTTTGCTTTCACCCTTCTCTTTAGCTCATTCCAAACCAGCTTGATTGGCGTTCAAATCTGGAGACTGCGCTGGTCATTCCATGATTTAAAGCTTACATTCTTGTTCTGTTCTTCTAAGGTGCTTGTGGCACAGCCTGAAGGTATGTTTTGAGTTATCTTGCTGTAAGATGAACCCCGGACCAACTAGGTGTATTGCATGGCACTGCAAAATGCTGTGGTAGTAGTTTTGGTTCAAGTTGCCACTCACTGTGCAAGTCGCCGAGTCTGGATCCAGGAAAAGAGCTCTAGACCATCACACTTCTTCCTTAATGTTTGACAGTTGGTGTCACACACCATGGAACCATCCTTTCATCCTTCTTAATGGCATATTAAACCCTGTTTCATGGACTGAAGATCCTAAATTTTGTTTAATCGGTCCATAATACTATCTTCCGGTCTTCAGTAGTTCACTGACAGTGCTTCATGGCCCACAAAAGCCTCTTTTTCTTTTTTCCATCTTAGCAATGGCTGTCTTACAGTCACTCAACCTGCCAAACCTGCAGCTCAGAGTCTTTCTCTTCACAGTTGAAACTGAGAATTTACTTACTTCAATCAGGGTTAAGTTGTGCTTGAAGCTGCTGTCCCATGAGCTGCCTGTCACGCAAGCTGTTGACTATCAGTAACTTGTCTTCTGATTCTGTTATGGCTTCTGGCCTGCCAGACCTACTCCTGTCAATTTCCTCCAGTTTCCAAGTGCCCTTTGATGCTGTAGGAAACTGTACTAACACTTTGACTTTCTTTGCAATTTCTCTAAGGCTGAATTCACACTGCAACAGAGACCTGTACATTGCTGTGTGATTCGGCACAGTCCATTGTTAAAAAATGCAGCATCTCTGCATTTTCTTGCAGCATGCTGTGTGCAGTTGCAGTGTGAATGGGACACACAAACAATTGATTCCTGTGTGTCCCTGCGGTGACAGACGTTTTTATCCACGTGGTCATCTCGCATAGTGTGAATTCACCCTAAAGGAAATAAATAAACTTTTCAGTGTTCTGGTTGGTCTGCCTTCCTTTATTAATTGCCATTTTGAGAGCAATATACTACTTCCTACAGTGCAATACTGTCCAAATTATGCTTAAGAGGGTGTAGTAGACTGTTACAACACTGCTTTTATACAGACAAGAAGCTTGTAAGTAATGAACAAAAGTTGGGACAACTGTAGGAATTGTTAGCATAAACTTAGGCGCTAAGTTGAGGAGAAGGACCTCCAAGGTAGTATTTTCCGAAATACTACCTGTACCACGAGCCACACCAGAGAGGCAGCGGGAGATTAGGGAAGTTAACGAGTGGCTGAGGAGCTGGTGTAGTAAGGAGGGTTTCGGGTTCCTGGAGAACTGGGCTGACTTCTCAGTTTGCTACCGGCTCTTTGGTAGGGACGGATTGCACCTAAATGGGGAAGGTGCAGCCGTACTGGGTGAGAGGATGGCCACAAAGTTAGAGGGGCTTTTAAACTAGGGAATGGGGGGGGGGGGGGTACAGATGTAGAATTAGCCAGTGGAAAGCAAGTTTCAGAGGGCAGAATTGGGGGCCATAGCGGTAGGGTGCTCGGAGCTCCTATACCCAGGGTGGGTACGGGGAAAAATCAAGAGAGCAGCCTAAAAACGTCAAACGAGGATATATGTAACCGATCAAAATTAAGAGGTTTGTATACCAATGCCAGAAGCCTGGCCAACAAGATGGGAGAGCTGGAGTTGCTGATGCTTGAGGAGGACTTAGATTTTGTGGGGATAACTGAGACTTGGTTTGACAGCTCTCATGATTGGACGGCGACCATTCAGGGTTATTCCCTTTATCGCAGAGATAGAGAGGGTAAAAAAGGGGGAGGGGTATGTCTGTATATTAAAAACCGTATACAGGTAAATATGAGGGATGATATTAATAACGGAGCTATGGATGAGGCAGAATCCCTATGGGTAGAACTTCAAAGGGAAGGCACGGTGGGGAAGGTAATATTGGGCGTATGCTATAGGCCCCCCAACCTGAGGGAGGAGGGGGAGGCGGATCTCATTTTACAGATAGGATTGGCAGCAAGGATGGGAAATGTCATTATAATGGGGGACTTTAATTATCCAGATAGACTGGGCAGAAGGAACAGCACACTCAGCAAAGGCTAGGCAGTTCCTAAATGTTTTGCAAGACAATTTCATGGGTCAGATGGTGAATGCACCGACGAGGAAAAATGCGGTACTTGGCCTACTGATTACCAACAATACAGACCTGCTCACGGATATAGAAATACGGAACAACTTAGGAAACAGTGACCATAGGTCAATAAGTTTCAGTATTAATTACAGTTATAGAAAGCAGAGGGGTAATATAAGGACACTGAATTTCAAAAGAGCCAATTTCCCAAAACTGCGCTCGCTGCTAGAAAATATCAATTGGGATAGAACCCTGGGAACAAAGAACACGGAGGAAAAATGGGAGTGCTTCAAGAGCATACTTAACAAGGGGATTGACCAGTGCATTCCAAAGGGAAATAAATTTAAAAGAGCAAAACTAAACCCTGGGTGGCTAAACTCCAACATAAAAATGTATATTAGTGCTAAAGAAAAGGCCTTCAAAAAATACAAGACTGAGGGGTCATTGGCAGCATTTAAGCATTACAAAGAGTGTAATAAGAAATGTAAAGACGAAATCAGGGCGGCTAAAATAGAACACGAGAGACATATAGCGGAAGAGAGTAAAAAGAACCCCAAGAAGTTCTTTAAGTATATAAACAGTAAGAAAGCGAGGCCAGAACACATTGGCCCCATAAAAGATGACAAAGGAAATATGGCCACTGAGGACAGAGAAAAGGCGGAAGTGTTAAATCATTTCTTCTCTTCAGTCTTCACAAAAGAATCGGAGGGCTACACGAACCTAGCTTGTAAGGCCGGACTAAATGATACACCTCAGGAAATGCCGCCATGGCTAACAGAAGATAGACTTAAAACGAAACTAGAGAAACTTAACATAAATAAATCACCGGGACCGGATGGCTTGCACCCGAGGGTTCTTAAAGAGCTCAGCCAGGTGATTGCCAGACCATTATTCTTGATCTTTAAGGATAGTTTACAGACGGGTATGGTGCCAGCTAATTGGAAAAAGCCAACGTGGTACCAATATTTAAAAAGGGGCCGAGGTGTATCCTGGGGAACTATAGGCCGGTCAGCCTAACATCAGTAGTCTGCAAGATTTTGGAGGGGATGTTAAGGGACCACATACAAGACTTTAGTAATGAAAACTGTATTATTAGTAGCAATCAGCATGGATTTATGAAAAATCGTTCTTGCCAAACCAATCTATTAACCTTCTACGATGAAGTGAGCTGCCACCTAGATAAAGGTAAGCCTGTGGATGTGGTGTATCTGGACTTTGCAAAGGCCTTTGACACCGTTCCCCACAAACGCTTACTGTACAAACTAAGGAAGGTAGGTATGGACCATAAGGTGAGTACCTGGATAGAGAACTGGCTCCAGGGGAGAGTCCAGAGGGTGGTGATTAATGGGGAGTACTCGGATTGGGCGGGTGTGGAAAGTGGGGTCCCCCAGGGTTCTGTCCTGGGACCAATCCTGTTTAATTTATTCATAAATGATCTAGAGGAGGGGATATCTAGTACAATCTCAGTATTTGCAGATGATACTAAACTAAGCATGCCAATATCTTCTATGCAGGATGTGGAAACCTTACAAGCGGACCTGAACAAAATAACGGGGTGGGCAACTACATGGCAGATGAGGTTTAATGTTGAAAAATGTAAAGTAATGCACTTGGGGGCCAAAAACCAGAAAGCAAGCTACTCACTAGGGGGGGAGCCTCTGGGTGAGTCTAGGATGGAAAAAGACTTGGGGGTACTGGTAGACAACAGGCTTGGCAGCGGCATGCAATGCCAAGCCGCTGCAAGTAAAGCCAACAGAATACTGGGATGTATAAAAAAGGGGATTCACTCCAGAAATAAAGAGATTATTCTCCCACTCTACAAGACTCTGGTCCGGCTACATCTGGAGTATGCTGTCCAGTTCTGGGCACCGGTCCTCAGGAAGAATGTGCTGGAACTGGAAAGAGTCCAGAGAAGGGCAACAAAAATAATTAGGGGAATGGAGGACATCAGCTATGAGGAAAGACTACAAGCACTGAACTTATTCTCTCTGGAGAAGAGACGACTGAGGGGGGCTATGATATCAATGTTCAAATACTGTACTGGCGACCCTAGCATAAGGAACAAACTATTCAGAGAAAGGAGATACAATAAGACACGTGGCCACTCACTAAAACTAGAGGAAAGGCGGTTTAACCTTAAAATGCGTAAGGGGTTCTTCACTGTAAGAGCAGTAAGGATGTGGAATTCTCTTACACAAGCAGTCGTATCAGCAGGGAGCATTGATAGTTTCAAAAAACTGTTAGATGGGCACCTTAGAGACCACAACATACAGGGGTATACAATGTACGGTTAAAAGCAAACACACACACACACATCATAGGTTGAACTGGATGGACTGGTGTCTTTTTTCAACCTCAATAACTACGTAACTATGTAACCTTTCAAAGATTCATTTACATTGCTGCAGAACTATTGTGAGTTAACTTATTACTTCTCTGGAAAACTGCCTTTTTCTCTATCTTTCATTGACAGACGCAGCTCCATATTCTTCTTAACCAATGGGTTATGCTGCTCCCTACAGGAGTAGAACACTAGGCAGGAAAAATCTGTACCACGCCTATGGGGCAGTCCCTGGAGGCATACACCCATTCACTCTGCTATAGGATTCAACTTGTTTCTGCCTAGTTTAGGTGTAGGACCTATTTCCCAGCTGGGACTTCGATCTTAGCTTGTTTTTTATTTTAAAGGGAACCTTTGTTAAAATTTTAATTTTTTTTAGCTAGTCATGTTCCTGAGAGAACTGCAATCAACAGCCAGACTGGGTTTCGAACTGGATATCCTAGATCCTGAAGGTCTCCCAGGCTGGCCAGCGAGCGTGTGCAGGTTATAGCTCCACGCTAGGCCTCACAGCGACAGAGCCCCAATGGACAGGGGCTGGCCGCGAGTGAAACACCTTTCTGGGATGCACGCGCTCTGGTTTGGCCTGAGTTGCAGCATGCCCCTTGGCTGTCAGCACCCCCACCCCGAGTGGAGAGGTAGTCTGCCTGGAGTGGCGCCCACCTGATTGTCTTTGGAATGGTGAGTAGTGTCCCCCCATAGCTCTGGCGGTCTTACTCAGTCAGCGATGGGTGTTCTGGGGGGGGGGGGGGGAGTAGATCCCCTGGGGGGTAATCCTGGTGGGGGCCTCTGCTGGGTACCCCCTGTTTTCAACTAGATCGTTGGACCTCTCAGGGGGTCCTGGAGACCCCATGGCATGCCGGGGGGCCGCCATTTTTCTGTGGAATCGTTCATCTCGATTTTTCAGAAGTTCCTATTGAAATGCATGGGCGACCATGTTTTTGTGGTTTCCCCAGAGGAATGCATTGCTTGGCCATTTTCTCGGAGTCCGCAAGCGCTGGACAGCAGGGAGCAGCTAGGCCTTTACTTTGATGACCCGGGTACTTCCTCTTCCTGTGAAGATGGTTTCTCTGCACAGCAGACTGATCCTATTTTCCTCCATATTGGATGGGGTTATGTCTATTGGGGTCCTCTCACACCAATTGTAGGTCTCTCTCTCTCTCACCCAGCTATCTGAAGTTCTAGTGGGTGGGACTTGTAGTACCGCTGGTGCAGTGGTGGTGTTACGTTTTTTTGCAGTTTTCTTTAAGTGACACTGCACTATTCCATTCATATGGAGTCCCAGGAACAAGTTTCACCTACAGATCCCCTCGTTGTGGTTGCGGGAACCTCTGGGCCTTAACGGCAGTTCTGAAAAACCTGGTGTCAAAAGTGGGTTTGGTTTTAAAAAATACCACTAAAAAGCACCCTATGCCTCTCCTGGAGCCTCAGATTCTGAGGAAGATCTGGAGCCTCAGATTCTGAGGAAGATGTGGCCACCGCGGACACAGGTTACCCTGAGGGTTCTGCGTCATCGCACTCGGATGGCAAGGATGACATATCCTCTTCTGCAGCGAGGAAAACGCTCTAGTGGAGGTACTTAGTGTCAGTACGGGAAACTCTAAAAATGGCATTTACTGTATCCACAAAATGGACCGTTCCACCTTCGGTGGACCATCCGGTCTCCAAACTGAACAAATCTACTTTGGTCCTGGTGGAGAAGTCTCTGGTCTTTAAAGACCCTGTGGATAGAAGGATTGAGTCTCTGTCCCCCCACTTGATAACACTGTGATAATGGGCTCAATACTTAAACAGATCTGCGTGATTACTCTGGTGTCCCAGACCATAATGGAATGGGTAAAATTACTAAAGTGACCTGGAGCCCTGTTGGGCATTATGGATGATGATCAGAGACCTAGACTCACTAAACTGTTGACTAATTATTTGCTGTATTATGCTAAGATAAATTATTCTGAAATAGATTGCCCCTTCTCCCCCCTCAGTAGTTTCCTGGGAGCACTCCATTGATGCAGTTCTGCCGTTATATGTTGACTTACTTGTTGCAAAACTTTCCTAAGAAGTTTGACGGGGTGTGGCAGCCTTGGCTGGCGCCTTCTGGCTAGTCTCGGCTGCCTAACTGGCGTCACTCCTGGTTCTTCCGGGGACGAGGGCATAGGGTTTGTTATTTGCTATATGACCTGCTATGATGGACTGTTTGATTTCCACTGTAATTGCTTTTTTTTTTTCTTTTTCTTGTTCTTCCTCCCTTGTGTATAATGTCCATTTTGTGAATGTGTCATTCTAATTTATTTTCAATAAAGGAACCGTTTGAATTGTAAAAAAAAAAAAAAAAAGTGACCTGGAAACAGAACAGCTCCCTCTGGGCCTGGCAGAGCTAAGGGACCAAATGGTCCAAACCCTACTATTTATATGTGATGCTTCGCTCTTGTAGCCAGTGTATTCATGTTAGGGGTAGCCATTAGACATATGGTGTGGCTAAAAAGCTGATCTGCGGATCAGGCTTAAAAAAAGGCTTTATCAGAGCTCCCCTTTGCGGGGGACTGCTTGTTTGGATCCTATTTGGATAAACTAATCAAGGGGCTTAGAGGTGGGAAGAGTACTCTTCTTCCTAATCCCTCCTAGGGCAAGTCACCACATAATAGAAGGGGGCCTTATTTTACAGCCCACAGGCGGCCCTTTCGTGCCTCTGGCATGCAGGAGAAAGGATCTATGCCATTTAGGTCTGGAAGTTCCAAGAAGACATGGTCGGGTAAGCCGAGAGCAGCCCCCCCCTCCCCCCCCCCCCCCCCCCCCAGATCTGCATACAAATCCCCGTCTGCATGAAGTGACGCCCTCACCTGTGTCTTAGTTTCTTTTCGGACCCATGGACCTCCTTGATTCAGTGCAAATGAGTCCATGAATCCGATTAGGTCACAAGATCGAATTCAGATCCCGACTGTCTGACAGATTTTTCCCGTCCAGTCTCCACCTATCTCTAGATCTGTTGCGGGACCTACGAGGGACGGTACAAGACCTGCTGTCACGAGGGGTGATTGTACCGCTTCCTTCCCGGGAACGCTTTCAAGGGTTTTATTTAAACTTTTTCACTGTTCCCAGAAAAGAGGGAAAAGTGCATCCAATTCTGGACCTCAAGGCTCTGAATCGGTTTGTGCGGGTTCAGAGGTTTGGAATGGAATCCAGTTTGCACGGTAGTGGCGTCCCTACACCAAGGGGACTTTTTGGCCTCTTTCGACATCAAGGATGCATATCTGCACATCCCTATTTACTCGGGACATTAGCGTTTCCTTCGATTCCCTGTAGGAGAGGAGTATTATCACCTTGTGGCGTTACCCTTTGGTCTCGCCTCCACCCCAGGGTCTTCATAAAAGTTTTGGCTGTGGTATTGGCTTTACTGCGACAGCGGGGGATTGCAGTCCTAGGGTACTTGGATGATCTTCTCTTAAGAGCGGATTACCACTCAGTTCTGGGGGGCGATCTGTCTATCACTGTCCGGACTTCTCAAAAGTTCAGTTAGACCATCAATTTCAAAAGGTCTGCTCTGGTCCCAACCTCCAAGTTGGTTTATCTGGGTCTGACTCTGGACTCGGCTTCGGCGAGGGTGTTTCTTCCCCCCAGAAAAGCTGAAAAAGTTGCTGAGGGCGATTCGTTTGCTGTTACCCAGCAAACTGTCCTCTCTGCGGACTTGCATGCGAGCCCTAGGTCTGATGGTGTCTACCTTCAAGGTAGTTCCGTTTGCTCAGTTCCATAAGAGACCTTTGCAAAGGGAAATTCTTGTCAAGTGGAACAAAGATCCAAAATCCTTGGACAATATAATTCGTTTGAGTCACAGCACAAGGAGTGCTCTTCTGTGGTGGCTTCGCTCGTTGGCCTTGCGCCAGGGCATGTCCTTCCTCCCATTCCCCCTTTTGGACCGTGGTAACCACGAATGCCAGCCGGTCCGGCTGGGGAGGAGTGCTTGGGAAGCTGTGTCCAGGGGACCTGCACTGTGGAAGAGTGCAGACTACCGATCAATGTTCTGGAACTCAGAGCTATAAAGCTTTGCCTGAGTCACTTGACAAATCGTCTGCAGGGTTGTCCAGTTCAGATTCAATTGGACAATGCCACGGCCGTGGCTTACGTCCATCATCAAGGGGGCACCAAGAGTGTCTTGGCTGCCCGGGAGGTGGCCGAGATCCTGAAATGGGCAGAAAATTTTGTTCCAGCCCTCTCTGCCGTGCATATCCCAGGAATGGAGAACTGGCAGGCGGATTATCTGAGTCGTCAGGTGTTGGATCAGGGGGAGTGGTCCCTACAAGCGGATGGGTTTCACCTGCTGTGTGTCCGGTGGGGGACACCTGACGTCAACCTTTTAGCCTCTCGACTCAACAAGAAGTTACAGAGGTTTGTAGTAAGGCCTCGGGATGCTCTGGCCCATGCCACAGACACAATGGTGGCTCTTTGGGGTCAGTATCAGCTGATCTATGCGTTTCCTCCGCTGAATCTCCGGCCAAGACTTCTGCGCAGAATAGAGGTGGAAGGGATTCCGGTCATTCTCTTGGCCCCAGACTGGCCTTGCTGGTCTTGGTACGCAGGTCTGGTAAAGTTGGTCTCCATTGCTCCTTGAAAACTTCCTCTAAGGAAATATCTTCTATCCGGCTTTAGTCGCTGGCTTTAACGGTGTGGCTGTTGAAAGCCAGGTTGTGAAGGTTGGTGATCTTTCTGACTCAGTGATTCCTACATTGTTGAAGGCTAGAAAATCTACTTCCAGGAAGATTTATCATCGTACGTGGGAATTGTACATCTCATGGTGTGAATAGCTAAAGGTGCATCCACGCTCTTTTCCGGTGGCTAGGATTTTGGCTTTTCTTCAATGAGGGGTTGAGCAGCGGTTGACCTTGGGTACCATTAAAGGCCAAGTGTCAGCTTTGGCTGTGTTTTTTCAACGCCCTTTAGCTACACCTGCTTTGATTTGCACTTTTATTCAAGGGGTTTGCCATATGGCTCCTCCGATACTGTCCCCGTTACCTCCATGGGATCTTTACCTGGTAGTGTCAGTTCTTCAAAAACCTCCCTTTTGAGAACATTAGGGAGATTCCTCTGCGTTCACTGTCACAGAAGGTAGCCTTTTTGGTGGCTATTGTATATTAAAAAAGAATCACAACCATGCAAAAGAAATGACTATCAAATATGGAGACAATCCATAAATAAAAATGGGGGTTTAGTCCCACCATATGGCCATATCGTGCTCAAGCCCACCACTGCGCCAAAGTACCCCATTATCAGTGGGTCCTACACTATCCATAAAAAAGGGGTGAATCCAGCCTCTCTTACCCTTGGAGACAACACTCCTTGCTGGGAAGGTGTGCTAATGCACTGCAGGGGACTCCTCCTATATCTACTTGATAGAGGACACCAATAGAGTAAAGGTGTGTGTGTGTGGGGGATGGGATGCTCAACCTCAGAAGTCTGGTCAGACCGAATACATAATAAACAAGCAAAAAATTGGGAGAGCAGACCCTGAACATGTATATCTAAAGCCGGTGCAGCTATGGACCAAGCAACATGTAGGAGGAGTCCCCTGCAGTGCATTAGCACACCTTCCCAGCAAGGAGTGTTGTCTCCAAGGGTAAGAGAGGCTGGATTCACCCCTTTTTTATGGATAGTGTAGGACCCACCGATAATGGGGTACTTTGACGCAGTGGTGGGCTTGAGCACGATATGGCCATATGGTGGGACTAAACCCCCATTTTTATTTATGGATTGTCTCCCATATTTGATAGTCATTTCTTTTGCATGGTTGCGCTATTCTTTTTTAATATACATGTTGCTTGGTCCATAGCTGCACCGGCTTTAGATATACATGTTCAGGGTCTGCTCCCCCAATTTTTTGCTTGTTTATTATGTATTCGGTCTGACCAGACTTATGGGGTTGAGCATCCCATCCCCCACACACACCTGTACTCTATTGGTGTCCTCTATCAAGTAGATATAGGAGGAGTCCCCTGCAGTGCATTAGCACACCTTCCCAGCAAGGAGTGTTGTCTCCAAGGGTAAGAGAGGCTGGATTCACCCCTTTTTTATGGATAGTGTAGGACCCACTGATAATGGGGTACTTTGACGCAGTGGTGGGCTTGAGCACGATATGGCCATATGGTGGGACTAAACCCCCATTTTTATTTATGGATTGTCTCCATATTTGATAGTCATTTCTTTTGCATGGTTGCGCTATTCTTTTTTAATATACATGTTGCTTGGTCCATAGCTGCACCGACTTTAGATATACATGTTCAGGGTCTGCTCCCCCAATTTTTTGCTTGTTTTTGGTGGCTATTACCTCTGCTCGTAGAGTATCTTAATTGGCGGAGCTATCCTGCAGTTCACCTTATCTGGTGGTCCACATAAATAGTGGTACTTCGTCCTAATTATTAGTTTCTTATTAAGGTGGTTTCTGATTTCCATTTGAATGAAGACATTGTGCTGCCTTCACTCTGTCCTAAGCCCAAACATCCCAAGGAAATTGCCTTGCATTCTTTGGCTGTGGTTCGGGCAATTAGGGTTTACCTGGTGGCTACTGAATCTTTCAGGAAATCAGACTCTTTTTGTCCTCATGGAAGGACCTTGAAAGGGATTGGCTGCGTCTGTGTCCATATGCAGATGGATCAGGCAGACGGTGGTACAGCCTTATTCAGTGAAGGGTCAGGTTCCACCTTTCCCTGTGAAGGCGCATTCTGCTAGGGCGCCGAGTGCTTCTTGGGCTTTTCGTCATCAGACGTCAGTAATGCAAATTTGCAAGGTGGCAACTTGGTCGTCTGTGAACACGTTCACAAAATTCTACACAGTAGATGTGTTGGCATCCTCGGATGCTTCTTTTGGTCGCAAGGTTTTGCAGACTGCTGTTTAAAAGAGAAAATATTCTCTTTGAGGGTGTATATGTTTCTAGGTGAGCTCCAGTTGTTCCTGGTTCAGCTCCGTGTTCACTGGTTGGCTTTGGGGAATTATGTTCTTTCTCTGGGTTGTTTTCCCACCCTTCATGCAAATACTGCTTTGGGACGTTCCAATGGTTAGGAAAAATATGGAGCTGCGCCTGTCAATGAACGATAGAGAAAACTGGATTTTTGACTGGGATGGGGTTTTTTCCTCTAACTGCTTGCAACAAAACTGAATCCTATAGCAGAGTGAGTGGGTGTATGCCTGCAGGGACTGCCCCATAGGCATGGTAAAGATTTTTCCTGCCTAGTGTCCTACTCCTGTAGGGGGCAGCATAACCCAATGGTTAAGAAAAATATGGAGCTGCGTCTGTCAATGAACTGAAGAGAAAAGGATTTTACAGTAAGTCAAAAATCCAGTTTTTATAGAACTCTGAAATGTCCACTATTTTTTAATTTTTATTAACCTAAACTTGTTTTTTTTTTTTTTTTTTTTTCTCCACCTCTGGCAGTTTACTGCTTACCTTTTGTACAATTTCAGGTTATTCACTGGACTTGAACTGGTTAAATTTAAATAAAAACTGGAAAAATTGGGGGTGTTCTAAAACTTTTGACCGATAAGGTACGTCCTCAGAGACTGCAGGCATGATCCTGGTCTTTCTTTAGTGTCTGTGATGTAGTTTCTTGTAAAAGTGACACCCGCCAGATCAGTTTTACAAGCAGTGGAAGGAGAGCCAAAGTTTCTGGGCTTTTCCGTTCCACTGGGAAGCCCAGGGAAATTGTGGGTGGTTGCACTGGCAAACCATAGAATCAAAGGAGCAACATCTGTTCCCTGATCGTCTTTATGGTGTATAAAACTGGAATTGAAGAGGATTTTGGCTATTTTGCTTACTAGCAGCTAGTAGCTAGTAAAGCAGCCAATCAAACCAACCTCTGTTTAATCGGCTGCTTTGGAGGGCAGAGGAGAGCCCTGGTGTCTAGCAGACCTCAGATCTCTAAGTAAAGAGGACTTGTCACAGCCCATGCTATCACAAGGGATGTTGTTCATCTCTTGTGATAGCAATAAAGTTGATTAAAAAAAATGAAGGCCCCTATTCCCCTGTACTTGCGCGCAAATGTAAGCAGTGATCTTACCACTCGTGAGGTATTTCTGTGACCGTCGGAGTGAGCGCAAAAATTCTTTTACCAGACCTCCTGTTTAACTCTAAACTGGTAACTTGTAAATACTTTTTAAAGTGTCACCTATAGCTAATTTAATAGAGAAAAGAAACATTCTGGATGGCCGCACTCCAATGCAAATCCCTTTTATTGATGTGATGTCCATACAGCATAAAAGCATAACGCGTTTCACATCCTTCACTGGTGCTTAATCATAGCTGGTCAGCTATGGCAAACGGTTTAGGCAAACTACTTAAATACAGAGGTGTTTACCTGTCAAAAAGTAATGTTTTCGGTTAATCCACTCCTGCGATTTACACAGTGTAAGTTCTGCTCTACAGGGATTGCAGGAGACCGATATCCTGTCAAATTTAGGTGCCCACTGCTTTTGTTTAAAGAAAAATAGATTTAAAGATGTTATAATGATTACAGAGCTGCATTAACTTGTGTCTTTTATATCTGCTTGGAGTTGACCTTCTTTATTCTGTGTGTGTGTGTGTGTGTGTGTGTTTTTTTTTTTTTTTTTACTACTTATGATTTTATTTTTTTTTTTATATTTTCTTATTACTTCTAGATGAGGAAGACCTGGTAAACATGTCTTGTGGTGAACACGTTTCTCCAATTGATGATACATTGCTCAATGAAAGCTCATATTTACCAAGTTTACATCATGTAGCCCCTGTAGAGTTTAGAGAAGCGTGTAATGCCCTTCACGTGACCTATGAGGCCGGCCAGTTTGAGGATGCTGAGCTGTGATGCATTCAAGGAAAAGGTAAATTTGTATTTTCCTTAGGACTCTTGTCCAAACCTCATCACCTTTTGCCGTAGGACCTGTGGTACCTTGGTCCTTTTAACCACTTAAGCCCCAGAGGATTTGGCTGCTGAAAGACCAGAGCCCTTTTTTCAACTTGGCACTGCGTGAATTTAACTGACCATTGGGCGGTCATGCAAAGCTGTACCCAAACGAAATTTACGTCCTTTTTTCCCCACAAACAGAGCTTTCTTTTGGTTGTATTTGATCACCCCTGCGCTTTTATTTTTTGCGATATTAATAAAAAAAAGAGCGAACATCTTGAGAAAAAATTACATTTTCAACTTTGTCTTTTAAAAAATATCCAATATACTCAATTTATGTCATATATTTTGGCCAAAATGTGTTTAGCTACATGTCTTTGACAAAAAAAATCTCAATGAGCGTATTTTTATTGGTTTGCGCAAAGTTATAGCGTCTACAAACTATGGTGTAAATACTGGAATTTATGCAGCTTTAATACCTGACTGCCTATCTCATTTCATGAAGTGCTAAAATGGCAGGGCAGTACAACCCCCCCCCCCCCCAAATTACCACTTTTTGGAAAGTAGACATCCTAAGGAATGTCCTGAAAGGCATGTTGAGCTCATTGAATATTTCATTTTTTTTGTCACATGTGTTTGAAAAATGACAAAAAAAAACCTTTTTTTTTTTTTTTCCCACAAAGTTGTCATTGAAATGATCTATTGCTCACACATGCCATGGGTATATGTGTAATTACACCCCAAAATATATTCTGCTTCATGTGAGACTTTTTGGGAGCCTAGCTGTGTACGGGACACCAAAAACCAATCCCCACCATCAGAATTTCAAAGGGTGTACATTTTTCATTGCATTTTCTCACTACCTATAACAGTTTAGGAGGCCCTGAAATGTCAATATACCACAAAACCCCCCCCCAAATGACCCCATTTTGGAAAGTAGACACCCCAAGCTGTTTGCTGAGAGGCATGGTGAGTCCATGGAATATTTTATATTTTGCCACAAGTTTTGGGAAAATTTACAATTTATTTTTTTTTTATTTATTTTTTTAACAAAAAGTTGTCACTAAAAGATACATTTCTCACACATGACATGGGTATATGTGGAATGACACCCCAAAATACATTCTGCTGCTTCTCCTGAGTATGGGGATACCCCATGTGTGAGACTTTGTGGGAGCCTAGCTGTGTACGGGACCCCGAAAATCAATCACCATCTTCAGGTTTTCTAATGGCGTAAATTTTTGATTTTGCTTCTCGCTACCCATCAGTTTCGTAGGCCCTGAAAATTCAAGATAGCACAAACCCCCCCAAATGACCCCATTTTGGAAAGTATACACCCCAAGCTGTTTGCTGAGTGGCATGGTGAGTCCATGGAATATTTTATATTTTGCCACAAGGCTTTCCAAGGGCCTAAATTGTTGATTTCACTCCTGACTACCTATCACAGTTTCGGAGGCCATGAAATTCCAAGACAGCACAAACCCCCCCAAAATGATCTCTTTTCGGGAAGTAGACACCCTAAGCTATTTGCAGAGAGGCATGTTGAGTGTTTTGCAGATCTCACTTTTTGTCAAAAGTTTTGGAAATTGAAAAAAGAGGGAAAAAAATGCATTTTCCTGTTTTTTCTTCATTTTCCAAAAAAAAAAAAAAAAAATGAGAGCTGCAAAATACTCACCATGCCTCTCAGCAAATAGCTTGGAGTGTCTACTTTGCAAAATGGGGTAATTTGGGGGGGGGGGGGGGTTGTGCCATCTTGGCATTTCATGGCCTTCAAAAGTGTGATGGGTAGTAAGGAGTGAAATCAACAATTTACGCCCTTAGAAAGCCGGAAGGTGGGGATTGGTTTTCGGGGTCCTGTACGCGGCTAGACTGCCAAAAAGTCTCACACATGGGGTATCCCTGTACTCAGGAGAAGCAGCAGAATGTATTTTGGGGTGTCATTCCACATTTACCCATGGCATGTGTGAGCAATATATCATTTACTGACAACTTTTTGTAAAAAAACAGAAAGAAATAAATAATTTTCCCAAAAATTGTGGCAAAATATAAACTATTCTATGGACTCACCATGCCTCTCAGCTAATAGCTTGGAGTGTCTACTTTGCAAAATGGGGTCATTTGGGGGGGGTTTTGGGCTATCTTGAAATTTCAGGGCCTATGAAACTGTGACGGGTAGTGCGGAGGTAAAATAACAATTTACGCCATTAGAAAACCTGAAGATGGGGATTATTTTTCGGGGTCCCGTAAACAGCTAGGCTCCCAAAAAGTCTCACATGTGGTATCCCTGTACTCAGGAGAATCAGCAGAATGTATTTTGGGGTGTCATTTCACATATTCCCATGGCATGCGTGAGCAATATATCATTTAGTGACAACTTTATGTAAAAAAAAAAAAAAAAAATTGTCACATTCCTGAAACTTAGGGCAAAATATAAAATACTCCATGGACTCAATATGCCTATCAGCAAATAGCTTTGGGTGTCTACTTAGCAAAAAGTGGTCATTTGGGGGGTGTTTGAACTGTCCTGGCATTTTATGCTCAATCTTGGCCACACATCACCCACCCTTCTAACCACTTGAAATCAAAGCCTTTTCTGTGCCTTTTTGTTTACATGAAAAAATATTAGTTTTTTTAACTAGAAAATTACTTTGAACCCCCAAACATTATATATTTCTTTAAAGCAGAGGCCCTATAGAACAAGATGGTGGATGTTGCAAATTTTTATGTCACACGGTATATGCGACAGATTTTCCAAGCTCAATTTCTTTGAAAAAAAATACATTTTTTTTAAAACGTAATGCACAAATACACTATATAATTCCAAATTGTTTGGTAAAATTTAAAAGATGATCTTATGCCGAGTACATGGATACCAAACATGACATGCTTTAACAATTGCGCACGCCTGTGCAGCAGCAACAAACTATGTACATTTTTAAAAGCCTTTAAAAGTCTTTACAGGATACCACTTTAGACTTAGAGGATGTCTACTGCAAGAATGACTGCCCTCGACCTGGCGTTCGGGCGATACCTCACATGCATGCTGCAATTGCGGTTTACATATGACACTAGACCAACGCTTGCGTGCGCCTTTGCGCGCAAGCACGGGGGGACAGGGGGGGGGGGGCTTGATTTCTTTTTTTTTTTCTTAATTTATTTTGCTTTTTTATGTTATTTTGACACCTTTCCTTTCATTTTTTTTTTTTTTTTTTTTATCATTTTTATTGTTATCACAGTGAATTTAAATATCCCCTATGATAGCAATCTGTAGTGACAGGTACTCTTTTTTTTTTTTTTTTTTTTTTTTAAATTGGGGTATTGACTTCCGCTCCGCAGGAGTAGCTAGGTATAAGACTTAGTTAAAAGAACAAAAGCATTAAGCATAGACACACCCACGGGGGCTTTCCCACTGGTCAATACCCCCCTGCAGTGATCCCTTCCAACTCAGTTTGTCTCTGCCTAGCGTCAGGAGTAGTCAGGCTTCTCTGTGCTGGGGCTTCAGTCTCAGCCTTTCTAATCTTTTTTTCTTTAATTTTTCTTTGCAAATTTCAGTTTTTTCCATCTTTTACTAGCTGTATATTTTGTCAGCTTAGTTTAGTCAAATCTTCGGATGAAGATGGATTCTTGCAGAGCTGGGAATCGGACTGGCCGCCCCGGCTCTCCAGGGCAGAGGGTCAGAGGGATCCCCAGCCCGCCATCGAGCGTTCAGCCATGTGTTCGTCCTGGCATTATGAACGACCCATCCCTGCTCGCAGCAGGGATGCAGCCTGTGAGGTGGCTACCTCACTGGACACATCTGTGGTGCTGCAGTGTCCTATTCTTGGCTAACGGCATTCCCTGTCAGATGAGGACAGAGGCTTTCCGTTCATAGAGGCACCCCACGCCATCTGGTACAGGTAAGTTCCTTCTGTGTGGGGCCTCTGTCTGGGCTGGCAGTCCTGTATTGCTGTGTGTTCCCCATGTCTGTGCCTGTGTGGGGCTCCCTGCGGGGGTCTCTTTTACATGCGCTGCGGTGCTGTGTGGTTTTGGGGGCCCCTTCCCCTGTGTCACTGCGGTGTTTTGGGGGTGCAGACTGTGTGTACGGCGGCCGCAGCGGGTGAAAACCACGCGGTCTGCCATTTTAGGTGCGGGCAAGCATGTCTGGCTTCACTGTGGGCTGTTAAGTGCAGGCTGTGTAGTGTGTTTTTGGCACCATCCGGCGCCATCTTGTGTGTGGCAAAACAATCGTTCCGAGCACATGTCGGCGGCCATCTTGCCAAAGCCTCCCATTCAGTTCTATGGGCAGCCATTTTCCCTGGGTCTTGCAGCTTATAGTTCAGCCTCTGATGACCTCACTTACTTTTCCTCTGGAGCAGCGATCGGTGTGGTAACACTCTGTGGGGGCTCTGCAGACTGCAGGGTTCGTACGGTCCTGGAAATCCTGGAAAAGTTTTGAAATTTGTAGATTACACTTTCCAGGCCAGGAAAGGTCATGGAAAATTAGGAAACACACTAGGTTTTGGAAAAGTCATGGAATTAAATTACTATGGGGGAGCGGATGCTTAATTATTTTTATTATTTTATGATAATTATATTGCCACATACTGTATTTACATTTCGCTGTATTAGCATCCTTCCGGGTCCGCGGTATGCGCGTGCTGTCATTGGCCAGCAGTAGCCGAAGAGATGACCCAATCAGGCAGCGGGGAGGGCCGGCCGCGGTTTGCCTGGAGACACTGTGACTGGCTAGCAGCAGCAGTAACAGCCGGGAGATTATCAACCAATGAGGCAGCGGAAGCGTCGCTGAAGAGCGGGCCGGCCGCATGAACGTGATGATGACGCGGAAGGGGGCGGTAACCGTTTCGGGGCGTGTATAGAAGGGGTTGATGATGGCTTAACCGTTGCTATGTCAACCACAGTGCGGCCTAGTGAGAGAATAGCTTTTAGTAAACTG
This sequence comes from Pelophylax lessonae, assembly GCF_965119305.1. Classification (NCBI taxonomy): domain Eukaryota; kingdom Metazoa; phylum Chordata; class Amphibia; order Anura; family Ranidae; genus Pelophylax; species Pelophylax lessonae. Next base: position 52,711,865 of record NC_138779.1, on the reverse strand, counting down.
GGGCGGTTTCTTGACGTAACGGGTGAACGTGTGATAGTACAGATGATGACAGTAGTAGGGGAGTGAATGTAGTCTGGCATTCTGGGAGGATATAACGACGACATGAGCACCCGTCTCCTACTTCTTAGTTCTCTATAGCTGGAAGGTTACCTGAGCTGGCCATGTCCTCATCCGACAACAGCTGAGAGGGGTGAGGATGCAGCTTTTATATCATTGTGTATTGAGGGGTTAGATTCTGAGGCGATTTCCATAGATGGAGTGTGTGAAGTCTGTGATTATGGCGGGCTCGGATTGTTTGTATACGTTGGCGGATTGTGTCCTGAAACAGAATATAGTAAACAGTCAGGCCCAGGATTATGTCTCTTCACACATCCGAGGCTCCCTAAGCGCTCTCATCCTTTCCAGGCACTGATGGTGCCATCTTAGCCTGTGTATAGATCTACAGTTGCCATGGTAATGCACATGTGATCTGCTATGACATCAGACACTTGAGAGCCCATTCACACCATGTGCTTTTTTTCCTCATGGAAAATGCAAATAACTGCAATGACATACGAAAAACAAATAGTTCTCTGTGTGTCATGTTCGTACTAGAACGCCATGTTTAACCACTTGCATACAGGGCACTTACACCTCCTGCCCAGGCTAATTTTCAGCTCTTTTACTCCTTGAATGGCAATTGTGCGGTCATGCAACACTGTACCCAAACTACAATTTTATATTATTTTTCACACAGAGCTTTCTTTTGGTGGTATTTACATATCACTGTTTTTTTTATTTATTTTTTTGCTAAATAAACTAAAAAAGACCGAAAATTTTGAAAAAATAAAAAACTTTTTCATAGTTTTGTTATAAAACTTTGCAAACAGTTAATTTTTCTCTTTCACTGATGTGTGCTGATGAGGCGGCACTGATGGGCGAGACTGATGAGGCACTGGTGGGCACAGATTTGCAGCACTGGTTGGCATAGATTGACAGCACTGATAATCAGTGCCCTGAATGTCAGTGTATATATCCCTTTTACAGATGCCGGTTATCGGCTCTATTCTCCGATCCTCATGCTGACAGCATGAGGAAAGGAGTGCCGATAATTGGTGTTCTATCAGATTACTGCTACCCGTCAGATAATGCAATGGAAGTGACGTTCCGTCAGCTGTGCATGCCTTTCACCGCTACCAGGTTTGCTAATCTGAAAAGAACACCTGCAGTCAGAAGGCGGCAGCGAATATCTTACTACACCTAGCTACGTCTTGAATTTCAGTAATTTTAGCAATAAAGTGAGCGTATATATAAATATAATATATTGACACCTGTGATGCTGTTTTTATGTTAGATTTTGAAAGAAGTAGTAGGAAGGTGGCGGAGGCCATGTTGGTACACTCTGCACTGCTCAGCGCTAAACCTTTAGGCTACGTTCACATGTTAGCGTAGCGGACCGCGGCAGAATCACCGCGATTCTGCCCACGATCCGGAAATCAATGCAAATCGAGGGACGCCTGTGCGTTGCCGTTGATTTGCAATGGCAACCCAAATGCTGTGCGATGTTGCCGCGATTTCCGCCTGCCGAATCGCGGTAACATCGCGCAAACAAAATTGCGGGTCGCATGACGCCCCAAAGAAGCTCTTGTACCTTTTTTGGGCGTCATGCGACCTGCAATTTTGTTTGCGCGATGTTACCGCGATTTGGCATTAATGAAAACATTAGGTCATGAATATTTACGTCATGGAATTTTATTGGTGAAAATGTGTATGAACCCTGAGACTGTCTCTTCCATAACTTCCTGTTTTGTCCTTCCTGGCTCAGTTTTGTCTCCTTTTGGGGGTCTGTGTTCACTGTGCATGTAGCGCTGGGTTGCGTACTCCGCCAGTACTTTTTTAATGTACCTTTTTTTGTAACTTGGGCAATGGAATCTCAGGACAGCAAATTCCCTCCTGCCCTGGTGGGGGACCCCACTCCTGCTGTACCCCCTGTTATACCTGATTTGGCCGCCGTAGTGGCGTCTTTGGTGTCCAAAATGGAGGTGCTGATGGCTGAACGAGCTGCTAGGAAAAGGCCTAGACTGTCTTTCTCCTCTGATTCAGATGGTGATGTGGCTGCGGTGGCTGGCGTGCTCTTTTCAGGGTCTCGCTCGTCCCTGGACCCACTGGGGTCTGAGGGGGAGTCGGAGGTGGAGGGGGTTGATGATTCTCCCCCGGGGTCGCCTGAAGAACGCGCGACTATGGATGAGTTAATCTCTTCTGTAATAGAAACACTACACTTGGAGGATGAGCCCAGTCCTCCGAGCATTGTGTCATCGTTTGGTACACATAGGACCCGCGAGTCGGCGCAGGTTTTTCCCTGCCCCGCTGAGTTTCATCACACTGTGAATGAACTGTGGCGCAATTTAAAACGTCCTTTCACGGTACCTAGTCGGTTTAAACTGCTTTATCCCTTTGCGCCGTCTATGGACTCGCGCTGGTGTGTGCCTCCACAGGTGGATCACACTGTGGCCGTGTTAAACAAGGCTACCTTGATTCCCACTGAGGAGACCCCGGTGTTCCAGGAGGTTGGAGTCTCTTGCCCGCCATTCCTACATGGTGGCGGGTTCTTTGCTCAAACCTATTTTCTCTTACGTCCTCCGACAGTCGCCACCTCTTCATATTCGTCACATATGGGGTATTAGACTTTGCTCCGAAGGAGTAGCTAGGCAACAGAATATGTTAACAATAAAGCTTTAACATATCCCACCCTCAAGGGGTGGTCCCCTCAGTCAATACCCTCCTACTTCCTGCAACCATATCTCAGTTTTAATGTCTAGCTTGTCAGGAGTGGCTGGCTCTCTCTGTGCTGGGACTTTCTGTCCCAGACTCTTTCTTCTTTTTAATATTTTGTTTGAGTTTTTCTCTCTACCTTTAATTAGCTGTTATTTTGTCAGCGTTAGTTAGTTCTTCGGACGAAGAGGATCATGCGGACTGGGTCTCGGGCTGATCCCGCAGGTCGTGGGTCAGTGGCTTCCCAGTCTGCCATCGAGCGTTCAGCCAGGTAACGCTCCTGGCATGGTGAACGACCCATCCCTGTTCGGTGCAGGGATGATTGGTGAGGTGGCTACCTCACTGGACGCTGTGCGGTTTCTTAACCCCCATTTTGTGCGTCTTGAATTGCGACTCTCCCTGCCTCATGTGCAGCGGCTTGTTCGCTTGTGCGGGTCCCCCACGCCATGTGAGGTAAGTGTATTTATGTGGGGACCTGTCTGTCTGGGGGGGTGTCAGTCTGGGACTGTGTAACCTGCCTTTATTCACACTGCTTGTCTCCCTATCTCTCGGCTGCATGCTGTGGGCTGCAAGGGGGGGGGGGGAGCTGTATGACACTGTGTGTGTCAGACTGGGCAGTGTGAGAAGCTGTGTGCTGTGGGGCATGTTTTTTTGGCATGTTTGGGCATATACAGCGATCGCTGCGGCGATCTGACATGTATTCTTATATTGGAATGTAAAGTGTGTTTTAATGCACTGTGGAGCGGCGGTTTCGGCGCCAAACGACGCCATTTTGCCTACACCCGCTCCTGCCGCATGGTTTACATGCATGGCGGCCATTTTCTTGTAGCCTCCATAGGCTTACATAGAGCGCCCTGGCAGCATCACTTCCTCTTTCCAGGAACACCGATCGAGGCAGCAGCAGCGGCGAGGGTCTCCTCAGGTTTAATCCTTCTGTTCTTGCTATCCATTGCCTGTGTTCAGTTTGCATATTCCCTGTGGGGGTCTCATTGTGCTTGAGTGCGGTGCGGTGGGCTGCGCTTGCCGCGCTTGCTTAAAAGGGGCAGTTAACCCTTGGTTGTCTGGCATTACAGGGGCAATGGATTCTCAGGAGGGCAAATTTCCTACTGTATTGGTGGAAAGCCAGGGGACCGCTGTTTCCCCCCCAGGGGGGGATTTAGCCACTATTGTGGCTGGCCTTGCTGCTCAGGTGCAAATGCTGGTGGCTGCTCAATCTACTAAAAGGCCCAGAGTTGCTCTTTCCTCTGATTCTGAGGGTGAAGGTGATGGGGCTGTTCTGGCAGGGGCCTCCTTATCGGGGTCCCGCTCCTCTCTTGATCTAGTGGGGTCTGAGGTGGAGGCTGAAGTTGAGGGGGTCGATAATTCTCCCCCTGGCTCGCCTGAAGAGCTTGCAATCATGGATGAGTTGATTGCTTCCATTAAGCAAACGCTGCATTTGCAGGACGAAGTGTGTCCCCCCGCTGCCTTGGCGGCTTATGGGACGCAGAGAAAACGCAGGACGCCGCAGGTTTTTCCCTGCAATGCTGATTTTCAGCGCGCTGTTAAGGATCAATGGCGCGATCTGCGCAAACCTTTTGCGGTACCAAGTAAATTCAAGCTGCGTTATCCTTTTTCGCCTGCCACTGATGAAAGGTGGTGTGTGCCTCCACCAGTGGATCATGCAATTGCGGTTTTGAACAAAGCCACTGCGATTCCTGCAGAGGGTTCCCCTGTTTTCCGTGATGCCACGGATAGGAGACTGGAGTCTCTTGCCCGTCATACTTATTCTGTTACGGGTTCTATGCTTAAGGCTCTGTTTGCTTCTCTCATGGCGGCCCAGGCGATCGCAAGTTGGACGCAGATGCTTAGGCGCGTCCTAGTGGCCGATTCGGCCTCGGCGGCGACCCTGGATATGGTGGATCAGATCCACCAGGGTGTCATGTACCTGTGTGATGCGGACCTGGACCTGATTCCGTTGGCTGCACGTGTGCACAGCGTGGCGGTGTTGTCTCGCCGCCTGGTTTGGTTAAAATGTTGGTCGGTGGACCAATCTTCACGTAAGACCTTAGCCAATCTGCCTTATGATGGGTCTCGCCTTTTTGGGGAGTCCCTGGATGTGTTGATTAAGGGGATCACCGGGGGTAAGAGCACTCTCTTGCCCCATTTCCCCAAGGCTAAGGGGGCTTCTGGGAAGAAGCATGCAAATTTTCGGCCCCCTCAGGGGTCCTTTCGTGCCTTTCGGCCGCACTACAAGGGCAAACCGTTCAAAGGTCAAGGCTCTCAGAAGAAGCCCTGGTCTGGGAAACAGAAGTCCGGCCAATCCGGCCCTGCAGCCCATAACAGTTCGGCCTGAAGGGGCGCCCTCACCCAGTTTTGGGGTGGGGGGACGCCTGCTCGGTTTTCTTCAGCCCTGGTTGGCCCGTGTGCGGGACAGATGGGTTCTGGAAATCGTTCGATCTGGTTACAAGATCGAGTTTCTCTCTCGGCCGGAGAGCAGATTTTTTCCCTCAAATCTTCAACTGTCTCCAGAGCGCTTGCGGGACCTGCACCTGGCGGTGCGGGACCTGAGGACTCAGGGAGTGGTGGTTCCGGTGCCTCATCGGGACAGGTTTCGGGGGTTTTATTCCAATCTGTTCACCGTGCCCAGAAAGGAGGGCAAGGTTCGTCCGATTCTGGACTTGAAGGCTCTGAACCGCTCTGTGCGGGTTCGCAAGTTCCGCATGGAATCCCTGCGGTCGGTGGTGGCTGCCCTGGTTCCGGGGGAATTCATGGCCTCCATCGATTTGAAGGATGCGTACCTTCACATCCCCATATTCGAGGGTCATCAGAGGTACCTTCGATTTGCCATTGCGGAGGATCACTACCAGTTCGTGGCGTTGCCCTTTGGTCTCGCCTCGGCTCCGCGGGTCTTCACCAAGGTGCTTGCACCGGTTCTGGCATTATTGAGGGCCCAGGGCGTTTCTGTCCTGGGGTATCTGGACGACATTCTGGTTCGGTCTGCGACCAGACAGGGTCTGGAGGAGGACCTGTCTGTCACCATGCAAACTCTGCAGGAGTTTGGTTGGACGATAAATTTTCCAAAGTCGACACTGAGTCCGTCGGTTCGTCTCCCCTATCTGGGAATGATACTGGACTCGGTGCAGGCGAAGGTCTTCCTGCCGGAAGACAAACTCAGGACTCTCCGGGAGGAAGTCAGGTCCCTCAGGGACGTTGTATGAGATGTCTGGGATTGATGGTCTCGGCCTTCGAGGCGATTCCTTTCGCACAGTTTCACACGCGGGGTCTCCAAGCGGAGATCCTGTCCAGGTGGGACGGGCGACCTCAATCTCTGGATCTTCAAATCTCGTTGAGTCTTCGCACCAGGGAAAACCTTCTGTGGTGGCTCCAGTCCCCGTTGGTGTCCGGGGGCAAGTCGTTTCGTCCAATATCGTGGACGGTAATCACCACGGATGCCAGCCTGTCGGGCTGGGGTGGAGTTCTGGGCGTTCTGTCCGCTCAGGGGACTTGGTCGGAGGGGGAATCTTCCCTTCCGATCAACATTCTGGAATTGCGTGCGATAAGGCTCTGTCTTCATCGCTGGACGGACCGGCTGCAGGGTTGCCCGGTTCGGGTGCAGACGGACAATGCTACGGCGGTGGCCTACATCAACCACCAAGGGGGCACCAGGAGTGCCCGAGCGGCTCGAGAAGTGGCCGACATTCTGTCTTGGGCCGAGACTCATGTCCCGGCGATAACGGCGGTTCACATTCCGGGAGTGGAGAACTGGCAGGCGGACTATCTGAGTCGCCAGACCCTGGATCAGGGGGAATGGTCTTTCCATCCGGCTGTCTTCCGGACGTTGTGCGCGAAGTGGGGTCTTCCAGATGTGGACCTGTTCGCGTCTCGCCTCAACAACAAGGTGAAGAGGTTCGTGGCAAGGACGCGCGACCCTCGGGCAGACGCGTCGGACGCGTTAGTGGCCCCGTGGCATCAGTACAGGCTGATGTACGCGTTTCCACCGATTCAGTTGCTGTCCAGGTTCCTTCGCAGGTTACACTCGGAACGCAACACGGTGATTCTTGTGGCACCGGACTGGCCTCGCCGGTCCTGGTACGCAGACCTCGTGAATCTGGCGGTCGACGCCCCGTGGCGTCTGCCTCTTCGAGACGATCTACTGTCTCCAGGACCGATATACCATCCTGCTTTACAGTCGCTGGCTTTGACGGCCTGGCTGTTGAGACCGAGGTCCTGAAGGAGAGGGGTCTCTCTCCGGAGGTCGTTCATACTTTAATCAACGCGAGGAAGTCTTCCTCGGGGAAGGTTTATTACCGTACTTGGAAGGCCTATTTTGCCTGGTGTGAGTCCAGGGGGTTTTCACCCCGCACGTACTCGGTGTCCCGTGTGCTGTCTTTCCTTCAAACGGGTGTTGATCAGCGTTTGGCGCTGGCTACGATAAAGGGTCAGGTGTCTGCTCTGGCCGTTCTGTTTCAACGTCCCGTGGCTTCCAACCCATTGGTTGGCACCTTTGTTCAGGGTGTGCGGCATCTGGTTCCCCCGAGGCGGGATCCTCTGCCCCCTTGGGACTTGAATCTCGTTCTATCTGTGTTACAACGTGCTCCTTTTGAACAGATCAGGGAGATCTCGTTGTCTATGTTGTCCAAAAAGGTCGCCTTTTTGGTGGCGATCACTTCGGCTCGCAGAGTGTCGGAGCTGGCGGCTTTGTCCTGCAAGTCTCCGTACCTGGTTATTCATTTGGATAAAGTGGTCTTGCGACCTAATCCTTCTTTTCTGCCGAAACGAGTTTCGGAATTCCATCTTAATGAGGATATTGTCTTGCCTTCGTTGTGCACGAAGCCTAAACATCCAAAGGAGGTGAGATTGCACTCTCTGGATGTTGTTCGGGCGATAAGGGTTTACCTTAAATCGACTGAGTCTTTTCGAAAGACGGACTCCTTGTTTGTTCTTCCAGAGGGTCCTCGGAAGGGCATGGCGGCTTCGGCCTCTACCATCGCCAAATGGATCAGGCAGACCATTGAACAGGCCTATGCTTTGCAGGGGAAGGTTCCCCCTGTGCCTGTGAAGGCGCACTCTACTAGATCTCTGAGTACGTCTTGGGCCTGTCGTCATGGGGCTTCTGTAGCCCAGGTGTGTAAGGCGGCGACTTGGTCGACCGTGCACACTTTCACAAAATTCTACAAAGTAGATGTTCAGGCATCGGCGGATGCTTCCTTTGGCCGCAAGGTTCTTATTGCGGCTGTTCCCTAGGGTCCCTTGTTGGGGACTCCTGGCTGTTGGGATAAGTTTTGTATCCCCTGGTTTTTTTGTCTTTTCCTGGGTTGTTGCTCCTGTTGAGCACTTATTTTTTGCTGTTGCCCAGCTGGTTTCCTTCCTTTGGTAAGGTTCCTTCTTTGATGCGGAGACTGCGTTGCCTTTCGGCGCGGATGCGTTTCCCACCCCTCATGTTTGCACTGCTTTGGGACGTCCCCATATGTGACGAATATGAAGAGGCGGCGACTGTCGGAGGACGTAAGAGAAAACGGAATTTTTGTAAAATCTTACCTGTAAAATTCCTTTCTCTGAGTCCTCCGACAGTCGCCGCCCCCGCCCCTCTTTTGGGGTTTGATTGTATACTCTACTGCTATTCCACTAAAACTGAGATATGGTTGCAGGAAGTAGGAGGGTATTGACTGAGGGGACCACCCCTTGAGGGTGGGATATGTTAAAGCTTTATTGTTAACATATTCTGTTGCCTAGCTACTCCTTCGGAGCAAAGTCTAATACCCCATATGTGACGAATATGAAGAGGCGGCGACTGTCAAAGGACTCAGAGAAAGGAATTTTACAGGTAAGATTTTACAAAAATTCCGTTTTCTCCTTTCACCCTTCCAGGACGGCCTACATATGAGAGATTGTGGCTCCGCCTCACAGGAAACACAACTAATTTGCAGCTGTTAAAAAGGTCCCACCCATCCTTGAGCTTTAGTTCAGTTGTGTTTCCAACCTCACATCGGAACGTTTGTTTTCTGACCTGAAGGCAAAGGACTTTCTGATGGGTACCCCTGGAAGGCAGGTACGGACGGCCTAATGGCAGGTTCCTCCCTATCTGCATCCTGAAAACAGGAACTTTCAGGTCGCTAACATGCCAGGTAGTCTGTTTACCTTACAGTGCAGGTCCCTCAATTCCTGAAGTCCTGTTGTCTCTGCAGGAAAAGTCTCCTCCATTTGCTCCTCTAGGCGGTAAGGATTTTGAATCTCCCGCCAAGGAGCGCCTCAAGCCTCGCTGTGGAGACCGGAAGTTCCGGGCGGAAGAGGAGGAGCGAGTGATACCCGGAAGAGGCGCAGTGTGGAGGAGACGCCGGGTCCATGTGAATTCATGGCAGAATCTCCGGCTACGAAGGGGCTGAAACACCCCAGAGACACGGATGTCTGCACTTCCCATAGAGGAGAAAGCGGCAGCGCAGGTGGCGACAGGACCGGGTAAGTGAATACACCGGTGGCGGGCCGACTGCTGTCTATTGGAAGACAGGCATGCCTTGCCATTTCCTGACCTAAGTAGCCGCAGTGGTAGAGATGTATATTGTTTCACATTAGTGTGTCACTTTTGTCTTCTTGTATTCATACACAGGTCTGCCACCGGCACAGGAGGCCCCTGCCAAACCCCCTTCTAACACCAACACTAGCATGTCTAGAAAATGTGGAAATTGTTGGGATAGATTGTCTAAGTCTTACTTAAAGCCCTTATGCCATACTTGTATTAATAAGTTAGCAGGGCAAGAAGCATCAATTCTAATGAAAAAATGTCCTCAAATCAATGCAAGAGGAAATGTTAGCTACTATTCAGTCATTCAGGACTACAGCAGCTATCCCTCAGACCCCAACACACACAGAGGAAGTATCCAAGGATAGCTTGTCCTCTCAGGATAGTGGGTGGTCAAGAGGACCCTCATCTCTCTGGTCAGGATCACAAATCATTCCCTCATCACAAGTCAGGGAAAAAGAGGATCCTGAGGAAGGCACTAGTTACATGGGATGTCCATCCAGCTCGGATAAGGATTTAGAAAGTGACAGTGAGGAGGAAAGAGATAAGTTCAAAAGAATCAAAAGCCTCTTTCCTTTGGAATGTATGGAGGGTCTCCTTAAGGTGGTGCATGCCACTGAAGGAATCCCTACCCCAGTGAGGGAATCTTCCAGCAAAGACAAAGTGTACAAAGGCTTGGAAAGAGCCCAGTACAGAACAATTCCCATTCACCAGTCGTTAAAAGACATGATACACCAGGAATTGAAATTCCCTATGCATTCCTTATCCAGACCAAATAGCTGGAAAAGAAGGTATCCCTTTTGAGGAACAGGAATTGGAGGTATTTACAAAAAGTCCAAAACTGGACGCTCCTCTGGCACAGCTATCAAGAGGGACAGATTTGTCCTTTGAAAATGCTGGTCATATTAGGGATGCCATGGATCGCAGGATTGAATCCCTACTAAAAAAGGCTTGGGCCTCTAACTCATATAATATGACTACAGCTCTAGCTAATTCCTGTATGGCCAGAAATGCAGACTTCTGGATCAAGGAATTGTCTAAACATGTCTCTACAATGGAGGGATCACAAGACCTAATAGATTCCTTGTCTGTGATTGGAAAAGCAGTGTCCTACTTTGCAGACTCAGCAGTAGAGTCAATAGTAGCATCTGCAAAAACAGCAGCGCTAGTGAATTCCGCTAGAAGGGCAGTTTGGGTCAAAGCATGGGAAGGTGATATAGCTTCCAAAGTAAGGATTTGCGCATTACCCTTTGAGGGTTCATTCCTGTTCGGGTCAGGACTGGATGATGCTTTATCCAGATCCGCAGAGAAGGGGAAAAAATTCCCCATTAAGAACAAGGACAAAATGGGAAGGTATTCCTTTCGGAACTTCCAGGACAAACATCAAAAAAGGCCTTTCAGGGTACAGGCCAGGAGAGGTGGTCCGGCAAACGGAAAACAAGAAACCAATTTACTGTTCCTTAAACCGGGACCCAAGTCCAAAGAGGCCAATTGACGCCAGCGTCAGGGTAGGGGGCAGGTTGACCCATTTTGCTTCCCAATGGGAAAACATTTCAGCCAGCCCCTATATTCTCCAGATCATTCGGGAAGGTTACCGACTGGAGTTTTCCTCTCAGCCGGTGTCAAAAATATCAATGTCTTATCCCTCAAAAGTAGAACAAAAGAGAAAGGCACTAATAAAAAGGTATTCTGGAACTAGCAGAACAGAGGGTGATTTCACCTGTACCACCAGGTCAGGTATTCCAAGGCTTTTACTCCCACATATTTGTGGTGCCAAAACCCTCAGGAAAATTAAACAAATTTCTGATATACAAGAAGTTCTCCATGGAGAATATTTATGCGGTCAGAAAAAATCTGTTCCAGAACGTCTTTATGACCACATTGGATTTAAGGGATGCTTACCTACATGTCCCAATTTATCCGGAACATCAAGCATTTCTCAGATTCGCAATTGTGACGGAAGAAGGAACTGCACATTGGCAGTTCAGAGCTCTTCCCTTTGGCTTAGCAGCAAGTCCAAGGATCTTTACAAAGATCTTGGCAGAGATAGTAGGCCATCTTCATCTGCAAGGCCTAAATTTGATCCTGTATCTGGACGACATATTGATCTTGGCAAGATCAGAAAAACAGGCCATGGCAGACACCCAAAGGGTGATATCGGTAATACAAACAGTAGGATGGCTGTTAAATATGGAGAAATCTTCAATACAGCCAGCACAGGTCCAAGTCTATCTGGGGTACAAGATAGATTCCAGAATAAAGAAACTTTTTCTCCCAGAAGAAAAGGTGGAAAAGGTGGTCTCAGCGGTAAAAGATATCCGCTCTCTTCCTCAGTGCTCCAGGAGACAGATCATGAGAGTTCTGGGGCTAATGACAGCATGTATTCCAGCTGTAGAGTGGGCCCAACTACACTCACGAGACCTCCAATTTTTCCACCTGATCCCTTGGAACAAGAGACAGGAGTCCTTAGACGAGAAGGTTACACTTTCCCCTCTAGTAAAATCATCTCTAGAATGGTGGACAGTTCCCCAAAACCTGAAGGAGGGGCGACTCTGGGGTCAAGAGCTACCCGTAAAGATCACCACGGACGCAAGTTCTGAAGGGTGGGGAGCTCACCTAGAAGGAGCTCGGGCCCAGGGCAACTGGGATATACAGCTGAGTCAAGCCTCATCCAACTACAGGGAACTGAAAGCAGTGGGGAAGGCCTTAAGAGCATTCGAGAAGGACATTCTAGGGAAAGAAGTCCAAGTCCATTCAGACAATGCTACAGCAGTAGCTTACTTGAATCATCAGGGGGGACCAGATCGGGCACCCTGTTAAGATTAGCTCAGGAGACACTGGGCTGGGCAGAAAAGAGAGTGATTTCTCTTTCAGCCATGTACATAAAAGGGGAGGACAACTGGGAATCGGACTTTCTCAGTCGTCATTCCATCATACAGACAGAATGGGAACTGAACCCCAGAATCTTTCAACGGCTAGTCCAAAAGTTTGGTCAGCCAGAAGTGGACATGTTTGCCACGTGGCAGAACAGAAAAGTAAGACAGTTCTTTTCTCTGACACGGCAAAGGAGTATGTTGGGCCTAGGTGCTCTAGCACAGCCTTGGCCCTTCAGGCTAGCCTATGCCTTTCCCCCACAAAATCTGATTTCGAGAGTTCTACAGAGACTCAGCGGATGGCCGCAACTACGCCTCATCCTGATCACACCTGGGTGGCCAAAGAGAACGTGGTTCGCGACCTTGGTGTCCCCATCGGTGACAGCTCCTTGGAAACTACCAGAGGTTCCAGATCTGTTGCTACAAGGGCCTCTGGTTCATCCCAGACCACAGTTTTTTCAGTTAACAGCCTGGGTAGTGAGCATCAAATCCTGAAGGAGAAAGGTTGTTCAGATAGGGTCATTGATACCCTTCTTTTAAGTAGAAAGCCAGTGATTAGGAAAATTTATTCCAAAATCTGGAAAACATTCTGTACTTGGCAGACTCAGAAGAAAAATTCCTCTGCCTCAATCCTGATTATCCTGGAATTTTTACAGGACGGGGTAGATAAGGGGGTGGCGGTTAACACCCTTAGAGTACAGGTAGCGGCACTTTCTGTTTTCTTAGACAAAAGTCTGGCCAAAGAGCCTTTAATTAAAAGATTCTTGTTAGCTCGGGGAAGAGCATCTCCGATTAACAGAACTAATGTTCCAGTTTGGAACTTAACGCTAGTACTAGAGACATTATCTAGTGAAGCCTTTGAACCTTTGAACAAAATTAGTTTAAACATTTTGTCAATTAAGTTAACGTTTCTGTTGGCAATCACCACAGCCAGAAGAGTTGGAGATTTACAAAGTTTGTCCATAAAGGAACCCTTTATGCGAATTCTTCAAGATAGAGTGATTCTTAGACCAGACCCACTATACCTACCCAAGGTAGTTTCTTCCTTTCATAGGAACCAAGAGATGATCCTGACATCCTTCTGTGAAAAACCTAAATGTGCAAAGGAACAAAAATGTCATTGCCTAGATGTAAGAAGATGTCTTCTTGCATATCTGGAAAGAATCAAAGGGTTTAGAAGGTCTAGCCACCTGTTGGTTCTACATTCTGGACCAAGAAGGGGATTACAAGCGTCAAAGTCCTCGATCTCTAGGTGGATTAAGCAAGCCATTAGCATGTCATATAAGGTGTCAGGTACCCCCACACCAGCAAATTTAAAGGCACATTCCACAAGGGGCATGGCAACTTCCTGGGCCGAAAGAGCCGGAGCATCCTGGGAGCAAATCCGCCATGCAGCCACCTGGTCCAGTCAAGATACCTTCCTAAAGCACTATCGTGTGGAAGTACTGTCGCAACAAGACCTGGCCTTTGGCAGAAATGTTTTACAGGCAGTGGTCCCGCCCTAAGGTAGGCCAGTATGGATTCCTTTATTATCCTCTCATATGTAGGCCGTCCTGGAAGGTGGGGCAGAATCAGACGCGAGGGTGCGCCTAAGCACCTTAGTCCAATCCGCCACCGCCTGAGCCACCATGATGGACGTGAAAACTTACCGTTCGTGTACTGGTAACGGCCTTTCTCTTAATCCTTCCAGGTCGGCCGGCCTACTTCCCACCCAAAGGTGGTGGTGAGTTAAAAAGGTATGTATATATGTGTAACTGTATGTTATTGAATAACTGTGTCCCTTGAAGGTTCGGTTGGAAAGGTACGTTTCTATTACTGAAGCTCAAGGATGGGTGGGATCTTTTTAACAGCTGCAAATTAGTTGTGTTTCCTGTGAGGCGGAGACACAATCTCTCATATGTAGGCCGTCCTGGAAGGATTAAGAGAAAGGCCGTTACCAGTACACTAACGGTAAGTTTTCGCATCCATCATGGTGGCTCAGGCGGTGGCGGATTGGACTAAGGTGCTTAGGCGCACCCTCGCGTCTGATTCTGTCCCACCTGCCACGCTGGCTATGGTGGATCAAATTCACCAAGGGGTCATGTACTTGTGCGATGCAGCCTTAAATGAGGCCCCTTTGGCTGCGCGCCTGTCTTGTGTCGCGGTACTTAACCGTCGACTGATCTGGCTGAAGAGCTGGTCAGCTGACCAGACATCACGGAAAGCGGTGGCTGATTTTCCCTATGCAGGGTCTCGCCTTTTTGGCGAGGCGTTGGATACCTTTGTAAAAGGCGTCACGGGGGGCAAGAGTACGATGCTGCCCCAGAACCCGAAGAACAAGTCTTTTCGTGGCAAGCGGGGTCCTGCCTTTCGACCCAATCAAGGGTCCTTTCGTGCCTTTAAGAATCAAACCAAGGGCAAGCCCTTCAAGGGCCAAGGTAGCCAGAAGAAGCCCTGGGCGGGCAAGCAGAAGTCCGGCAATGCTGGTGCGGCGGGTCAATCCGCCTCTGCCTGAAGGGGCGCCCTTACCCGTTTCAGGGGTTGGGGGGACGTTTGCGCAGTTTCCTCCAACCTTGGCTGCTCCGAATTCCAGACAGGTGGGTTCAGGAAATCATTCGGTCAGGGTACAAGATCGAATTCCTTTCCTGGCCGGCGGACAGATTCTTTCCCTCAAATCTTCATCTGACCCCGAGCGTCTGAGGGACTCGCATCAGGCGGTGCAGGACCTTCTTGCCCAGGGGGTTATCGTCCCGGTGCCTCATCGGGACAAGTTTTGGGGGTTTTATTCCAATTTGTTCACTGTGCCCAGAAAGGAGGGCAAGGTACGTCCTATTCTGGACCTGAAAGCGCTGAACCGCTTCGTGCGCGTTTGGAAGTTCCGTATGGAATCTCTCCGCTCGGGGGTGGCCTCCCTGAGTCCAGGGGAATTCCTGGCCTCTATAGACCTGAAGGATGCGTACCCATTTTCGAGGGTCACCAGAGGTACCTTCGGTTCGCAATAGCGGAGGACCACTATCAGTTTGTGGTGTTACCTTTTGGTCTCGCTTCGGCTCCAAGGGTCTTTACCAAAGTGTTGGCTCCTGTTCTGGGCCTGCTTAGGGCACAGGGCATTGCGGTCTTGGGATATCTGGACGATCTCCTCTTAAGATCAAAAAGATCAAGTGCCATCCAGGACCTGCTGCGTGATCTGTCCACTACGGTACAGACGCTCCAGGAGTTCTGATGGACCATCAAGGTATAGAAGTCGACCTTGTCTCCCTTGGTTCGTCTTCCCCATATGGGAATGGTTCTGGACTCTGCTCAAGCCAAGGTGTTCTTGCCGGAGGACAAGCCATCCTCGTCACTCAGGACCTGCATGCGGTCCCTAGGGTTGATGATATCGGCCTTCGAGGCGATATCCTTTGCTCAGTTTCACACAAGGTCTCTTCAAGCGGAGATCCTGGCCAGGTGGGACAGGCTACCTCAGTCCTTGGATCTGAGTGTCTCATTGAGTCGCCGGACCAGAATGGATCTTCTGTGGTGGCTTCAGTCCCCGGCTGTGTCAGAAGGAAAATCCTTCTGTCCGTTGCTGTGGACGGTGATTACCACGGATGCCAGCCTGTCGGGCTGGGGTGGAGACCTGGGCAACCTGTCTGCCCAGGGCACTTGGTCGGGGGAGGAATCCTCCCTTCCGATCAACATATTGGAATTGAGAGCGATCAAACTCTGTCTCTTCCAGTGGTCGGATCGACTTTGGGGCCGTCCTGTTCGGGTACAGACGGACAATGCTACCGCGGTGGCTTACATCAACCACCAAGGGGGCACCAGGAGTGCCCGTTTGGCCCGGGAGGTGACCGACATTCTGTCTTGGGCCGAGACTCATGTCCCGGCAATTTCAGCAGTTCATATCCCGGGTGTGGAGAATTGGCAGGCCGACTATCTGAGCCGCCAGATCCTGGACCATGGGGAATGGTCCCTGCACCCGGAGGTCTTCCAAATGCTGTGTGCGAAGTGGGGTTCCCCGGACGTGGATCTGTTCGCATCTCAGCTAAATCACAAGGTGGAAAGATTTGTGGCAAGAACGCACGACCAGTGGGCGGACGCCTCGGATGCGTTGGTGGCCTCTTGGCATCAGTATCGTCTGATGTATGCCTTTCCCCCGATTCAGTTGTTGTCCAGGTTCCTTCGCAGGTTGGCCTCGGAACCGCACTTGGTGATTCTAGTGGCGCCGGACTGGCCATGCCGGTCCTGGTATGCCGATGTTGTTCACCTGGTGGTCGAGCCTCCTTGGCGGCCGCCACTGCGGGAGGATCTACTGTCTCAGGGACCGATCTTCCATCTTGCTTTTCAGTCGCTGGCTTTAATGGCCTGGCTGTTGAAAGCCAGGTCCTGAGAGACAGGGTTCTCTCCCCAGAGGTCATTCCTACTTTAATCAAGGCTAGGAAAGCCTCGTCCGGTAAGATTTATTACCGCACCTGGAAAGCCTATTTTGCCTGGTGTGAGTCCAGGGGGTTTTCTCCTCGCTCATACTCGGTGACGAGAGTGTTGGCTTTCCTTCAGACTGGTGTGGACCAGCGCCTGGCGCTGGCCACGATAAAGGGCCAGGTTTCTGCACCCTGTGGCGTCTCATTCCCTAATTTGCACCTTTATTCAAGGTTTGCGACATTTGGCTCCTCCCCAGAGGGAGCCTTTACCTCCATGGGACTTGAACTTGGTTCTGTCCGTGTTACAACGTTCTCCATTTAAAAACATCCGGGAGATAGCCTTACCTCTGCTGTCTAAGAAGGTTGCCTTTCTAGTGGCGATCACTTTCTGCTCGCAGGGTGTCAGAGTTGGTGGCGTTGTCTTGCCGCTCTCCTTATCTGGTGGTTCACAAGAATAAGGTGGTCTTTCGACCTCATTCGTCTTTTCTGCCTAAGGTGGTCTCTGATTTTCAAATTAATGAGGACATTGTTTTGCCTTCGCTCTTTGCGAAGCCTAAGCATCCTAAGGAGGTTGCATTGCATTCCTTGGATGTTGTCAGGGCGATCAGGGTGTACCTGTCGTTCACTGAATCTTTTCGGAAATCTGATTCCCTCTTTGTCCTTCCTGAGGGACCTCGGAAGGGCATGGCTGCGTCTGCGGCGACCATTGCCAAATGGATCAGACAGACCATTGAACAGGCCTATGCTTTGAAGGAACGGGTTCCACCTTTTCCTGTTAAGGCGCACTCTTCCAGATCATTGAGTACGTCCTGGGCTTACCGGCATCAGGCCTCGGTGGCCCAGGTGTGCAAGGCTGCGACTTGGTCATCGGTGCACACCTTTTCCAAATTCAATAAGGTGGATATTCTGACATCAGCTGATGCCTCCTTTTGGCCGCAAAGTTCTCAGTGCTGCAGTGCCATAGGGGACCCTTGTTTTTTTGTCGGTCCCTGGCTGTTGGGGTTGTTTATACCCTGGGTTATTTGCTTTCCTGGGCTGTTGCTCCTGTTGAGCCTTTTCCGTTGGCCAGAAGGTTCTCTTA